>NC_045452.1:18791898-18937804 GCF_002776525.5 Piliocolobus tephrosceles
AGAGGAAGAAGGAGAAGAGGGAGGAGGAGGAGGAGGAGAAGAGAGAAGGAAGGAAAGAAAGAAAGAAAAGAGGAAAGAAGGAAGGAAGGAAAGAAGGAAAGAAAAGAAAGAAAGAAAGAAAAGAGGAAAGAAGGAAGGAAGGAAAGAAGGAAAGAAAAGAAAGAAAGAAAGAAAGAAAGAAAGAAAGAAAGAAAGAAAAGAGGAAAGAAGGAAGGAAGGAAAGAAGGAAAGAAAAGAAAGAAAGAAAGAAAAGAGGAAAGAAGGAAGGAAGGAAGAAAGGAAAGAAGGAAGGAAAGAAAGAAAGAAAAGAGCCTGGAAAACACCACTGGAATACCCTACCCCCCGTCATATGCTCTAGCCCTGGCCTGGCCCCTTGGCCTATCTGAGTTTTCTGTTTCTGCTGCAGAGCTTTCTGGGAGAAGGTGCACATTCTCTGGCTCTCCAGTGCCTCCTGTCCATCAAGTGCTCCCCTCTAGCTCTCTCCAAGAAGCACCAGAAGCCTGACTGCTGCGATGCCTGCCAATTCATCTTGGCTACAAAGTACTGAGTGTCTGAAGGCACATTTTTGCACCATGTGGCCTGCCTTGCTTCCTCACCTCATGGGATATGGGGAATATTTCCTTCTTGCCTCATCCAGGAGGTACCCTGTCAGGAAGGGACCTGTCAGGAAGTACTGCCTGGAGGGATAAATGCATGGATGGGTGGATGGATGGAAGGATGGGGAGAGCACAAGAAGGAAGAAGGAAGGAAGGGTGCATGGGTGGATGAATGCACACCACCATGCCCTTACCTACAAACAGGTTAAAGGGGCAGGAGGGTCACAGAAGGCAAGTGCCAAAGAGGGGAGGAGAGCAGCACCCAGCATGGCCGGAACTCTGGACTTGGGGCTGCAGAGCTGAACTGACAGCCTGACTTTGCCCCAGGAACAAGCTGTGTGACCTTGGGTCACCCTCAGCAAGCTTTAGTTTTCACATTTGTAAAACGAGTGATCATATCTCCCTTGTGGCATGGTTTAAGGCATGCATAGGAAATGACTTCTTTGAAGCACCTGCTGACGTCAGGTTGTGAGCTCATGGAGGAAGCAGCTGGCGCTCTCCCACATGGCCGGCCCAGCTCAGGTCAGCCACACTGAAATTCTCACTGAGTGCCCGTGGCTGCCGGCTGTACTAGCCACTAGGGCTCCAGAGAACACAAGGGCCACCCCATAGCCAGGCCAGGCCGGGTCGGGGCTGGCTCCAGCTGGCCTAGGGAACCCATGATTCTGCCTGTCCCCACTGGCTGGGAGTGAGTGGAAATGGTGGGGTGGATCACAAGAGAAGTGATGTCACAGGCGAGGAAGCTGGCGGGAGGAAGGTTCCCGGAAAGGGGGAAGCCTGTGCTTCGGTGGCAGCCTGTGAGAGTGGCTTCTGCGAAACGGAGCAGCCGTGGTCAGATCTCATGGGCCAAGTCCCTCTACCCCTCCCAGGCCTCTCAAGGGCATGAGGCCTCAGCTGGGCTCAAGTAGGCACCAGGAGAAGCTAGGTAGAAAGCAGGTAGGTCAGGGGTGAAGGAGGCACCAGGGGCTCAGAGGAGTCAGGTGAGGTGCCTAAGGATGCTCAGCCCGTGGGGGGCCCAGGCCAGCCTTTCCTCATCACTACGCTGGCACTTGAGGGTTAAGATACCCTCTTCCCTGACACACCCTCTCCATCAGTGGGCATTCTGGGCCAAAGGACTGTACCTCCCCCTCCCTAAAGTGCCTTGTCTGAAAATCTGCTCTTCCCTAGACCTTTCACGTCTTTGCCACCCACACAAGCAGATTTCCAACAAACGCTCATTCTAAGAATTTCTCAGCATCTACATGGGATGATCACTATCACCCATGATCATAACTAGAAGGCACGGTGTCCCAGTGCGGATGGTTCGCAGGTGCCACCTCTGCCTTCCCTTCCACAGTCATTCACACAGGAGGAGTCTGCGGGGAGAGGACAAGAGTCTGCCCCTGGGGATCCTGGACCCTTAATGAAAGTCTGAGAAGAAAGGGCTGGGACTTCCCAGGCCACTCTGCAGCTGGTGGGACAGCCACAGAAACCGTCCATCCCGCCACCCGGATGCCAGTGGGTTGGCTGGGGATGCCTTGGCTGAGGGAGTCACCAGCTGGCATGGGCCACTAGAGGCCCAGAGGGAAGAATCGCACATGTGGACCACACACACATGCACACACACGTGCACAGACACGCATGGACGCACGCACACAGACATGCATCCGTGCACCCACGTGCACTCTGGATCAGGCTGCCTGGCCTTAGCTCTGGCTCAACGAGCTGGGTGACTTTGGGCAAATTACTTCGTCTCTCTGTCTTGGGTGTCTCGCTGGTCTATGAAGTCTGTACAGGCACGTGATTCCTCGCTGGGTTGTTGAGGCTGAAAGAGCCAGCACCGTAAACCCCTCGGCTTGTGCCTGCCCAGAGTGGAGTGACAGCCGGTGAGGAACGCAGGGTCGCTGCACGTGACCCACGCCCACATGTGCAGTGTTCTCCATGCACTGTCTCACTTAGTCTTCCCAGAGCCGGGCTCTCTCTCACGACCTTTTTTCAGATGAGTTACCTGAGGCTGGGAGATCTAAGTCCTCGCCCAGGTAGGAAGCAGAGGAGACAGGTGCTGAGCCCTGGCCTGTCTGGCTCCGACACTAAAGCGCTTTCCACCTCACCAGCCTGACTTGGAATGGCCTTTGGCCAGGAATGAATAAACGCAACTTGTACGGGATACAGCATCTCCCTGATGGGTAAGTAATCAAAGGTTGGGGCTGGCCTGAACCCCTTGTTTCACAGACAAGGAAGTGAGTGCATCTACAGATCCATGCAAACCCTGACGCCAGATCCCGCTGAGCACTTCCACCCCCATGTGGCAAGGGAGGCCTGGACAGAGAGAGGGGAGCTATGGGGGCACGGGGAACTGCCAGGCCTCATCCTTACCACCCAGCCACTGCTTGGCTACACCCTGAAGTCCATCTCCACCACTGAAAGGCGGAAAAGACAGGGACAAAAGGCCAAGTCCTTTTAACCATCGCTGATCCCAGTTTCCCCACCTGTACCATAGGTTGGGTGCTAGGACCGGTCCAGCCCACACGTTCTATAGCTCAGTGGTGCTCAGAGACTCTGGGGAGATCCCTCCACCCCACTGGAAGCTGTCCTAGTGCCTAAAATTCACCACTGAGGCATCATTCCTTTGGATTAGGGAAAAGATTCTCCCATCCATGTTCCACACGCTCTCTGTCATTACCCAAGTGTGGCTCACAAAGTCCCTGTCTCCCCAGTACCCAGACCCTTGCCCGACTGCAACAGGAAGGGAGGTGGGCCCTCCCCCAGGAAGCATGGGGTGGAGCATCCTTTGGCCTGCTGTTTGTGGCTGGTGGGGTATGGGAGAGATCCCAACTGTGGACCCATCTGCATGTCACCTAATCCTGCTGAGCCTTGATTTTCTCCTCTGGGAAATGGGAACGGTGCCGATGACCACACAGGTTATTGGGTCAATGCACTGAACACCTGTCTTAGCCCCTAACTCCAGGCCACCGAACTCCCCACAACCCCTGAATGCTGGGGCCCCACCTCTGGCCAATGGAATTGCCATGGGGGTGAGGGATGAGATGGGGGTGTCAGACCCAAGACCGTTCCTTCTCCTTTCTGAGCCTCCCTGAGACATAAAGTTCAGCGCTGGGGTAGGGAGGGAGGCAGGAAAACATGTTCTCATCATTCGCAGAACTGTGAACCACGGATCCATCTCAGGGTCACCCTGCGGGTTCCTGTGAGCGGGGGTGAGGCCAGCCATCCTCAGCCTAGGTGAGTAGCAAGGCAGCCCCAAGGGAGCTCCACGAGGAGTCAGGGCAGCCATTCCCAGAGGTGTCCCCATCATACTACAGATGCCTTCTGCTCTCCAGACAGCACAGGCCTGATGTCGCCGAACCAGCATGTCACCCCAGCAGCACAGGCCTGATGTCACACTCCATCAGCATATCATCACCAAATGCAAAGCCCTGAAGCCGCTGCTTCACCATGTCACCCCCAACAGCTCAGGCCCAAAGTCACTCCCCATGTCACCCCCGGCAGCATAGTCCTAAATCATACCATGGGTAATTCTTCTCCTTTCCTTTAATCCTAGTCCCAGATAAATTGCAAAAAGGAGTCAAGCAAACCTTGTCATTCTCTGTCACCTTTTGTCTGGATGATCCTTTTGAATAGGATCAACCAACAAGCAAATTACAAGTGTTGGTGAATGGGAACACAGAGCCCAGAAATCCAAAATTCTAGAATTTTGGCATCTTCCAAGACTGGCATCTTGGATATTCAAACTCTATGAAACCAAGAAATGACGAATCTTGCGTACTAGACTCTCAACCCATTAGGCCCCCAGAATTCTGGGGCTGGAAGGGAGGGCAGAGCCCAGTCTGTGATGAGGGGTAGTCTCCTCTTTCCTGACGCTGACGCGATGACGGTTTTAACCCTGGATTCCCAGGGGAAGGGTCTCCCTGGCTCTGCCATCGCTGCTTCAATATTCCTCTTCTCTCTCCCCAAACCTCTGCTCCCCAACAATGGAGCCGTGGGAGGGCCTCCCTCTCCTCTTGCCCACCCTCCACCCTCTAAACAATATTACCTGCACCTGACCCTCCTTCTCTCCCTCTGGGGATGCCGGGAGGATCCACACATTTGAGAGACGGAACCTCTCCTGTCTTAAATGCCCCTTCCTTGAATTGCCTAGTTCTCTTTTCTTCCCAGACAAATGAAAACCTGTCCATATACCTTGTCTCTGTTTCCCTGCCTCCCTGCCCACCCCAGGCCTCTGAAGCTGCTGGCACCACCCATGGCCTCCTGGTGGCCAGGCCCAGGGGGCACTTATTGGCCTCATGCCATAGTGACCCTGGTGACGGTGGTCGCTTAGCCTAACTCTGCTGTCTCTTGCTCACATCCCTGGAAGGACTCACTTCTTTGTCAGAAACTTAGTTACCAGAGGGGGCAAGGGCAAGAGCAGGGAAGAGGGCAAGTGCCCTGTTGGGGATTCAGGGGATCCAGGGCACCCGTGATTTCCACGTTACCCTGTGCAATGGGATTGGACCTGGCTGTGCAGCAGGGGGTCATGATAAGAGGGAGGCCCCTCTGATTGTACACCTTGGGTTTAGGGGGAAGGCACCGAAGTGCCCATGAGTCCTTTGGCTCTGGAATCATTTTATTGAAGGATTGAGGGTGCCAGAGGGGGTTACAGCACCCAAGGAGATGAGACTACTTTGCTGTAATTAGAACCAACATCCAAGGTGTCTGATGACCAAGGGTGTCTGAGACTGCTGGGGTAGCTAGAGGGGAAGCTGGGGCCAGAGCGGGGGGCCAGGACGAGGACAACAGGCCCAACACCAGCCCCAGCCTCTGCTGGCTCCCCCTGCTGCCCCTCTGAGGCTGGGGACTTGGGCTTCCAATGAGGGGGTCACCTGTTGGGGAGGGAGGAGAGGGAGGGGGAGGGAGGAAAGGAAGCTGGAGGGAGGAGAGGAAGTAGTACCTCCTGTTCTGGATTGTCCACTGGCCCTGGGTGCACGGCAAATCATACTTCTGCCTCCGCAGTGCATAGGCGTCAAACCAGAGGGCCAAGCCGTAGTCCAGAGAGGGCACCTGGGAGGAAGGAGCGGGCCATCAGGTGGCCCATGGGGTGTGGCCAGGTTGGTGAACCCACTTCCCTAACAACAAAGAGAAGGAGACACAGAATCCCAGGTGGGGCTAAAGTCTGTCAGTCACTCAACAAACAGGCATTGCTGTGACCCACGCAGGGAGACCTCGCCCACACCCCTCTCCACCCTAGCAGGATTGGTACCCAGGGCTCAGCCCGTGGGCACTTCAGCAGAGGCGGGACACTGCCCGCTCTCATCCCGGGTTACCAGGGACCTGTGCTGTGCTTGGGGCAGAGGACAGGTGGGCAGGCAGGGTGGGGTCTCACCGTGAGGTGCCAGGAGCAGTGGGTTCGGGGCGAGTAGTAGCTGGGGAAGTATGGGGTGCTGAGGACACCCTGGAAGTCCAGCCTGTCATCCAGCGTCAGGTTCACCTCGCAGGCTGGACCAGGAAAGCAGTCGTTACACAGGGTCCCCTGGCTGCACCTCCCAGCAGGCGAGTACAGCTTGTAACCCCACCACCCCTACCACCTCGGCCAGCAAAGTGCTGTGGTTAAGTGTAACTGTGTGAACCTGGGTCTCAGTTTCCTCATCTGTAAAATGGGGACAATAATAGCACACACCTCATAGGGTAGTAAAGAGGATTAAAAAGACATAAAACATTCAAACAGCCTGGCACGTAGTAAGTGTTCGATCCGTGTTAGTTATTGACATTTGCGGGACAGCACTCGCCAGTTTACAAAATGCATTCACATCTGCGCAGGCCTCACGGTGGCGGCTGGGAGAGAGAGAGCTGTTCCCCTTTTCCAAGATGAGGTTCGGAGAAAAGGAGTGACTTGGTTGAGGCTACACAGTGAGAAGCTGAGGGGTCCAGGGGTCAGGACAGGAGCATGCTCAGCTGCCCTGGCCATCTCTCCATGGGGCCAGGGCCCCCAAAGCCGTTTGGCCTCCCTCCTGCCTTGAGCCTGTGTCAGACTCCCAAGAGAACAGCTCTGCTACCCATTTAGAGCTCCAGCTTGGTCAGCTGGGGACCGTGGTCCCTGCCAGAGAGTTTAGGGATAAACCAAGAAGAGAGTGGGGACCCTGAGTGGGAGGGAGCAGACTGGGGAGAAGGGTCGGGGGAGAAGCAGCTACCAACACTCTATGGCCTCCTCTCTGCCATCTTCCCCTCCCAAGCTCCAGAAATGGCAAAGTTTGAGCTTCCTGCCCACAGGTATGGCTGGCCCCGGCCCAGGACAGCTGTCCAGTGCAGAGTGGGACGTGCCCTTCCTAGGAAGGGGCAAGGAGGGAGGTCCTGAAGCAGGAGGAGGGTGGGGGCTGGGAGGGCAGTGCGAGACCTGTCACACCGGTGGCCCTGGCCTGGCTGTGCTGCCATCGCGCCTCCCCAAGCTCCCTGTGCCCTCTTGGCCGTAAGCGGACTGTCTAGGGCAGAATCCAAGGAGTTCTTAGTCCTGCTGCAAACAGACCCGCGTTCCAGGCCCAGCCACTGGTGGATGCCGAGGGAAGAGGGCAGGGAGGGGCAGAAGGGAGGGGACACAGGTCCAGGAGGGTGAGGAGGGAGGAGAGGCAGTCAGCACAGAAAAGAGAAAAGGAGAAAGAAGGATGGAGACAGAAAGAGGAGGGAAGTGAGGGAGCGATGCCGGGAAGATAGAGACTGCGAAAGGGTAGGAGGGTCAAGGGGCAGAGCGGGGTGGAAGTACAAATGGCGGAAGGAAGAGGGGGGCCAGGGTGGGGAGTGGAGAGCAGCAGGAGCTTCCAGAACCTTCCCTCTCCATCGCGTCCCCAATTTGGGCAAAAAGGTGAGCAGTGAGCCCAGTGGGGGGCCCTGGGTTTCTACCACCACCCCTCCCCTGCCCTAGAGTCCCCTCACCCCTCACCCTGGAAGACCACCGGCTGCACGGAGAGCATAAAGGGGTCGTAGTAGCTGTGCAGGCCCTTCTTCCAGACCACCGCCATGATGGCCCCCGATGCCAGGACCTCCACCACAGGCTCCTGGCGGCTGCAGCCGTACACCCTGGCAGAACAGAAAAGCGGCAAGGCTGGGCCGGGGTCTGGGAGGGGAGTGGCAGGGAGGGTGGCAGGCAGCTGCTCCGGGATGGTGGATGAGAGTCTGGAAGTCTGGGTTCTGGACCCAGGTCTGCTACTAGAGACCGCTGTGTGTCCATGGGGAGCCTGTGTCTCGCTGGCCCCAGAGGACAGACTGAAGGCCCTCCAAGGACCAGGCCAGCTCCTCGGGTGAGAGAGGCCCGGAGGTTCCCCAGACTTCTGGAGCTTACAGTTCAATGAAGATGGCTGGCTCAAGTCTCATGCTCCCTCCCCAGCCTCCTCCACCCTGCTACAGGATCACCTGTGACCCCTAGCATCCCTGGCAGGAAGACTAGACTGGCATCTGCAGGGAGCACCCCTTCTGGCTGCCTGCACGGCAGCTCCTGGCCGTGCTCAAGGATGGGACAGGGAGAAGGCAGGTGTGGTCTGGTGACCTCCAGGGTGCCCCAGAAATCTGCCCAGAGCTTGGTGCCTGGGGGGCTCGGAACAAATAACCGTATCTTAGACTTCCGGGCTTTGAGAAGTCTGGAATGTCAGCTGGGAAAAGACTCTAGTGACACTGTTAAGTCAGCTACTTGATTCCCAGATGGGGAAACTGAGGCCTCACCGGCAGTCCATGGCAGAGACAGGCCTGCGCTAGGCATTGCCTGTGATGGCTGGTACCCTCCCACATACACAGATGCCCCTGGTCTTCCTGTCTCAGACAGGGGTTCCCCAGCGCCCCTTCACCCTCTCACCCACCTCCACCGAACTTCCCAGTGTCCACGACAACGCTCTCTGGAGGCCCAGCGCATCTGATGGGCCAATTTATAAGAAACCAACAGCCCTGCCTGCCCCTGAGTGGGCAACCCAGTAGCCTCCCTGCCTGCCGATGGTACGTGGGCACCTGGGCCTTGACAGGAGGAAGGGGTGCCGCTGGAGGGATTTCGGGCACCTTGGCGAGCGAGTACCTGAGCTCCTCCAGGCACAGCCTCAAAATCACTACACATGGCATCCGAGCAGACCGTAGCCAGTTGAAGGCGTGGTGTGCATAAGCCCAAGGGGTCTCCCTGGGAAGGTCTTGGTGCCCAGAGTCCGGCGATGGGGCATTTCCCCTGGCCTCTTGCCAGGGGAGGGAGGTGGCCTCCAGTAGCAGGCACCACCCCTCTCGCCCCCCAGGCCCTCGTCCCTTCTTCCTGCCATTCCAGCTTGGTCTTCCTGCAGTGCTCAAGTCTCCCCAGCCAGACCCCTGACCCCCACCCTCCCACACAGCCATGTCCTTTTTGGCCTTACTGGCTCATCTTCCCTGGGAGGTGGGAGATACGATATCAGGATGGAAAAGACCTGGAGGTCACCTTTAATGGGGGCTTTTGCTTTCATTGTTGGGGGGGGTTATTTTATTTACCTAGCAGCAGAGCCCTTGTAAATGAAATATGGAACGCAGAAACAAAGCGCATGGTTGAAGCTGGGCAAGGGGCCACCTGCTCTGTCTTCCCATCACCACCAAAGGCCCCCTCGCCCCCATTCCCCAGCAGGTTTCTGGGGTACGAGCTTGAGAACCCCAAATGTTGTCTAACCTGTCATTTTAGAGCTTCTCCAAGGGTCTGGGATGAGGGAAACACCAGGAGCCGCAGTGAGTAGGAACAGAGTTGGGCCTGGCAGTCAGGTCCCCTCCCAAGCTGAGGGGCACCTGGAGAAGCCCCAGGGGAAGCCCCTAAGTGTCTCCACCCTTTTTGGACCTGGAAGTCAGATGGTGTCTGGCTTCTCTGTGCTTCCCAGAGCCCTCCAGGAATTCAGCCCACGCACATGCCGCAGATCTCAGAACTGTCAATAGCTCCTCACTTATCAAAGTCCAAACAGCTCCTGGTACTCAATGCCTTTTGTGGCCCAGTCCCAGTTAGACTATATATAATGGTAACAATAATGGCTAGTATTTACTGGGCACTCACTATGTGTAAGGATCATGGTACAGATAGTCTGATTTAAATCCTCCAGTGATCCCGCAAGATGTAAGGTAAGCAGGTCCTGAGAGGCAAAGTAACTTGCCTTAGGACACACAGCTAGGAGGCAGGGGGTTCCCCATCACAGCCCCACACCCCCACCCCACACACCAGTAAACCTCTCTGCTCTTGTATTTAATCCATGAGCTCTGATGCATTGCTAGAGCTTGCAAAGCGGTACCACCTACATCATTCATTGGTTCACTCAAAATCGATACTGCGCACCAACTGTGCGTTTGATCTAGGCACCAGGGCCCGGCGGTGAAGATATCCCCTCCCACTGAGAATCTAGTGTCTCATTTAAACCTCACCAGAAGCCTGGGAAGCAGGGAGGTGGGTGTTCTGCCAGGAAGCAGTCAGGATTTAGGAATGAGCCCAGAGGTTGAAAGCCCAGGCTGCAGCCAGACTCTGAAATATCCCAACAAGCCACAGTGCCTCCCAGAGCTGACTTTAGGGGTCATCTAGAACAACAGCTTTGTTACAAATGGGAAAACCAAGACTTGGGGAGGGGAAGCGCGGCCAGTACACAACCATCTCCAGCCTCCTCTCTCCTATCCCCTCTAGGCTAGCCGTCCTATCTCCCAGATACCCAGGCCCAAGGTCCTACCCCCAGTTGTCTAAGAATGCTGTGTATGACTTTTAACCCCCCAATCAGCCATTTCCCTTTCCAGCCCTCCCTCCCGCCCTCCTTCCCAGGGACTCACGAGGTGATGAGCCTCTTCTCCAGGGGCCCAGCCACGTCATACATTGCCAGTCGGTCCCGGCACTCGGCCAGCGTCCACTCCAGCCGGAGTTTGAGCATGAGGTCTTCGGGGCCCTGCAGGTGCCACAGGCAGCTGGAGGCCAGGTGGTCGGGTCCCTTCAGCCGGAGGACCTGACCCTGGCCCACGTAGCTGTAGCGGTAACAACCTGGAGCGGGAAGAGGGACACAGCCCCTGATTCCTGTGACCCAGAAGGAGGGGACCCTGGGGAGCCAGGTTCCTCAAGGTCCTCCCCGAGGCAGGATGGGGCGGGCAGGGGAGCCAGGTGGGGACAGCCAGACACGCTCTACCCGATCCTTCTCTTTCCCTGCCGGAATCCTCATTCACGCATTTGTTCATTGGTTCAGTCATTCACTCAAGGAATAGACACCCACTGAGCTTCATGCTTTCTCAGTGCCCAGGTAAAGATACAGTCACTGCCTGGGGACATGGATGACAGCGGGGACACACAGACACAGAACAGGCAAGAATAGCTCAGGAGGTGATGGTTCCAAACCCAGCCTACGGGCTGGGGGCGTCCTGGGGGGTCCCCGCGTGAGCAAAGAGGCTGGGGCGAGCCGGGCAGCTTTGAGAAAAGTGCACACAGGGCACATGTGTCTAGAGGAGAAGCTGAAGGCAGGGAGGCCCGGCCCAGGCCACTCCCAGGACCGATGCTGCTTTCTCCTGCAGCCACAGGGAGCCACAGAAGGTTGAGCAAGGCTGGACATGGGCTGCCTTGGACCACACACTCCTCTGGCTGCTGTGAGCAACACTGTGGAGAACAGCGAGGCCACACGCAATGAGGAGGAGAGGGGAGGAGGGCTTCACTTCCGGTAGAGAGAAGGGACTGCCCTAAGGAGGAGTCTGGGAGGCTGCCTTGCGGGGAGGACATGAGCTTTGAGCTAATGATGGCGAAGTCGTCAGAATAAAACAGGTGTTTATCAAGCATTTGCTACAGGCCAGAAACCGAGCTGAATGCCTTCCCCCAGTGTCTCACTGAATGCCCACAACTGCTCTATGAGATACTTTCAATGATTGTGCCCATTGCACAGACCTGGGCCAGACACATCTGGGTTTGCCCAGCCACCACCTAATCTTTCCTGGGCCTTGGTTTCCTCATCTGTAGAATGGGACGATAACACCACCCTTGCAGGGTCGCCAGCAGGTTGTGGCATGACGCACGTTTGAGTGCCCAGCACAGCGCCTTGCACAGTAGGGGCTCAGTAAAGACATTACCTGTTCCTCAGGTGGGCGTGAGGGAGACGGAGCAGGTAGGGCTGGGAAGAAAGGCCTGTGGCTCGTCATCCTGCCGCTGGCCCCGCCTGAGGCTCAGACCTAGCCCATCTCATGGCTGCCTCGCTTCACAACTCCTTCACCATCACACCCTACACCCCTACCCCACACACAAGTGAGCCTCTGCTCTTCCATCTAATCCATAAGCTCTGATGCACGGCTAGAACTTACAAAGCAGTACCACCTGCATCACTCATTCATTCATTCATTCATTCATTCAAAACAGTGACTGTGCACCTACTGTGTGTTCCATCTAGGCACCAGGCTCTGGCAGTGAACATATTCTCTCCCATGGAGCATCTAGTATCTCATTTAAACCTCACCAGAAGCCTGGTGCTCTTCCAGGAGCCAGTGGGGATTTAGGAATGAACCTGGGATGAGGGAGGCAGCCTGGTGACATGAAATTATAAAACCTGAGTTTTCAGTCTATTTTCTCTGCTTTAAACCGTCTTATTTGGAAGGCCGCCGACAAACAAAGGTCCCCCTGTCAGCTTGGTCAGCCTGAGAGCAGCCCCCCAGGCTAGCCATCTGCTGGGCCTCCAGGGGAGGGGGAAGGGGGAAGGAACTGGAGAGAAGGAGGGAGGGGCACTACCCTCCCCACCTAGCACCAACACTCATCAGCTGTGTGATGATGTCATTCTTGGCTCATGGGCCATACCAAATCAGGCAGCAGTGGACCAGGTTCAGTGTCCAGGCTGCAGTGAGCCAGTCTCTGTCCCCAAGCGTCGTCTGATTAAGTCCCCCTGAGGCTCTCAGGAATAATAACTCTGACTTACTATTGATTGTAGCTAATCAACCTCGGACTCTGTAGAGGTATATGTTCACTACCTCTGGGTAGTTAACTGAGCCTCGGCCAGTGGCTTAGCCATTCCGAGTTCTGTCAAATGGATGTGATAATAATCCCCGTCCTACGACCTCCTCTGGGCAATGCTGAGGACCAGGAAGGGAATGAAGGTGAATACACTTTGCTCTGATGCTGCCGCCTGTGGCTCAGTCCCTTCTCCCTGACCCTTGGCCGTGCTGACTGCAGTGAGGAGCTGAGCTCCCCAGGGAGAGACCAACAGTATCTGCCTAGGGAAGGGACAGAGCCTCCACCAGCAGCTGGGGAAAGATGCCTGGCTCTTCCTAGGGTTTTGTGTTCTTTAAATCTTGCTCTAAGCAGATTCTTTGCTATTGTCACTTTAATAATTAGTCTTTTTTTTTTTTTTTTTTTTTTTGAGGTGAATTCAGTGGAGAGGTGTGTGCTAACCTCTTGTTAATCAGAAGCCCCTTCAGAGAACCTGGCACCTCTCGGGGCTGGGAGGAAGTAACTGAACATGCCTTGGTGTTGCTCTCCCCTGGCCTTTGCCCCTGCCATTCTCTCTGCCCCGGGATCCCTTTCTCCTTCTCACCCTGACAAGTCCCTGCCTACCCCCACGCCCGAATTTCTTTTTCTTTTAGAAATTATTTTATTTTATTGTTGAGACAGCCTGTCACCCAGGCTGGAGTGCAGTGATGTGATCACAACAGCTCATTGCAGCCTCAACCTCCTGAGCTCCGGTGATCCTCCCACCTTAGCCTCCCCTCCTCCACCCCTGAGTAGCTAGGACTGCGGGTACACACCACCATGCCCGGCTAATTTTTTTTTTTTTTTTTAATGGAGTTTGCTCTTGTCGCCCAGGCTGGAGTGCAATGGTGTAATCTCAGCTCACTGCAACCTAACACTTCCTGGGTTCAAGAAATTCTCCTGCCTCAGCCTCCTAAGTAGCTGGAATTACAGGCATGGGCCACCATGCCCAGCTAGTTTTATATTTTTAGTAGAGACGGGATTTTGTCATGTTGGCCAGGCTGGCCTCGAACTCTTGACCTCAGGTGATCTGCTCAACTCGGCCTCCCAAAGTGCCAGGATTACAGGCGTGTGCCACCACGCCCGGCCCATGCCCAAATCTGATGCCCCCTCCATGAAGTCTTCCAGGATCCCCCAGTCAGGAGCACCCCCTTCCTCCTGTAGATCTGGGACTCTGCATGAGGCTCTTGATTTACCTCCTCCTCTGCTTTGGAACAAACAATTCCCTCTCTCCACTGCCTCTGGGGCCTCTATTCTCACACTGGCACTTGATGTTATGAGAATCTGTTTATGTGTCTGTCTCCCTCATGGGGCTTGAAGCTCCTCCGAGGGCAGGGGTGAGGACACGGTCGTCCTGGTGTCCTCAGCACAGGAATGGGGCCTGGCATAAAGGAAGTGCTCAGAAAGTCCACTTCAAGGATTTAAGTTGCTACCTCTACACCCTGAGACTCTGCTCTGGACGCGCACGGAACCAGTCTCCTCATTCATGCTTTCACTCATTTGTTAAATCATTCACTCATGAAACGAACACCCACTGAGCACAGATAGTTACAGAACAACTGTAGACAGACAGATATCAAGAGAGAGATGATAGATAGAAAGATAGATAGATAGATAGATAGATAGATAGATAGATAGATAGATAGATAGACAGACAGATTGATCAGTTTCTTGCATTCTTTACCATTCCGCTGGTTCCCCCGTTAATCAGCTAAATACATATTTGACACATGGTTACTCTATCTTTGTATGAGAATCATGATTTCACCTCTTCGAAAACTGTACTTTGAGCTCATCACTTCCATCCAACAAAGAAGCAAACATTTGACCAGCAGGATGGGAAGAGGGGAAGGTAAGGAAAGGTATAACAAGGATTTAAACTCAGCCTCCCTCCCTGAGAAGGGGTTGAGACGCTCACCCCGACCTTGGCTCTGGGTGACAATGCTAGATAGTATAGGAGGCATCTGAGAATTTGCGGGCCGTACAGTCCGGCAGCCCAGTTGGTGCACTGCACAGCTCACACAAACTACAACTTGGACAGCACCTCCTGCCTTGTGCAGCGTGGTGACCCTGCTGGTCAGCTGAAAGATTGTGGGTCCACCTGGAGAAACGCAAGGTGACTCTAGCAATATGGCACCTGGTAGGGAGGGAGGGCTGATGAGCCGGACTGGGAAGGAAAGGAAAAGGTGGAAGGAGTGTTCCTGAATGCAATGGCACCGCTACCTCCAAAAGACCTGATACACCATGAATTGGCAAGGTGATTTTCTACCGTCAGTGGAAAAATGGCTTGTGGGCAGGTTGAAGTCTACGATAGAGAAGGAGAGTCACGTTTGTGGACCACTAAATCTGACTCATCCTCACACCCACACAGGAACGCACGCACACCTGTCTACAAGACACGCACAAAATACACGCGTGCACAAAGCCACCTCCTCTCCACCTACAGGCTCCAAGACTTGCTGGGGACACATCACTGAGTCCACCATGGCATCCCCTGGGTGACTCTGGGCCAGGGCTCCCTGCACCCACAACAGAGGCCATGTGTCCCCCTGACACACAACAAAGTCAAGACAAACACCAACTCAAAAGGGAAGTGGGGAGGGGAAAAAAAGTAGCGTACCCAGCGTGGAATTCAGTGCAGCTATGTCTTTCACACTGGCTTCTGATAAAAGGAAATGAACAAACAAATAAACAAGGACAAGATAAATAAAAGAAAATACAATGAAAATAAAATTAGAGGAGACTCTTGGAGCCAGCCTTGTCTGAGATTTACCCTAAGCACCCCCACCCCACCCTTCCATCCTGGCTCCTTGAATGCAACGGCTCTGCTACTTCACCTGGGGGGCTCTCTTGGGGGGCCCACCCTGAGGGCACTCCAACCCTGGCAGGCAGCCTCCCCAGGCCATATCACAGCTTGGTTCCCCCAACCTCATGAGGCCAACCCCACGTTTCCGCTCCCAGTACCGACCTAGGATCACTAGGCCCTCGGGGTCCACTTCGTACTCGGCCCTGTAGGGAACGGCAGCCGAGCTGTTGACCGTGGACAGCAGCTCCTCCACCAGCAGTGCCTGCACCGCCTCGGGGCTCAGCATCGGCCGGCGGTGCTCGGGGATTTGGAGAATGAACCAGAAGAAGCAGGTGAGCGGCCCCTCCCTAAGGCAGGCAGAAATGAGAGGGGCCAGGGAAGGATTCTGAGGTCTGGCCCCAGCCCCGCCCCTGCTCATGCACGTTGAGCGCTTTCCGCACCCCAGCCATTGCTGTCCGTCTTCACGCAGAAGCCTCCTAGCAACCTCTGAAGGAGGCGCTCTCATCATCCTTATTTTACGAATGAGAAAACTGAGGCACGAGAGGTGAACTTGTGCCTCATAGACTATGCCGCAAGTAGCAGAACCAGATGCGAACGGGGCGGCCAGGCCCTGGAGCCAATGCTCGTAACCCCATCGCCCTCCAACATAGCCTTGCCTGATGATGTCAAGCCCTTGATCAGCCATCACAGTCATTGCCTGGTGCAAACCTATCACACTCATGTTTCCATTCTACACATGAGCCCAGTGAAGGGAGGGTGACATGCAGGAAGCCGAGTTCCCTCTCCGTGCCTTAGTTTTCCCGTTTGAAACATGAAGGCATTGCATCAGAAGCCTACGGAGTCCCCTCCCATTCTTTGAATCTCAGCTTCCTGCAGGAGCTTGTCAGGGGCAAGGACAACTCACCCAAAGGAATAGACGGAGCTGGAGTTGTAATAAGTTCCCAGGCGGGTGCTGGCGATGAGCTCCTTGAGCTGTAAGAAGGGAAGACAAAAGCTCCTGGGACCCTCTGCTGGGAGGGCCACTTCCTACTTCAGGGTGCCCTTTGCTCCTCCCGGCAGCCCCGCTCCATGCAGGAGCCTCCAAGGTGGACAGGCTTGATCACAGTCACACAGTGCTGAGTGCCCAGGCCGGGGCATGCATGAACCTCACACCCCGTCCGCTTCTTTCCCTTTCCCCTATACCTGACTCTCACCTCCACCTGCACTGCCGATGACTCTCTGCGCCTCGCCAAAAGTCACTCCTCAACTCTGAAAAACCCCACTCAGCTCCTGGGACCCCTCTGCACCTCCTCCCATGGCCTGGGACAAGCCAGCAGCTCTGATGGGTAGCACAGCTGGCTGGATTTTTTGCACATGTCCAACTACAGTGCTGCTGGCAGGCTTACAGGCTCTCAAGCATTTGCGTGGCGTGGGAATAGTGTTCGTGTTATCTCAACTTCACTGCAACCCACAACAAATCTGCAGCCGGGTCCTGTTGTTATCACTCCCACTTCATGGAGGAGGAAACAGGCAGCCTCAGGCTGGGTCCCTCAGAAGCAGACCCTCCATTGACAAGGTGGAGCAAGTGGTTTATGTGGAGGTGATTCTGGGAAACAGTAGTTGGGAGGGAGAGACTGGAAAGTGGGTAACCAACACAGGGCCGTGAATGTGCAGTGTAGAGCTAAGAGCATCTGAGCTTAGCCCAGTAGGGCATCTCTGGGAGGCAGCCTGGAACACTCTCTGAACCGTTCCCCCAGCCAGGGCCAAAGAAGCTGTGGTATTGATCCACCCACTCCAGCGCTCACGGCTCAGGGCTGTTCCTGGGAATAACTCCCCGGCACTTCTGGCCTGCCTTGCTGGGCAGTGATCCTGCAGCCTGAGAGTGGCAGGCAGTAGACCAGCCTCTGTGCAGTGAGCCACCATCCTGTAACGGAGGGGCAGAAGCGGGCCATCGTCCTGTAACGGAGGGGCAGGAGCAGGCCACCGTCCTGTAATGGAAGGGCAGGATTGGGCCCTCAACAGTGTCAGCTGCACTGCGGGAGCTTTGCCAAGGTCATGCTCCACCCCTGGTAAGAGGCATGATCAGGATCCAATCCGAGTGCGATTGACTCAAGCGTCCGCTAACTTTCCCATCACCCTCAACCTCATCTGCTTCCATGGTGCCTGGAGCAGGGCTGTGGTCCCCGTGAGTGCTCCAGATGGGTTGACCAACTGGCTCCATTGATCAGACCCCACCGTTCTCTTTTCACCCCCACATTCCCTCCCTCTCATCCCCCAGATCCTTTCCTACCATCTTCTGGGCTTTGGCGGTTTCACTGCGGAAGGCACTAGATTCCCGGCGGGTAAGATCCTGGGAGAAGTGGCGATTGAGCACGCGCAGGCTGCCTGAGTACACCTGGCTGACCGTCACCTCCGCCTTGTACCCTGCCCAGGAAGGAACCAGCAGGGTTAACGGAGGAAGCAGATGGGAAAGCCTCCTGTCTCTTCCATGCCTTCTCCTGCCACCCACACCCTCCGCTCAGCCTCAGTGTCTTGGGTCTCCACAGCACCATCATCGTCATCATCATCATCTTTGTTACTGCCATTGTCATCATGGTCATCCAAAGCTTATTGGATGACAAACTGGCTGCACGGTGCCAGGAAGGTGAGAGGCTCCCAGATGAATGGTGTCCTACAGGTTCCCAGGGAGAGGCTGACACAGCGAGCAGTCCAGGACACCAGTGACAGGAAGGCCAGGAAATGCACATAGGCCCAGGAGGCCAAGGCTGTGGGTCAGCACCACTAGGCATCCTTCCACTCGTGAGGTCATCCAGGGATCTCACAGGTGTGCGCTAAGCACCGACTACATGGGGTACGCTAGTTAACCAAGACAGATGTGTCTCCCCTCGTGAAGCTGACAGTGGTGGGTAAGAGAGGCGTGGCGCTGGCAAACACACAGCACGCGGCACCCATCTGTGAACAGTACCATCAGGGAGCAGTGCCACTCGGTGCTGTTGAGGGGACGTGACGAGGACACTCAGCCTGGGCCACAGTGGAGTGACCCTCCAGCTGGTATGTAGGGATGGGGAAACCGTAAATTGGTAAGAGAAGAGGGAGAGAAGTACCTTCAAGCAGAGGGAGCAGCATGGGGCACAGGGCTGGTGGCACGGGGTCCATGGTGAGGACCCGGGCTGAAAGCCTGTTTGACTGGAGCAATCAGAGATGGGGAGGGGTGGCAAGGAGCTGGGACCTCCTCAGGGCAGGGCCCACTGGGTCTTTACCCGAAGAACAAGGGAAACCGTGAAAGGTTTAAAATCAGGAATGATGTCATCATACTTCTGTTTTGCAAAGACTATTTTGGCTGAAGTGAAGAGGGTAGACTCATAGCCCTGGTTTACACCCCTATTTATCCACTCAACAAATACTTCCTGAGAGCCTGCTATGTGTAGGAACTGAGCCAAAGCACTTGGGACTATATGAGCAAAACAACGAACAGAACAATCAAGAAAAAACTGCCCTTAATAGTTTGCAGACTAGCAAGGAATCACACAGTAAACCACACATAGTGTATAACAGGTTAGAGGTGATCAGTGCGGTGGAAACCAGGGCATGGGGCGGGCTGCAGTATGGAGGTCAGGGAAGAACGTGATGTACATCTGTGGAAAGAGTGTCACAGGCAGGGGCAAGTGCAAAGGCCTGGTGTGTTTCAGGAGCAGCAAAGGGTGAGCAACGGGACAGCAGGAGGGTATGAGATTGGGAAGGGGAGAGGCCGGGTAGGGCTTGCCAGGCCGGGGAGGACTCGGGCTGGGTAAGATGGGAGGAATGGGAGGTGTTTTGTTTTGTTTGTTTTTGAGACGGAGTTTTGCTCTTGTTGCCCAGGCTGGAGTGCAATGGTGCGATCTCAGCTTACTGCAACCTCCGCCTCCCAGATTCAAGCAATTCTCCTGCCTCAGCCTCCTGAGTAGCTGGGATTACAGGTGCACGCCACCATGCCTGACTAATTTTTGTATTTTTAGTAGAAACGAGGTTTCTACTAAACCTCGATGATTTACCCCAGGAGCATAATCGGGGGAATTAAACTCCTCTGCAAAGAGAAATAATTGGCAGGTGAGTTCCTGCCCTTCCAGCCCAGTGCCCCCCGGTTTACCCTGAAGACCAATTAGCCCGATACCTGAGGAGGCCCCCACAGCTCTGTGCTATCTGGGGCACTGGCTTCTTGCCGGTGGTGAAATGCACACAGCGTCTACAGCCTGCGTTGCTCAACTCTGGGTAGAATCACTGTAAGTCACTGCGAGCAGGCCCATGTCAGACCTGGGGTTCCCAACAGCGTCACTCCCAGAGGCTGGTTCCAGATACCACCAACCCTGACCCCCTTGGATCTAGGCCTACGTGGATTTCTCTCCACTGCTGCAAGGTTGGTCCTCAGATTGCTTTCAATAGGCCTGGAATTCCACCAGGAGATTTGGCCAGTAAAAGCACTAGCTAACCTTTGCAGGATGTTTAATGGGATGCCTCTGATCATGCAGGCAGCTGGATTGTCCCTGCCGTGGCCTCCCAGCCCTCAGCTTTCTCTGTCCCAGCACATGCTGTGCTTTAGTGGAAGTGTCAGGTCTGACGCCTTGGCTAAATCACAAGGACAGGGGCTGACCCCAGTACCTGGCACACAGGAGGTGCTTGACACTGAATAGATGAACGAATGAATGGGTCTTCTACAGTGTACAGTGTATAGGCACAGTTTAGTTTGGTTTCTCCATTACTTCCCACTGTCAAAGGCAGAAGGAAGAGGATAGACTCCATCAATCTTAGAGAAAGATAATAGATGCTCAAGAGCATTTATTCAATGAATGAATGAATAGAAGCCTGGATGAATGGGCCCGGAGCACAGGCCAGTTGCTCCCCAAGCACCAGGGTACTGACTGAGGGCTGTGAGATCAGGGAGGGGCCGGCCATAATTAAGGACATGGGAGAGGCCCCCAAGGCTAGCTGCTCTCCAGCTGCCCGCTCCATTCTCCCATTCATGCTGGACCCTGGAGACCCAGAGGGGCTAAAGCTGTGGTCCCCACCCTAGAAGAGAACCCAGGCTGGGCTCAAGTGCGCAGAGGCACTAATTGGTACCAGGCACCATGAGTGCCTCTGGGCCTCCTTCTTCAGGACTGGGTTGCTCCAAGCCTCAGGGGCAACCCAGGAGGACTGTAGGCGAGGGAAGGCAATGTTTATGCTCTGGGGGATGGTTGGTTCACAAGAAACTGAGTACTAGGAGAGCCCACTTTCCCCACCTGGTAGGGAGCCTTGGGGCACTTTGCCCAAGCGGGAAGCAGGCCTGAGCCACAGGACCTGGAGCCAGGGTCTGACAGCATCTCCAGCTGGCAGGACAGGGAGGGAGACCCAGCGAGGAGAAGTGACTTGCCCAAGGTCACACAGCAACATGCTAAGCATGGCTGAGCCTGGAACCCAGTTCTGTCCTGCTGTGCCTGCTACTAAGTCCTCCCCAGGTGCCTCTCCCAGGCAGTCCCACGACGTTACCTAGGAAATACCAGAGTAGCACCCCCACGGAAGTCAGCACAACCAGGGTCAGCCACAGGGGCGCCAGGCGGAGGTAGCCCCGGGCTTTTCTCTTGGAGTCCTCATGGGCCTTGAACATCCCCTCCGGCTCTGCTTCCTCGCCATCACCTCCGTCCCCCTGCCCGCCAGCCACCTGGGGGGCCTTGGCCACGGGCATCCTGCCAGAGAAACAGACCGAAGTTGGAATCAGCCTCGCATTTGCAAGGGAGGCTCTGCTGAGCACTGGTTGGGTACAGAAGCAGGACTTCCCTGCCTTTTGGAGTGGAAGAGTAACAACATCAGGCGGCAGTGACCAGAAGTGGGTGCCGAGACAGTTCACAGAGGAGCGAAGTGCATCTCAGGGCAGCTCACCCCAGAGGGCAGGCACCAGAGCTGGACTGGGTGTGGCTCAAGAACCCCACCTTTGCTTCCCACTGGCTTCCCTATGGTCAGAGGACAGACGGAGGTCTCAGTGCCTGAACGCCCACCTCCCTACAGGCTGCACCCACAGACAGAACTGAAGTACATGGGGTGCAGACTTCTGTAGGCATCGGACCTCTTGCCCTCATTTCCCTTCCACGCAAGGAATGCTGTTTCTTGCTCCTGGTTCTGGTTCGCAGAGCTTCCCACCACGCCCACACAGCCCATGCACTTAGCCCCTGCCCCAGAATCCCCTGAGCTGGCACTGTGCTGGGCCAGGGACCTGCCTTCCTTCACAGAGTACCGTCTCTCTCACCTTTCTACTCTCAAACTCTCGCAGCAGAGGAAGGGAATAAAAACTAATATTCATTTCGTGCCCTCATGAGACATTTCACACTTAATTTTCAGGTCACCCAGGGATGTGGAACCATTGTCCCATGTTTTCTTCCTTAAGCCCACACCACGTGGGTACTTCACCTGCATTATCTCACTTAAACCTCCAGTCCTGCACCCACTGAACAGATGAAGAAACTGAGACCCAGAGTGTTCTAGCAATAACGCAGTGTAGGGCTTTTCCTAGCCCCATTTTTCCAATGTGATTTGAATACCTGGCATTCAGTCCCAGATGCATTTTACAGATTAAAAAAAAAAAAAAACCATGAAGCCCAGAGAGGCTAAGCCACTTGCCCAAGGTCACACAGCAGGAAAGTGGAGGTTGAGTCTGGATGTCTGACTCCTTGCTTTTTCCACTAATCTAAGATGCCTCCCATAAATGAGCTGTTAATTAACAAATCATGATTAAATAGCAACTGAATGTCACCCCTCTCCATGTTCCAGGGTTCCAACTCTATTTTGAGAGGCTTTGAAGCAAATATCCCAATGTATTTGGCCTTTCAGACAGGTTTCCCCACAGTACAGAGAAAGCCTTTGACCCACCCACCAGGAGAGCAAGGGCTCCACACTACTGGGAAGTTCATCTCCTCTTACTATATCCACAAATACTGAGTAGCTTTAAAATGCACCCTAGGGCCGGGTGTGGTGGCTCACACCTGTAATCCCAACAGTTTGGGAGGCTGAGGTGGGTGGATCACCTGAGGTCAGGAGTTCGAGATCAGCCTGGCCAATATGGTGAAACCCTGTCACTACGAAAAATACAAACATTAGCCGGGCATGGTGGTGGGCGCCTGTAATCCCAGCTACTCGGGAGGCTGAGGCAGGAGAATCACTTGAACCCGGGCAAGGGAGGTTGCAGTGAGCCAAGATCATGCCATTGTACTCCAGCCTGGGTGACAGAGCAAGACTCTGATCAAAAACAAACAAACCATTAAAAAAAAAAAATGCACCCCAGATGCAGGTGGGGACTTCCTTTGGGCTGTGTCTTGGGGTTTTACAAAGTGGGTTTCCAAAAATGCGGCTCTTTAGTAACGCTCAAAATCCTTCCAGGTGGATATGAAGGGTCCTGGCCCTTCTCCCAGCTTCCCGGCTCCCTCCAGCTCCCCTTGGCATCCTTCCCAGCTAAGGGTCTTTGGTGTCCAGCCACAGTGACTCTGTTGAGCGGTCGCCATCAGATACAAGGAAGGGAGGGACTGCAGGGGACCCTCATTGGGCATGGCACCCCCCTCCACACCCTAAGCTAGGATATTCCCACATGTGGGATGGGCCCTACTGGCTTTTATGGGGCCAAGGCCAGGGAATGGTAAATGGTAAATGTCCGGCAATGGGCAATGGGTGGGAGATCCCTGCCCACTTCCTCAAATGTTCACAGTATCCCTGGTGCCCTACTACCTCTCAGATAATCCGTGTAAAGAGAGGGAAACTGAGGCTCGGAGAAGGTCATGGGTCCATTAGAGGAGCCCCGAAGAGGGGCAGCTCAGGGTGAAGTGCTTCGTGGGCCTCCCCTCCCCTCTCATCCTCCAAGCCAGGCCTCCTTCTCTATGCAGATTTTGCCTCCCTCTAAATACCCCTCGCATCCATCTGGGAGGACTTGAGCAGCACAGAGGGGCTCATTTTCAGGAAACCCTCTGCAAAACCCCAAGCCAATGGTGGTAGTGGGAAATTAATTCCCCCAGGCTCGTCATGACTTCCCACCCAGGCCGGGCACGGTGGCTCAAGCCTGTAATCCCAGCACTTTGGGAGGCCGAGGCGGGCAGATCTCCAGGTCAGGAGATCGAGACCATCCTGGCTAACATGGTGAAACCCTGTCTCTACTAAAAATACAAAAAAACACTGCGTGTTGTCACTATGTGCCCTGTCCATGAGCCTCCCACGGCTTCCATCCAACTAGAACCCAAAAGGCCCAGGGACTAGGTTTTCCTGTCCTCTTCGCTGAATGGGAGTTTGCTCCTTGCTGAGCCTGGGATGCTTTCCTTTCTGCTTGCCTCAGGGCTCCCTCCTTTACCTGCTTCAAGGTGTCAGATGTCACCTTTCCAGAGAGGCCTTCCCTGGGCATTCCCCTGTCTCTCCTGCATTTTTCTTTATAGCAATTACTGAGGCCTAAATTGCCTGATATGCAAATACGTCGTTTATCTGTCTCCTCCCTGTCTGTAACCTGCGTGAGAGCAGAGTTGGGTACTCAGCGGACACTCAGTAATTGTTGAACAAATGAATGACAAGGTCCCAGCTCCTTCCTCCCCACGGAACTCCAAGGTGCTGTGTGCATATGTGGCCTGGCCACCTTCTCCTGCCTCCTTTTTTCTCACCCTCTCTTCTCCCCGTCGCACCCCGGGGACACTGGACTTCCTTCCCTTGGTAAGAAATTTTAACAATGGGATGGTAGCAAACATTTACGGATTAAGAGCAGCCAGCCAGCACCAAGAGCCCTACTGGACCTTGAGCCCTGTCAGTGCTTGTTCACGGCCAGGCATCCCCACACTCTTCCTTCTGCCTGGGCCCCCACCTCCCAGCCTGGCCAGCTCTTAGGCAACCCGTGTCACCTCCGCTCAGACCTCACCTCTTTGCAGCTCTCCCAGAGTGCCCTAGAAGGAGCAGCTGCCCCTCGCGATGTGCGTTCACCTATAGGCACTCTCTCTGCCCCTCACATTGAGCTCCTGGAAGCGGGGACTGTGCTCCAATTGCCGCAGGGGCCTGAAGCAGTCCCGCAGCTCTGAGCACCTGGACCCCACCCTGGCACCTGCTCTTCACTCCTGCCCTTCTGGCCATTGGCGGGTCTCGAGTCTGCCTGCTGGAGGCTGAGCTCATTGGGGCGGGGCCACCACTCCTCAGCAATGCAGATCTGTATTCAGCCACTGCGTGTGAACTCCTACCATATGCCAGCCCTGCGCTGGGCGGCGCTGCAAACTCCACTGCAGCCTCCAACAGCCTGGGGTGCGTGCTTTGCTGACTCTGTTTAATGGCTGGGGAAACTGAGGTAGAGAGCAGTAACATGACTTACCTGAGGTCCCTTAGCCAGGGCAGAGCAGAGCAGAGCAGGGAGTCTGGGCTAGGGCTATAGGGGCATCTTTCAGTGAAGTCATTAGGCCCTAGAGTCCTGAGAGTGTGGGGGACTGGGCGGGGTTCCCTTCCACACATACAAACACATTCACAGACCCACAGATGTACACAGATGGAGACACGCGAGTGATATATGTACATCTATTCATGACACAAAAATTCACAGATGCACGCCCTTCCTACACACACACACACACGAACACACACACACATACACGCCAACTCTGAGCCTTCGAACCCAGGGTCCCGTGCTTAAGTCAGTACACAGGCGCAATGTGGGGCTCTGGGCCTGTCTCCTACACCAGAAGGCCCAGGTGGGGTACCGGGTATGGAGGGGGCAGCACGTCCAGTCCTGCGAGGCAGGGGTAAGGTGGCCTCTGCCTTCCTCCTGTCCCTGCTGCCTGAATCGCAGGCCACCAACCACCCAGCACTGATGCTGTGCCTGTCCACACACCTGGTGTCACCCTGCATGGTCCCTCCCCTCCCCAGCTCTGTGGGCCCCTCACCTTCTGCTCACTGATCACCCTCTGGCCGATGGGGCCCTGCAGGCCTGGCCTTGGACCCAGGTAGGTGACTCAGGCCCCAGGGACCCAGGCCCAGCTCTTAGGGTGGACACTGTCACTAAGTCATTTATAGATCCTGGTCCCCTGTTCTGGAGGCCCCCGCTTACCTTTGGGAGTGGCGGATAGGTGCTGGGCCTGCACGCAGGCCTCAGGAGCCTTTGTTTGTCCAGGCCAAGGCCTCCCCACCCCCACCGGGCCAGCCCAGGCTGGATCAATGGCCCAGAGCCATGGCCAGGGTGTCTGGCCCTTGTCCCCTGTGGCCTGTGGCCCCAGGCTCCATGGGGCTCCTCCTGCTGGGTCCAGGACGGCACTGTAACTGAGGACAGGTAAACAGGCAGGAGGCAGGAGAAGGCAGGGCCGGCCCGCCCCATCCCCCCGCCCATGGGCACCCCAGAGGCTGGCAGACAGGTGCGGGAGATCTGAGCTCTCCCCCGAGGCCTGTTGCCTGGTGACATGCCTGCCTGGTTACAGCCCCTGGTCCCCAAGAGCATGAGGTAGGGGTGGTCAAGGACTGGGGACTATGCAGAGCCCAGTGTAGGTGAGTGCAGGGGCTCACACAGGTAAGTCCAGGTGCTTACCTGGACGGGAGAGACTAAAGGAGCTACAGGTGTGAGAGAGAGTAAAGGAGGCTAGGCCCATGTACTCTGGGGACTGGAGAGGAGAAAGGAGAGGCAGGGGTGGGGTTTGATGCTATTTTCTGTTTATTTGAATTCCTACCTTGTTCTTTTTTTTTTTTTTTTTTGCGGAGGGGGTAGATAGAGTCTCACTCTGTTAACCAGGCTAGAGTGCAGTGGTACGATTTCAGCTCACTGCAACCTCCACTTCCCCAGGTTCAAGCGATTCTCCTGCCTCAGTCTCCCGAGTAACTGGGATTACAGGCACCCACCACCATGCCTGGCTAATTTTTATATTTTTAGTAGAGACAGGGTTTCACCATGTTGGCCATGCTGGTCTCGAACTCATGACCTCAGGTGATGCCACCCACCTCGGCCTCCCAAAATGCTAGGATTACAGGCGTGATTACCACTACACGCAGCATGAATTCCTACCTGGTTCCGTAGCCCTGTGCTGTCCATGACGGTAGACGCTGGTCACCCACAGCTCCTGAGCCAGTCTGAACTGAGAAAAGCTGCATAGGGGAGACGCACACAAGGTTTCCAAGGCCAAGTGCAAACAGGATGTCAACCAACACAGTAACAATTTTTATACTGATTGCATATTGAAATAACACTTTGGCGATCATGGGATAAATAAAATGATTTATTAAAATCAATTTTCATCTGCCTCTCTTCACTGTTTTTTTCTTTTTTTTTTTTCCAGAGACAGGGTCTCATTGGGTTGCCAGGCTGGTCTGGAGCTTCTGGGCTCACATGATCCTCCTGCTTCGGCCTCCCGAGTAGCTGGGATTACAGGCGTGGGCCACCACACCCCTTGTTGCATGTGGCTTTTAGAGAGGTTAACTCACAAGTGTGACCTGCGTTGTTGTTCTATGGAACAGCGTTGCTGTGGAGACGGCTTTGAGCCATATGTGTGCCAAAGTGCTGGATGGGAGCCAGGGCTTTCTAGGGTGCGTGCAGGCTGGCGGGTGTCTGTCTCAGACAAGACTGACTTTCAGTGAGTATACATCCTGAGGCCAGAATGCGGGGTGCATACCTGAGATGCTGTGTGCTGTGGGTATATGGGTCCCAGAGTGTGTGTGTGAGAAAGAGAGTCTGGAATTTGTATGTGTAGAATGTGTGTGTGTGTGTGTGTGTGTGTGTGTGTGTGTGTGGAGAGTAGGGATTGTGAGTGGGAGTATAAGATTTGTGTGAGGGGTGTGTCTGTGAAGTGTGTATGGTGTGGGGTGGGGGTGTGTGGACTGTGTATGTGTGTGCAGTGTCGGTGCTGGGAATGTGCAGTGTAAAATGTGTGTGTCTATGAAGTATGTATGGTGTGAGGTGTGTGTGGAGCATGAGAGGTATGTGCAGGTGTGTGTATGTGTGTGTGTGCATGCTCACAGTGTGTGTGGAGTATGAGGCATGTGTTTAGTGTGAGGTGTGTGCATAGTGTGAGGTGTGTATGTGTTGTGTGAGGTGTGTGTGTAGTGTGAGGCATGTGTGGAGTATGAGGGATAAGTGTTTAGTATGAGGTGTGTGCATAGTGTGAGGTGTGTGTATAGTGTGAGATGTGTATGTAGTGTGAGGTGTGTGTAGTGTGAAGCATGTGTGGAGTGTGAAGTGTGTGTGGGGTGTGAAGTGGGTATGGAGTGTGAAGCATGTATGTGGTTTGAAACATGTATGGAGTATGAAGCATGTGTGGAATGTGGAATGTTGGGTGTGTGTGTGGAGTGTGAGGAGTGTGTGTGTGTGGAGTGTGAGGCATGTTGTGGAGTGTGAGGTTTATGGAGTATGAAGTGTGTATGGAGTGTGAAGCATGTGTGGAATGTGAGGTGTGTGTGAAGTGAAGCATGTGTGGAATGTGGAATGTGAGGTCTGTGTGTGGGGTGAGGCATGTGTGTGGAGTGTGAAGTGTGTGGAGTGTAAGGAATGTGTGGAGTGTGAGGTGTGAGTGGAGTTTGAGGTGTATGTGGAGTGTGAGGTGTGTGTGGAATTAAAGTGTGTGTGTAGTGTGAAGTATGTGTGTAGTGTGAAGTGTGTAAGGAATGTAAGGCATGTGTGGAGCATGAGGTGTGTGGAGTATGAAGTGTGTGTGTAATGTGAAGTATGCATGGAGTATGAAGCATGTGTGGGATGTGGAATGTGAGGTGTGTGGGTAGAGTGAGAGGTGTGTGGAGTGTGAGGCATGTGTGGAGTGTGAGGTATGTGTTTAGCCTGAGGTGTGTGTGGAGTGTGAGGCGTGTGTGTGGAGTGTGAGGCATGTGTGTGGAGTGTGAGGTGTGTGTGTGGAGAGTAAGGCATCTGTGGGGTGTGAGGTGTGTGTGGAGTGTGAGGCAGTGTATTTAGTGTGAGGCATGTGTGTGGAGTGTGAAGTGTGTGTGGAATGTGAGGTTTGTGTGGAGTCTGAGGCATGCATTTAGTGTGAGGCATGTGAGTGGAGTGTGAGGCACGTGTTTAGCATGAGGTGGTATATTTAGTGTGAGTCGTGTGTGGAGTGTGAGGTGTGTGTGTAGTGTCAGGTGTGTGTGGAGTGTGAGGCATGTGTGGAGTGTGAGGCATGTGTGGAGTTTGAGGTGTGTGAAGCATGTGTGTGGAATGTGAGGCATGTGTGTGGAGTGTGAGGCATGTGTGTGGAGTGTGCAGCGAGTGTGGAGTGTGAAGCGTGTGTGTTGTGTGAGGTGTGTGTGGAGCGTGAGGCATGTGTGGAGTGTGAGGCATGTGTGTGGCGTGTGCAGCGGGTGTGAAGTGTGAGATGCTTATGGATTGACTGGGATGGCACACGGCCCCGCACCCAGGTTTTACCATGACCGCAGGCTTTCAGCCCTACCTGGCCCCCTTTTAGTTGCAGGAACCTAGGCAGATTCCCTGACTTCTAAGCTGTGGTTCTTCCATCTGTTGAATGAAAAAAAATCGCCCATTCTTGATGAACAAGAAACAATGTGTGCAAAGGCCCAGAACTGTGGGGGGCGCCCAGAGAGGGGTTCTCTTCTTCTCATGGTGACACACTAGTGTGTCGGGGCCAGGTCTGCTTGTGCACTGAAGTCCAGGCAAAGACAGGTTGCATGTGTGTGGTGCCTACCTGTGTGGCCCCTCATGCACGTCTTGAGCACATAGATGTCCCATGCTCTCTGGCATGTGCTCCCTAAGGGGGCCTGTGGCAGTAGGCAGGGACCTCTCTGACATGTGTGTGGGGGGCACCCATGTGTCCTGAGGTGTGAAGGCCCGTGCCCATGGGGGCTGGGCATGAGCTCAGTACAGCACCATTTCCAGGCAGGGCCAGCACTGAGCCAGGGCAGTAGGGAGCACTGTAGGGCTGGTTAGGATTCTGGGTTAGGGGACACCTTTCCTCACCTTCTCCTGCTCCGTAGCCCTCCCCAGAGCCCTGGCCCCTGCCCATGGGCCTAACCCTGACCCTGAGACCAAACACCATAAGCCTGCCCACTGTCCCTCGTCCCGGCCCCAGCAACTCTCCCTCCTCCCCACAACCTCCCCTCTTCCCAGGCCCTGGCCCCCACCTTGCAAACTTCCCGAGGGACAGGTGCTTGGGACAGACCAGGGATAGTGTGTGTGTGTGTGTAGGGGGTGAAGACACCCCGAGCCCAGCCTCTGTACACTATCCTGTCCTTTGGGAGGT
This sequence comes from Piliocolobus tephrosceles, assembly GCF_002776525.5. Lineage (NCBI taxonomy): Eukaryota > Metazoa > Chordata > Mammalia > Primates > Cercopithecidae > Piliocolobus > Piliocolobus tephrosceles. Next base: position 18,821,374 of record NC_045452.1, read on the forward strand.
CAAGAGGCCCAGGCCCCCAGCCCAGGCAGGCTGCTAGCCTGACAGTATGAAAAGCAGACCTTGCACAATCAGTGTCCTCTAGACTTGGCGGCCACCTGGCCATCGATCCGACATGGCCTGGGGGGAGGGGCTGGCACTAAGCAGGCAGCAGCAAAATGCTGAGAGAGGTGTTTGAAAGCACAGACGTGGCTGTAAGCGGTGGCTTACCCCCACACCTATAATTCCAGCACTTTGTGATGCCAAGGCGGGAGGATCCCTTCAGCCCAGGAGTTTGAGACCAGCCTACTCAACATAATGAGACCCTATCTGTACAAAAGAACCCAAATTTTAATTAGCTGGGTGTGGTGGTACACACCTGCAGATCCAGCTACTAGGGAGGCTGAGGTGGGAGGATCACTTGAGCCCTGGAGTTGGAGGCTGCAGTGAGCCATGACTGTGCTGCCGCACTCCAGCCTGGGTGACAGAGCAAGACCCTGAGTTGAAAAGAAAGAGAAAAGAAGAGGAAAGGAAAGAAGAGAAGAGAAAAGCACGGACAAGGGTCCCAGAGAGCCATGAGGGTGGGGGACAGCCTGCCAATGACTCAGGGATTTCCTCTGTCAACGAGGGACACTCTTGTTCTCTTAGCAAAGACACGCGTTCACACAGATGGCACGGAAGCCTTGTTGCTCTGGGAATCTGCATTCCTAACGAACACTGGGCCTCAACCTCTTTGATCCCCAAGGACAGAGAAGCCTCCGGGAGGGCTGCTGAGGGGATGAGGGGAGGCTTGGAGGCTGGGCATGGTGGGGGCCGGACGGCGAGGAACACAGACCTGACCCAGCAGGACAGGGCAGAGCAGGCCTCGGAGTGCCCACCACATTCAGGTGACCAAGATCCAGCTGAGTGCTGGAGAGTGGGCAGACCCGGCCGAAGTCCCAGTCTCTCCACCTGTTGATGATCCACAAGACGTCCCCAAGCTACCACCTCATGGCCTATGGACTGTGGGTAATAAAGCAGGGCTGTTGTAGACCAAAAAAAAAAAAAGTACGGTGGGCTCCTTGTCCATATGATTGACGTCCGTATCCAAAGGGGAAATTTAGAGGCAGAGACACATGCATGCAGAGAGAATGCCATGAAGGTAAAGGCAGAGCGTGGCGATGTTTACATGTCAAAGAACCCCAGTGATTGCCAGAAAGACACCAGACACTGAGAGAGAGAGGCCCAGAACACTCTTCCTCACACCTTCAGAAGGAACCAAGCCTGCCGACACCTGGATCTTGGACTCCAGCCCCCAGAACTGTGAGACACATTTCTGTTGTTCAAGCCCCCCGGGTGTGGTGTCTTGTGAAGGCAGCCTTAGCCAACGAATATGATGTCCACTGCACTGGTACTGGGTAAATGCTGTGCAAAGCCTGTTCCTGTGTCCAGCTTCCTCCCGGGCTCCTGCACACAGCAGGTGCTCACTCATTGTCCATTGAAGAGACTGAAGAGCCAAGATATCTGTATTTTTATCAGGAGCCTTCAGGAAATGTGATGCCTTAAGCCATGGAGTGGACGCTCCGGCAGGGCAGGCTTGGGGGTAACCTTGTCTGAACTCAGAGAAAGCCCTAGAAGCAAGAACGCAACAACCTAGCTCTTATGTACAAACCCCTGAGTCACAGCACTTGTTCTGCGAAATTTTGCAGTTTGAGGTCTACTTGTTTCTTTCCCTATTCTCCCCACCCCCTTTTCACTGTGAGTTCCACGAAGATTTCTCAGTCTGCAACTTGTCGGTCCCGCTCCCTCAACACGCTTAGCCTAGAACAGTGCCTGGCACACAGGAAGAATAAACATTTGTTGAGTGAACAAATGACTGTTCACTCCTTTGATGATAACACAGTAAGGATTCTGGCAGCTGGGCCCTCCACACAGTCGATCACAGATGCCACAAATCTAGGCTTCAGAGTGGGAATATGTGTCTCCACTTAGCAGAAGAGGAGACTGAGGATCTGAGAGGAGAAGTTGACCTGCCCCGGGTCCCACAGCCCACTGGAGGTGGAACATGGACTCCAGCCTGGTCTTTTTAATGGAGGGGTGTCACTGTTTCCAGGGGCTGCCATAACAGATGACCCCAAACTGGGTGGCTTAAAACAACAGGGATTTGTTCCTTCACAGCTCTGAGGCCAGATGTCTGAAATCAAAGTCTTGGTAGGCTGATTCCCTCTCCAGAGGCTCTAGGGAAAAAAAAGAAATCCTTCCTTGTCTCTTCCTAGCTTTTGGTCCTCTGGCAATTCTTGGTGTTTCCCGGCTTGGAGGTGTAACGCTCCAATCTCAGCCTCCATCATAACACGAGCTTCTTCCTTGTGTGTGTGTCTCGGTGTTCAATTGCACACACGTTACAAAGACATCAGTCATCATGGATTTGCACCCCACCCGAAACCAGCAGGACCCCATTTTAACTTGCTTACATCTGCAAAGACTCTATTTCCAAATAAGGTCATATTCACAGGTTATGTGTAGGCATGAATTTTGAGGGGCCACTGTTCAGTCCTAGTACGAGAACTGACGGTACTATTCTGGGTGGGAGGAAGGGATCAGATAGTAGGAGGGCCACCGTCTCCTCATCCTCCTGTCCTGCGGGCTAGCCACGTCTCAGAGCTCAAGGAGGCTTCTGTGGGAAATACCTCACCACCTTCTCCACTCTTTGCTGAGCCGAACCTCTCTCTGAAACCCGCAGGGGAGGCCCAGGGTCTGTGGTGAGGAGGTGAGGGGCGGGCTCTGTGTGCCCCAGCCAGACGCTGTCTAGACGGTGGCTGGAAGCATGGGGCTTTTCTGGGCTCCAGGGTAAGGTATGAGCTTCCCAGGGCTGCCAAAACAAACTGTCACCAATAGGGTGGCTCAAAACAACACACACGGCTGGGCACGGTGGCTTACGCCTGTAATCCCAGCACTTTGGAAGGCCAAGGCGGGCAAATCACGAGGTCAGGAGTTTGAGACCAGGCTGGCCAACATTGTGAAACCCCATCTCTACTAAAAACACAAAAAATTAGCTGGGCATAGTGGCAGGCACCTGTAATCCCAGCTACTTGGGAGGCTGAGGTAGGAGAATCGCTTTAACCTGGGAGGTGGAGGTTGCAGTGAGCTGAGATCAAGCCACTGCGCTCCAGCCTGGGTGACAGAGTGAGACTCCATCTCAACAACAACAACAACAAAACCAGACACTTATTCTCTCCCAGTTCTGGAGGCAGGCAGTCCAAACTCAAGGTGGCAGCAGGGCCACATGCCCTCCCTGAAGTCTCCAAGGGGGGATCTTTCTTGCCTCCTCCCAGCTTTGGTGGTTGCTGGCGATCCCTGGTATCCCTTGGCTTGTGACAGCATCACTCCAAACTCTGCCTCTGCCATCTCATGGCTTTCACCCTGTGTGTGTCTCCGTGCCTCTTCTCCTCTGCTTAAAAGGACACCAGCCATGCTGGATTAGGGTCCATCCTAAGGATCTCATCTTCTTCACATCTGCAAAGATCCTATTTCCAAATAAGGTCACACTCATGGGTAAAGGGGTTAGGCCTTCAGTTTATCTTTTGGGCTGACATGATCCAGCCCTTACTAAGCAGGGTGAGGCAGGCAGGGGCAGGCTGGCTGTTGACAATGCTGTGCACAAGTGTCCCAAAGGTTCCACGTGACCCTGAGTCCTCAAGTCACTTCTGAAGCGTGTCCTCTCTCTACACCTGAGCTACCACCATCCTTACTCTCCTCCCCCAAAATCACAGTTATGACCTGCTTCCTTCCACCTCCCACAGGCCTCTAAAGCCTGAACTGCTCAATAGATGAGACTTTTCTGAGGCCACCCAGGCAGGGTCCCCAGAGGCCACCTCTCCCATCTGTTTCCAATGCACGGTGTCCCTACAGCAATTCACTTGTTCATTCATTGATCTGGTGTTGAGCCTCAACACAGCCACAAAAGAGAACAAGAAAAATAACATAGAAAGGATAAGGAGTCTGGGCAAGGTGGCTCATGCCTGTAATCCCAGCACTTTGGGAGGCCAAGGTGGGAGGAATATTTGAGCCCAGGAGTTCAAGACCAGCCTGGGCAACATAGCAAGACCCAGTCTCTACAAAAATACAAACATTAGCCAAGTGTGGCAGCATGTACCTGTAGTCCCAGTTACTCGGGAGGCTGAGGGGAGAGGATCACTTGAGCCCAGGAAGTTGAGGCTGCAGTGAGCCATGCTCCTGCCACTGCACTCCAACCTGGGCAAGACCCTGTCTCTAAATAAATAAAACTTTAAGGAGTTTAGGAAGCAGCAAGGAAGAATTTTTTTCTAGAGCCTTCAGGGAGGGAATGAGCCAGCCAAAACTTTGATTTCAGACAAGGATAAAAAGAGAAGGGGGCTGGGCACGGTGGCTCATGCCTGTAATCCCAGCATTTTGGGAGGCCGAGGCAGGTAGATCATGAGGTCAGGAGATCGAGCCCATCCTGGCTAACACAGTGAAACTCCATCTCTACTAAACATACAAAAAAATTAGCCAGGCATGGTGGTGGGCGCCTACAGTCCCAGCTACTCGGGAGGCTGAGGCAGGAGAATCGCTCGAACCTGGAAGGCAGAGGTTGCAGTGAGCCAAGGTCCACCACTGCACTCCAGCCTGGGTGACAGAGCAAGACTCCATCTCCAAAAAAAAAAAAAGAAAAAGAAAAAGAAAAAGAAAAGAAAAAAGAAAGAACAAGAACAAGGATGTGAAAGAAATAGAACAAGTCTCAGTTGCTGCCCTTGAAGAAAGCTGCCAAGCCTAGGGAGACAGACAGTGGGACAGACGCTTGGCAGGCACTTGGCCGTGGTGCTTCCTGTCCTCAGCTTCCCATGTCACAGCACCCAGTGGAGGACAGGACCCTCAGAAGTACATGGAGATGCTCCTATGTGCTTGGAGGAATAAGCATCCACCGGAATGGCCTGTCACCGACAGGTGTGAGACCTCTCAGGAGTCCTCAGCTCCGTGGCTTGTCTTCCTCCATCCGTACAGGGATTTAGGGGTTCTAAGGCTTAGAATACTCCATGGCTTACAATACAGCTAACCAGACCCAGGATAGACCCGATCTCCAATAAGAAAAATGGTCACTTCACCCCATTTTAGAGGTGAGAAAGTGGAGGTTCAGAGCAGTGATTTGCTCGAGGTCACACAGTCAGGAAGTGCTAGGAGCTGGATTCAAGCCCAGGACCCTCTGGCTTCAGAGCCAGTTGTCCTTCCCAGTGACACTTTCTCCTGTCTCTGTGTTCCTCCCCACTGCCCACACCACCACTCCTGAGCCCTCGCCCTCTGTCTCTGCCCTAGGTACTGGCCTCTGGCCTCTGTCTGAAAGTGCCGCTGAGACAAACTCACCACCAGGCCCTGGCAGGCCGGTCGCTTCTTTCCCAGATGGGCAATCGGGGTACGGATGCTGATAAGGGGTTTGGGAGGGGCTGCTTCAAGCCATCTTGGGGACACAGAATGGAAACTCTGCATGCATTACTCAGCCTGACCTTCTCTTCCACTGTGGCATTGTAGTAGGTGGGGCTCCCAGAACAGACAGGGGGGCTGTATTAGTTCATTTTCATGCTGTTATGAAAAAATACCCAAGACTGGGTAATTCACAAAGAAAAAGAAGTTTAATGGCCTCACAGTTCCACATGGCTGTGGAGGCCTTGCAATCATGGCGGAAGGCAAAGGAAGAGTAAGGGCACATCTTACATGGTGGCAGGCAAGAGTGTGTGCAGGGGAACTGCCCTTTATAAAACCACCAGATCTCATGAGACTTATTCACTATCACGAGAACAGCACAGGAAAAACCTGCCCCCATGATTCAATTACCTTCCACCTGGTCCTTCCCGCTACACGTGGGAATGATGGAAGCTACAATTTGAAATGAGATTTGGGTGTGGACACAGCCAAACCATTTTAGGGAGCCAGACCCAGAGAGTGGGTGGAGACTACCCAAGGTTGCACAACAATGCTGAGGCAGGGTTGGGACTGGAACCCAGGTGACCTGATTCCCAGCCTGTACTCTTCCCAGTATACTGTCCAAAAATGAATTCCAAAAACTAAAACCAACAATATTACTCATTTCCATATACGTAAGGCTTTAGGCAGAGAGTTAACAAAAATTTCCAAAGGACACAAAATGGCAATTTTCCTTTTTTTTTTTTTTTTGGCTCAAAACATTGTAGGCAGACCCTCCTCTAAAGACAGTCGTGTCTGTGGAACTAGCTCTTGCCCTTGAAGTGGGGCCCTGTCCAAGGTCATAGGCATCCAAACTTCCCCAAGGAGGCGGTTTCCTGCTGCCCTTTCATGGGAAGACCCCAGCACTCACTCACGTTCCCCGAGTGCCTCTATTCTCCTCGGTCATCTGTGTCATCAGACAGCTGTTGACTTGGTGGGCCCGAGAGAGCTCCTGATAGCTGTCGGCTCTGTCCCTTCTTCCCTCCACGTTGGGTTCTCAGAAGCTCGGTCATTCCAGGTTCTCAGAGCCTCTGTGTAACTGCCCCTCCCACCTTTCCTTCCTTCCTTTCTCCTTTTCCTTTTTCCTTCCTCCCCTTTGCCCAGTTACCAAGCTACACATCCATTCAACAAACATCCTGTGGCAGGTGCTGGGATTCAACAACGGATGGGTCACCGAGGATCATGACCTGGAGAGAGTCGCAGCTGAGCTCAGAGAGCAGGGGATGGGGGCACGGAGCAGCCAGCACAGCCGGGGTCGGGAAGAAGTGATCTTTACACAAATCCCGCAGGATGGTTTTCCTTTCTCCCTCCCTCTCTACTGTGCACACACATTTTGCTTGACTTGCCCATTTTCTGTTTTTAAAAGATGAGTGGGTAATATTTAAAAATAAGGACACTTTGCAGGATAAACTGAATTTTCAGCTTCTCTTAAAAATATAGAAGATCGGGCCGGGCGCAGTGGCTCAGGCCTGTAATCCCAGCACTTTGGGAGGCGGAGGTGGGCGGATCACCTGAGGTTGGGAGTTCGAGACCAGCGTGACTAACATGAATAAACCCCGTCTCTACTGAAAATACAAAATTAGCCAGGCTTGGTGGTGTACACCTGTATTTTTAGCTACTCGGGAGGCTGAGGCAGGAGAATCGCTTGAACCTGGGAGGCAGAGGTTGCAGTGAGCTGAGATCACGCCATTGCACTCCAGCCTGGGCAACAAGAGTGAAACTCTGTCTCAAAAAAAAAAAAAAAAAAAAAAAGTAGACAGTCTAGCCAACACCCAACATGGCAATAATCAGCCGTGGCTGCCCTGGAGCAATTTTGGTTTGACACAGACCCCACCACTCCCTATTGTATCACACTGCATGGGTTAAAAACAGATACTAGAGTCAGGAGTCCGGATTTGAGTCCTGGCTCCACCAGTTATTAGCCACAGGCCCTTGAGTTACAAGGTATTTGATTTTACTGGGCCTTCATTTCCTCATATAGCAAATGAGACAATAAGCCTAAGTGTTGTGAAGATGGAGAGAATCTGTGTGAGGAACTCAGAACGGGGCCCGCATCTACTGAGTGTACACTGTCAGCATTTCATCACTGCAGCTAATATCTACCCAAACCCCAGCCCCTGTCAGCATCTGAGTTTGGGATCCCAGCAGCAAAGGTTTCATTGTTAGTTTCATATTTGCATAAATTACAAGCAATAGAATTCTCTCGCCAACATGTACGGTTCCTGGCTGATTGCTCGGACTGACACTGTAACAGGTGCTCTCCTACACCCACTGTTACGAGAATCACTGAACCGTTGGCCGGGAACAGCCGGCCACCCACCCAAACACTGGGATTGCCCATCAAGCCGTTCCAAGCAATCCCAGCTATCTCAAACTGAAATGTCCAATATGAACAGTCCAGTGCACATAGTAGAAGCTCAATAAATAGATTAGAATGAATGAGTAGTAGTTGCTGGGCACAAGGTAGGCTACCAAACGTTGAAATTTCATTTCTTTTTTTTTTTTTTTTGAGACAGAGTCTCACTCTGTTGCCCAGGCTGGAGTGCAGTGGTGCAATCTCAGCTCACTACAGCCTCTGCCTCCCAGGTTCAAGCAATTCTCCTATCTCAGCTTCCTGAGTAGATGGGGCTACAGGTGCAGGCCACCATGCCCAGCTAATTTTTTTGTATTTTTTGTAGAGACGGGGTTTCACCATGTTGGTCAGGGCAGTCTCAAACTCCTGACCTCAGGTGATCCACCTGCCTCAGCCTCCCAAAGTGCTGGGATTACAGGCGTGAGCTACCGCACCCGGCCTTTGAAATTTCACTTCATCCCATTTTAGATGAGGAGACTGAGGCTCAAAGGGGCCAAGTGGTACAGAATTGGGAGGGACACAATGTCCTTGGCCCTGAACTAGGCCGGTGGCAGCCAGCATGGCTGGATTTGAGAGGTAGGAAGAAGACCTCATAGATTTCCTTCAGTGTTTGTCACACCTCCTAGAATCTTGTCATCATAGATTTGGGCCTTATCCCAAACCATCATCCCCCGAGATCTACCCAGGTACTTGAGGGAAATGAGCTGTCAGGGATAAGAGGTTGGAAAGGGCAGGGAGGTGTCAAGAGACACCCAGCCTGCAGGTGTCCAGCTCATCCCCTGCCCCAAACAGCTATCACCGACACAGCAACAGAGCATCCAAAAGGCCAGCCAGCAGGTCAGCAGCTTCCACATCTGTGGTCCCTGGGCTGCCTGGTCACTTCCCTGTGCCTGTCTGTCTCTCCCATGGCTAACTCTTCTCTCCTAAGTACTTTACATTCACTTACTTCTTTTTTTGTAACAGGGTCTCACTCTGCTGCCCAGGCTGGAGTGCAGTGGCACAATCACTGCTCTCTGCTGCCTCAATCTCCCATGCTCAAGGGATCTTCCCACCTCAGCCTCCCTAGCAGCTGGGACTACAGGTGTGTACCACCATGCCTGGCTAATTTTTTGTGTATGTTTTTTGTAGACACAGGGTCTCACCATATTGGCCAGCCTGGTCTTGAACTCCTGGGTTCAAGGGATCCTCCCACCTGGACCTCCCTAAGTGCTGGATTACGGGTGCGAGCCACCACACCCTGCCATGTTCAATTATTTCTTTCATCCTCACAACAGTCCTGGTATTGTCCCCTTTTACAGATGAGAAAACTGAGGCATAGAGAAGCTTAGGTATTTGTCCAAAGTCACAGCTGATAGGCAGCAGGGCCAGTACTTAACCCAGGCTGTGGGGCCTCAGAGTTAGGGCTATCACCACTACACCACACTGCCCCAAAGCGGCCACAGAGTCTGAAAGGGTAGAATGAAGGGGGCCTTGTCACTGCTGGATCTCCAACACCATGGCTTGCACATACTAGGCCCTCCTAAATGTCTGTTGAATGAATAAATGAATGAATGAACAATTCCTTCCTCTTTTAAGAACGATCCTCAACCAACTATCCAAAACTAGCTGAACTCTGGCTCAGCCTGTCTTGCTAAAGCCCCACACAGCATTCCACAATTCCTCCACACCGAGGCAGGGCTGTGATCAGCTGGTCTACTTGTGTGTGTCCCCCAGAGTCACTCCCTCCCAGACAAGGCTAGAGACTCTTTGTGGACTGAGCAGTAGCCGGCCTCCTCTCTGTGGCAACTGCCCGGTATGAGGCCAGGCACATAGAGGAATGGGAGATGAGACATCGTCTGCCAGCTCCGCTCCTCCCTCCCTCTGCATCCTGGCTTCCTGGAATCACAGACCGGGCACTCCCCCTCCACTACCCGACCTGCGTCTCTCACCACTCAGCGCTTCCTGCCTCACTTTCTGCCAGGCTCTGTGATGGGAGCCTCAAGTGTGTCATAGCCCTGGTGGTGGAAAATGTCTCTAAGCAAGTCAGCCTAGGGGATGTCCCAGGCCCGTCACAGGTGCTGGTGGTGCGCTCACATTTCATCAACACTCCCTCCCCCACTACCGAATGCACTGTGTGGCCCGGGACATGGCACCACCATGCCCTCAGAGCCTCCGGGCCTCAACTGAGGAACAGGACTCAGAACCTCTGTCATTTCTGTTTTGTTAGGTCACTGTGTGATTGTATGAGCTACCAGGGGTTCACACACTTTGGAGCTGTCAGGAGCTGTGCCCTGTGGGTACTAAATATTGCCTGGGTTCAGCTCCTTGCTCCACTGCATTCTAGCTGTGTGATCGTGGGCAAGTCACTTGACCACTCTGAGCCATAGGCTCAGCTATAAAATGGGCTAAGAATAGTACCTCTCTCATGGCTTTTGTTTAAGGATCCAGTGAGTTAAGGATCCTTCTAGCAAATGGAAGGATCAATGTGCTTAGAACAGAGTCTGACGCATCTAAGTACTCAATACCTGCAGACTTTGAAGGACCGAGAACATTCCACAGTGGCTCTCACAGATCCTTGACCCCAAAGCTGTCCACCCCCCACTGCCTGTTGATAAAGCCCAAATTGTTAAACCGTGGCTGCTAATCTGCAAGAACAATTCCTCTCTCTTCCAAACACCATCCTCAATCGACTATAACCAAAACTAGCTGAGTTCCAGCTGAGCCGCCTTGCTAAAGCGTAACCCAACATTCCACCCTACTTCCCCAATTTGAAGGTCCTTTCAGACTGTTCTTGTGCCTGGCTTTTCTGACTAAAGGCTTGAGCTAATGGGGCTCTATCTGATGTTCTTTCAAAGCTATTAGTATCACCCTTAGATCCCCAGAATCTAGCCCAGGGTCTGACTCACGGCACAACAGTTGGTTATAACCGGGGTAGCTCAGGACGGGGACAGGAGGAGGAAGTAATCTACTCCACTTGGGGGCAAATCAGAGGGCCTGCCAGAAGCAGAGATGCTTGACTGGGGTTCTGAGGGATGCATAGGAACCTGAGGGCAGATTGGTTGGGTGGCAGGGCTACTTCAAACCCAGGATCAACTGGTGCCAGGCAAATGAGTCAGTTGCAGTCCCTACTCTCATCCCCAACCCCCCAACCCCAGCACCAACACCTGACATGAAATAGATGTAGTCCAGGCCTCAAGCCATATTCCATGTGACACCCACAGAATGTCAGGGCTAGGAGAGCACTTAGAAATCATCCAATCTGCCTGCCCAATTCATAGATGGGGCAACTGAGGCATAAGAACCAATGGGACCTCCCCGAAGTCCCCCAAGTCATGGAGGATCACATTAAGGACCTCAGCCATTATCCTGAAAATGACAGTGGGTCACTGGAGGTTTAGCAAGGATGGGGTGTGGCCAGATATGACCCTTAGTCAGATCAGGCTGGCAGGGCTCAGAGGTGGAAGGATCAGAGGGGCAGGCGGCCGTGGGAACAGGCAGACGGAGGAGGAGGCTGAGCAGGGATACGAGTGATGGTGTCAGGTCTGTGGCACAGGGGTCACCAGGGTGGGGGTGGGAACAACCAGTGAAATGCTGGTCCAGAGGGACACTGGACCAGCTTGGAGGGTGGAGGCAGCAGGAGGGGCCCAGTTACAGAGGAGGAGGAGGGGATAAGACCACCTCGGCCTCACCAAAAAGCGTTGCCCTCAGCCTCCTCTCCTGGCCACCGTTCTGCCCCATCTACTTGCCAAGCTATCAGAGGGCTTTGCTTTTTCTCCCACAATCACAGTCATGGATCGTGACATCTTTTTCCCCCCTAGGTTGACGCCATGAAGCTGAGAATGAAATTTTACTAGGTATTTTCCTATCAGTATAATTATCCCCTCTGTAGCCTTCCATATGCTAAGGGCCGAAAGCGCTGGAGTCAGATGTACCTGAGTTTGAATCCTGGTGCTACCAACCATCAGCTGCGTTTCTCCACCTCCCTGGGCCTGTTTCCTAATCGGCAAAATGGGGAATAAAGCACCTGCTTCTCAAGGTTGTTTCCGGATGATGAGAGACGACGCCCAGGCCATGCTGGCACAATGTGTAGAGTGAAAATATTGGTTCTCTTGCCCCTTCTTACTGTCCTCCTTGATCTTTTTTTTCAGCTGTCAGTAATGAGGAGGACAGTGGTGGTTGATTCTTCCTAGATCTGGGCCTACACTTTCCACCATAATTTACTTCGGAAATACAGGCCCTGAAAGTTGCTTCAAATAAGGGATGGGAATTGGGGGAACACAGGAAGCAAAGGAACAAATCTAGTTCAACAAAGAGGAAACATGAGAGGCTGGAAGGCTCCCCCGCCACCTCTCCTCCTTTTTCTCTTACCCACCAGATCTGCCCTGGTTCCCGGCTGCCTCCTGCTTCCCGCTCCGCACCTGATGGTTCTCCAGGGCCCCAGCGGCTGCCTGGTCCCCAGCTGGTGCTGCTCCTGTCTCCTGAATCTGACCCAGGCCCCTCCTGCAATCTGACCACCATCCCTCCCACCAGCTGCTTCCTCTTTGTCTCCTCTCCCAAGATCCACACTCGGATGCACACTGAGCATGACACACAGTGACCGCTGGCCCATCCCTCCATCTGCACCTGGCATAAGGTGACCCTGACTCTGCTCTCTGCCAGCTCAAGTCTCTCACCAGACCTGGTGGGGATACCTGGGCTCCCTGGGCTTGCCTCTCACAGCTCCCTCTCAGCTTTCCAGTCTCCATCCTCTCAGCTTCAGTTTTCCCTGCCTGGGAAATCAGAGTTGGGAAACATAAGAACTCCTTTTGTGTTAGGAACCTGAGGAATTATATGGTCCAGAGAAGTCATCAGTTATCAGCTGTGACCACCTGGGGCCTGCCTACAGTACAGCATTGCAGAATCTGAAGCTGCACCCAGGCTCTGCAAGAGGAGGGCTGTGGTCAATTAGAAATGTCTGCCATGCATGGGTGCAATTGATTAGCAATGTCTGCCATGAGTGTGGATTTATGAATGCCAGGAATTGCCATCCACAGTCTGGTCCAACTTTTATCAGGACACTATCTATCATCTATCTATCTATCTGGAGGGACACAGGGAGAGACAGAGAGAGAAAGAGAGAGAGAGAGAGAGGGATCCGTCATCAAGTGCAATACTTCCCCAGGCATAGACTTGTGGGATATGACCATGAGCTGATACCTGGACACAGAATATGACAGACAGTCCTGACTCCTATTAGTGAAGAAGATATTCCCTTTACAATCCTTTTCCTTTCTCTCAAGGAAGAAGTTTGCATTTGGCCCTGGGATATCTTTAACAGCTCCCCCAACAGCTTCTCATTTCTCCTTTAAGAGACAACAGGTTTACCGCAGGCAATGAATATCAACACTATTTTGCTGCATTGTACTTATTTTGTACAGTTACCTTTTATTTATAGAGAAAATAGTTTTTTTTCATTTACACAGTAACATGAAGATTTTTCTTTAAATAAATGTATTTCAACAAAAATGAATTGACCTAAAGAAAAAATATTAAGAAAATAATCACAAAGATGGTACACACAGACCATTGAAAGATACGGATGTATACATACATATATCACAAATGATTAAGACTTAAAAAAATATAACCCTGTCCAAGAAGTGGGAGCCTCCCAGAGTGGAGCAGGCAAATACAACTTCCATCTGGGGAGATAAGGAAACTGACTTGCAGAGAGGTTTAGTATGTACCTGAGTTTGAATCCTGGTGCTACCAACCATCAGCTGTGTTTCTCCACCTCCCTGGACCTGTTTCCTAATCGGCAAAATGGGGAATAAAGCACCTGCTTCTCAAGGTTGTTTCTAGATGATGAGAGACGACGCCCAGGCCATACTGGCACAGAACACACAGCAAAGGTGTGGAGCCCCTTGGGGTCTGAAACATTCAGGACCCTATGGCAGGAAGTGAGACTGTCCCATAATTAAGCTCTTTTCAAGGCACAGACCCAAGACTCAGACAACCCCAAGAAAAGGGAGTTTATTTTGGATATAAAGGCAACAGGAATCCTGACCAAATGGTCGGCAGCCCTCTCGGCGGTAAGTATTTTTGTATTGGGAGCCCAAGGTCCTCTGCTTAGTGGCTCAACGCTTGTCTACGTTTTCCAGGGAGCCTTGTCCACAAGCACCTGCACCCAGGGGCCTCCCTCCCTGAGTTCAAACGCCCGAGACAGAGATGATCTGATTGGCTAGTTCAGGCCGGGGCTACCTGATTGGACAGAGCTTGGTGCCAAGTCCCCTCATAGGCTGCTGGTCAGCCTGTGGGGGCGTGTGGTCAGGTGCCCAATCAGCTGTGAGCAGGGCCTATAAGTGCAGGTACTTGAGGGCTGCCAGGTCAGAGTTAGCTGGGACTGGGTCACTGTCCTGCTGGGATAGAAGGTTGTCTGAGCCATTGCAATGTGATCTGCCTGAGGCAGAGGAAAGATAAGTGGAGGGGTCGTGGTGGGGGGCACGAGAAGGAAGGGGCCAGTTGTGTGAGAGGGGGAGGACTGCCAGGTGGGGGGTAAGCCCCTTGCAGTAGGGGGCATGCCAGACCTAATGGGCACGGGACTCTGCCTTTCTGTGTGAATGTCATGTGCAGGGAGCCCAGATGAGGTGGTGCCAGGTAATTAATTCATTCATCCAGGGTATATCATGGGGCAGTGGGCACTGTGTCTGGGGCAGTGAAAAGATGATGAGGCCCTGCCCTGTGAAGCTGCCCTTCTGGAAGGCCAGTGTGCCAGCCACTGAGCTGCAGAGGAGACCCTCCGGTGGAGGGGGAGTGGGAGGTCCCAGGCCTGGCAGCATCAGGGCCCACCACTAGGAGGGGACTGCTGCCTGGGCCTCGGACTCCAGGGTTTACTCTCCAGCAGCTTCTCTTGTGGGTCTGTGAAGCCACTGTGGGAAGATGCAGCAGGCGTCCACTTTGTGGGGGCATCTGCGCCCATACTTGGGCCCCAGCATTAAGGATGCAGCAGCCAAGCACGCTGAGGTCTCAGAGATCCCAAGGGAAGAGTAACAGGGCCTCTTTCTCCAGGCGCCCTGGGTCCCTGACAGCTTCTCCCTCCAGCACTGATGCTAGAAGTTTCTGGCAGATTAAGGGAGACAGTGCTTCCCTCCAGGGGAAGCAAAATGGGCATTTGAGGGGTCAGGGAAGTTTGTCACCCAGATAAGGGGGAGAGCACAGCAGGGCCAGGGAATAGCGCCTGCAACAGAGCGGGTGTGAGGGAGCTCCGAGTGGCTCAGGAGGATGGTAGGAGGACTGCAGAAGGAGCTATCCCCACACGACACCGGAGGTGCAAGTACCACACTGAGAAATGGGGCTGAGGGCAGTGGGGCCCGTGCAAGGTTTTGAACTGAGGAGGAGCATGGCCATATTTGGGTTTTGGGTTTTGGAAAGCACACTCAGGCTGCCCTGTGGAGCTGGAGGGGAGGGGAGGAGGCTGGGGCCGAAAACCCAGTGAGGAGATCAGGGCAAGGAGCCCTGGAGAGCCGCGAGGACTGATACTGGTGAATAGCTGCAGGGCTGGAGAGGAGTGATGCTTAAGAGCCTAAACCCGTGGGACTCTGTGATTAAAGAGGGAGTTGGGGAATTACCGCCCCCCTGCAACGCACACAGTTCCTGGCTCGGGCAGCAGGACCAGGGAGCAGCAATGGAGGTTTGGAAATGGATGGGCCAAGTGTGCAGGACTGGGTGGGGGCCATTGGGGTGGAGACGTCCGGCGGCAACTGGACACTGAGTGTCCTCATCAGTGCACTGAGTACCCTCGACAGGGTCCTCCTCAGGCTCGGCACAGAGCAGGCAGCTGCCTGCCTCCCTGGCCATCTGTCTACACCAAGTGAGTTGGGTCCTGATCCTGGAGTTCTTGGAGGGACAAGTAAGCATCAGTGTTCAGGGGCAGGCGAGCATTAAGGGCCCTGACCTCCCCCTGCCCAGGAGGCCTCGCCCAGGGGAATCCAAACGGCTCCCTGGGGCCAGGGTCGGGGACCTCCTCCCCAGCCTCTGGCAGCACCAGCTCAGGGCATGGCTGAAAATCCACCAGGTCTGGGACTCCTGGGGTGGGAGGCCCCAGGGGCTGGGGGTCCCAGTCTCTGGGGACTCTCTCCTGCAGGGAAGGGGGTAGCCTCTCTTCACCAGCCCCGCTGCCCCCAGGGGCAGTGCTTGGGGGGCTGGGGCCACCAAGGAGACTGGGGGAGAAGAGCAGCAGGTCATCCCCGGAGGGGAAGGTGCAGTAGGCGTCGTCCTCCGCTGACAGAGGCCACAGGGATTCGGGGGAAGACCCTGTGGGCGTGCCGGCCCCACCCTCATCAGGCTCTTCCTCTGCGCAGGGGTCATAAGTAAAGTACACCTGACAGGCCTCTATCTCCAAGGCATCCGGGAGGTGGAAGAAGAAGTACCCCTGGTTGGTGAAGCAGCTGGTCAGTGAGCGGTTGCTGCTTAAGGATGAGGGCTCAGGCACCTTGTCCTGCTGCAGGAGCAGCTGTGTCACCTTATCCCTCTCCAGCACTTCCAGTGGTGAGATCTCAGGCGCCAGGCCGCCAGGGCTGAAGGACGATGAGGGGAAGGGCGAGGAGAGCCACTTCTGGTGGGAGAAAGGCGGGGGGTGGGTGAGTGGGGGCTTCCTTCACCTTCCTTCACCCTCCACCCCTTCCTCTGGACTCTCAGCAGCTCCTAACTCCTCCTCCTGAAGCAGTTGACCCAGAGATGCCCCCTCCAGGAAGCCCTCCCTGACTATAGCCCCGCACTCCCCCAACTCACCTACTGGCTTGGGGAGCCCTCTGGGCCACCAGCCCAGGGAGACTGCCTGACCCACAGTCCAGCATTGGCCTGCCTGGCTCCCAGTAGTGCCCAGGAATGTTTGCTTGCTGAAGAGTGACTGTTTATTGGACACCTGCTGTGAGCCTGGCACTGTTCTAGATGCTGGGGACCCAGGAAAGCAGAGAATCCTCAGACTGTCCAGTGGGTACTAGCACAAGTGTGTGAATCGATCCATCCATGTCAAAGCAGAAGGGTGCTGAGAGCACAGCCTGTTCACCTTACAGATGCCCAGAGACGGGACACGCCCCAGCCCCGATCACAGACTGGCAGGCGGCAGAGCTGGGACCCAGAGTCTCCGCTTACACTGTGGTGGGAACGTCTCTTGCGGGAGCTGATGGTTTCCTGATTCACCTCTCCCCCAGTTCTCTGTGGTCCCCACCCCCACCTCTTCCGCCTCCCATCCCCAGAGAGGGGAAAGTGCCCATCAGAGCACTTCTCAGTTGCTTGGGATTCCAGAGAGCCCTGGCAAGGAGTGGGAATACCCGGGTTCTAGCCCTGGCCCTGGCACTCACTAACTGTGTGACCCTGGGCAGGCTCCTGCACCTCTCTGGGCCTCAGTTTCCACAACAGTTAGCCGCGTCTCTCCTGACTTCCTTGCTTTCACCCATCAGGTCACCAGGGAGACATCAGGTGAGCAAATGGAGATGTAAACACCCAAAACAGGGTAAGACACAGACTGCACAGCAGAGTGGGGACAGCAGGCCCTCCTGGTGGTGTGACAGCAGGCCCTCGGGTGGGTGAGTTTGGGAGCCCTGACAACCCTCTGTCCCCAGAACCCTCAGCAGCTGGACTTGGCCCCCTAAGCACAGGGGCCAGGCCCAATGGGCTCCCCAGGCCTCTGTGCCCAGCACGGGGCTGGCGGGTTTCATGGATCTATTTCAGATGAATTAATGAACCAGCAATGAATGCCCAGTTCTCCTCTCCAGGGGGAGTCCCTGAGGCTGAGTCAGCTGCTCCACAGACACACACACACACGCTCACATGCATGCACACATGCACACACGTGCACACACCACTCAATTAAATCCACCCCCTTCCCGCAACCAGGAGTTATGTCACAAAAGAAAAGGCTGAGAGAGGCAGAAAGGATAAACTGAGGATGGCAAAGAGGGGTCGCTGGCTGGGCAGAGAGGGAAAAAGCACTGTTCGGGTGAGGTTCATGATATCGGGGCAAGGGCGGGTCCAGGCAGCAGCCCTGAGTTTGCAGCCAGAGAGGGAGCGGCCGGGCCTGTGGCCAGTGCCGGTGAGCCAGGAACCCACTGCCTGTGGCCAGCTACTTCCTGGGCCTGAGCCTCTGCCCACAATGCCCTGAAAGGGGCTTCAGGAGAAGCTCACGCCCCTCACACACACTCCCACACTCGCACACACATTCCAGGATCCCCTGGGAAATGCGGTGGGCCTTGTGGCCCCTGTGGGTCCTAGGGTAGAAGGGCAGGTCTCTCAGCCAGATGCAGAAAAGGTGGGGCTGGCAAAGCCAGCCCCAGTCCCCAGCCACATCATGCCTTCCTCCTCGGGACCCCACTCCACACACTAGACTCAAGGATGCCCTCACGGGAAGCTGGAATGGTTTGCAGCTCCCACCTCACAATGTTCTAGGGCCATAGAATCAGGACTTGAAGCTGGAAGGTATCTGAGCATGCAGCTAATCTAGCTCAGCCTCCAACCAGTTCAATGGGGGAATCTCTATGCTTCTGACACACAGGCAGCCGTGGCTTGCCTGAATACCTTTATAGATGGGAACCTTGCTACCCTCAAGGCTGAGGGAAGAAGTTTAAGATAATGCATTCCTGCACATTAAGAGTGCTGCAACTAATGGCCAGGCACGTTGGCTCACGCCTGTAATCCCAGCACTTTGGGAGGCTGAGGCGGGCAGATCACCTGAGATCAGGAGTTCAAGACCAGCGTGGCCAACATGGCAAAACCCCGTCTCTACTAAAAGTACAAGAATTAGACAAGCATGGTGGTGGGTGCCTGTAATCTCAGCTACTCGGGAGGCTAAGGCAGGAGAATTGCTTGAACCTAGGAGGTGGAGGTTGCAGTGAGCTGAGGTCGCGCCGTTGCACTCTAACCTGGGCGACAGAGCGAGACTCCGTCTCAAAAAAAAAAAAAAAAAAAAAAGAGTACTGCAACTAAGATATTCTCATCTTGGGAGTTTTCCAAGGAATTCCAGAAAGGGCCCTTGATCAGCCCTGATAGAGAACTCCAAAGCCAGGTCATGACAGGTCTGGTCCTGCATTGCTTTCTTTACCCGCCACTCCTCTTGACCTCCCTCTGCCCCTACCTCATCCCCACTCTCCAATCTTGGGAGCCTAGAGTAGGGCTAGGGTGGTAAAAAGTACCCCCCACGTGCCCCCTTCATTCTCGAAGCTTCCTACCTGAAGGGGACATGGGCTGGGGAAGAAGAGACGACTGAATTTGAGATGGAGTTCAGAGCATTGCTGCTCTGTGGGCCGGCA
Organism: Piliocolobus tephrosceles; assembly: GCF_002776525.5. Lineage (NCBI taxonomy): Eukaryota > Metazoa > Chordata > Mammalia > Primates > Cercopithecidae > Piliocolobus > Piliocolobus tephrosceles. The sequence goes on from NC_045452.1 coordinate 18,840,418, forward strand.
CTTTAAAAATAAATCGGTATTTTGTGACTCAAAGTGACTGGAAGGCTTGTTAGTATCTGTGCTAAGTTATGGAGCCTGCTCAGGAATTTTGGGCAGGGACAGGAGAAGCATGGAGCACGTCTGCACAGACAGTAGGGCGGAGAGAGCTTGTGCTGGCAGATCCTGTTTGTTCAGCACACCGGCAACGGTAACACCAGATAGGGAACTTTTTTTTTTTTTGAGATGGAGTCTCACTCTGTTGCCCAGACTGGAGTGCAATGGCGCCATCTCGGCTCACTGTAACCTCCACCTCCTGGGTTCAAGCGATTCTCCTGCCTCAGCCTCCTGAGGAGCTGAGACTACAGACGCGCGCCACCATGCCCAGATGGTTTTTGTATTTTTAGTACAGACGGGGTTTCACCATGTTGGTCAGGCTGGTCTCGAACTCCTGACCTCGTGATCCACCTGCTTCAGCCTCCCCAAGTGTTAGGATTATAGGCGTGAGCCACTGCACCCAGCCTGATAGGGTTCTTTTGAACACTAACTGTGTACCAGGCAAAGTTCTCAGGGCAGGACACATAGTAACACTGTTTTTCTCCCCATCTAACCGGTGGGGAAACTGAGGCCCAGGGAGGCTCTATAGGCCCAAGGTCACACAACCAGAAAGCGGTGGAGCTGGGATTAAAACCCAGGCAGTCTGGCTCAGATGGAAAGTGCCAGAGCTAGAGAAGAGACCCATGCCCCCTCTGGAGGCTGCTCACTTCAGCGTTTGGTCTCTTCTCACAAGACACAAAATTAGCTACTCCCCTACTATCCCCTCATCGCACTCACACCCCTGGCCACCTCTGCCTCTCCGCCCCAGCCTCCTACCTGGACATCTCCTCCATGCTCTGAGCTCAGCTGGGAAAAGAACTTCGAAGGGTCTGGGGTGTGACACTTCAGGACCTTCTTCAGCCTGGACAGAGGAGAGAAGGGAAGGAGGAGGTTGAGAACGGGAAGGGCCATGGTGTCCTGCCATCAGCGCCACCGCTGTGGATGCCAGGCACAGAGCCACACCACATTTACTCATGTATTTATTCCACCAATACTAAGTGCTCACTGTGGGAGGACGCTGTGTTGGGCACTGGGGAGACAAGAATAGCCAACAAAAGAGGTCCCTGCTCTCAAGAAGCTGACATTCTGATGGGGAGACAGACACAAAGCATGTTGCAACATCATCATTCATTCTGCGGAGACAGAGAGCAGAGTGCTACATGAGACGGGGAGGTGGGGGTCAGTGGGGGCAAACACACAAGCCAGAGCAGTCAGGGATGGAGATGGCTAGAAAAAGTGGAGTGAACCAGGAGGAGGGAGAGAGGAGAGAGGATTCCTTGTCAGGGCTGCCATGGACGGTGGTTCAGGTTGTGCACTGCCCAAGGGCATTAGGCTTGGTCAGGAAGTGGGAGAGGTGGTGGTGAGTGAGGCTGAATTCCAGCCCATGTTCTGCTTGCCAAACTGAGTGCCTGGAACCTGTGTACATCACCCTGAAGAAAGAGGCAACATTTTTGATTTGCACAAAGGTTCCACATGACTGGTGGAGGCCCTCAAGGGCCGGGGTGTATTGCAGCACAGTGGGCAGTCTCTGAAGAGCGTTAAACAGGAGAATGACATGGTGGAGAAAGGACTGAAGGGGCACAAGAATGACAAGGAGGAGGGCATTCTGGAGGCCACTGAACCCACACCTGGGAGACGACCTCTCCCCCTACAGGGACATGGTTTCCCTGAAGGCTTGCAGGGAGCTGTGGGTAGAGGGGATGGGTGGGGGGAGGAATACCTGTCTTCTTGGGAGGAAAGAGAAAACGGGGCTCCAAATACTGCCGAGAACCATGGCTCCAGGACGAGGGTCAGGAGAACGGCACTCACTACTAACTGGCTATGTGACCTTGGGCAAGTCGACTGACTTCTCTGGCCAGTCCTGGCATCAGTTAAAAGTCAGTGGTAGCCCCTGACTCACTGCCTTCCCAGTGCTGTGGAAAATCACGTGAGGTGACGCAGCTAGGCACGCTTTGCAAACCTCTTGGAAGAAGCAGGGCTCTCATCAGGGGGCCACATAGCCTGGTCAGAAGTGTCACCTCCTCACCGCTTTGCCCTCCACCAGGTCACGCTCGGCACAGCAGCCAGAGCCACAGAGGGCAAAGTGGATCCTGTCCCACTCCTGGGGAAACCCTCCATGGCTGCTTGGCACACCGCCCAAGCCCTCACCATGGCCTGAGGTCCCGGGAAGCCTCACTGCCGCCACATGTACAGGTTCAAGTTCAGCTTCCTCCCCAACCCGCTTCTGTCTCCAGCCACACCGCGTCCCTGCACTCTGTTCCTGGAAGGTTCTTCCCTCCTCTCTGCCCAGGGCCTTTGCACATGCTGTTTCCTCTGCCTGGGACACTCTCCCGATGCCCTCCACCCACCCCCGCCATGGGCTCCTGCTTCAGATTTCAACAGAATCACCACTTCCTCGGGGAAACCAGCCCTGGCCACGCCCCAGCCCTGTTGTCTGCTCCTGATACAGTCAGCAGTCAGTATCCGTGGGTTCTGCATTCACGGATTCAGCCAATCCCTGATCAAAAATATTCAGTGGAAAAAAAAACCCTCATAGCAATACAACAATAAAAAATAATACAAATTTTTAAAATACAACATAACAACTATTTACATAGCATTTACATTGTATTAGGTATTATAAGTAATCTAGAGATGACCTAAAGTCTCTGGGAGGATGTGCGTAGGTTACGTGCAAATACACTGCTGTTAAATCAGGGACTTGAGGCCGGGTGTGGGGGCTCACACCTGTAATCTTAGCATTTTGGGAGGCCGAGGCGAGTGGATCACCTGAGGTCAGGAGTTCGAGACCAGCTTAGCCAACATGGTGAAACCCTGTCTCTACTAAAAATACAAAAAATTAGCCGGGTGTGGTGTCGTGTCTGTAATCCCAGCTACTCGGGAGGCTGAGGCAGGAGAATCATTTGAACCCTGGAGGTGGAGGTTGCAGTGAGCCGAGATCGCACCACTGCACTCCAGCCTAGGTGACAGAGTGAGACTCTGTCTTACAAAAAATAAATTAATTAAATAAAATAAAAATCAGAGACTTGAGTATCCACCAACTTTGGTATCTACTGGTGGGGAAGGGGGTCCTGGAACAAGTTCCCCATGGATCCTAAGGAATGGCCGTACACCAACATCCTCCTCCGCCATCCTAATCCCGGTGTGTCGTTACACACCTGCAGGATTGTCTGCCTTCCCGCACTGGGCCGTGAGCTGCCTGGAGCTGGGGCACACGCATGTGGCCTGCCACTGTGTTCCCAGCACTTTGAGCTGTACCTGGCATGCAGCTGGTACTCAGTGAATATAAGAATAAGTGAATGACAGACCTAGATGGACCAGCGGGGACCCAGACACAGAGACAGCTGACGTGGGCACACGGGCATCCCCAGTCCTGACAGCAGTGCTCCGGACAGGGCCGCGGGGGCTCTCCCTGGAGGGCTGCACCTCCCACCTTCCCCTCGGGTTGGTTCCACAGGTTCCCTCTGTGGGGATGGGACACAGGGAAAGGCCAGGTTTTGGACAGGAAGGACTCTCTGGAGGGTAGAGGGAGCACGGGTGTATCAGAGCAGGGGGCTCGGTCCAGAATCTGATCCGGCAAGGTGGCATGTGCGCCTGTAAGTGTATGTGTGTGTGTGTTTCTGTGTGTATGTGTGCTTGTGTACGTGTGTGTGTGTGCATGTGCGTGTACGTGTGTGTCCATGTGTGTGCATGTAGGAGGGGCGGGAGCATGAAGGAAGGGGAGGAGAACCTTCTTACCATGGCCCGGTGTTCCTGCAGTTGATCAGCAAGTACACTAAGATGATGAAGCCAAAGGCCCCGCTGAGGCCCACGAGGAGGTGGCCGAGCCACGGAATGGTGTCCTTCCCAAGGGCTGCCCGGGCGTGGGAGAAACAGCAAGGACAGGGGTTAGAGAAGTGCCCTCACTCACCCTGGATCACTCCAACACCCCGGTCCAGGGCCCTGGCAGACACTGCTGCGTCTGGAGGGCTGGGGACAGGGTTCGGCTAAGCCCGTCCTCTCTGGGAAGCCAGATTTGATGCTAAAAGGAAATGACACGGCGGCATTCCAAGAGCTCCTCTGGCTCCAGACAGATCCCATGGACCCACCCACCTGGTGAGCCTACAGCCCCCACCGCCCCCACAGCAGCCTGGGCTCCACCTGGCTGCACCCCTCTCTCCACCTGCCTCCAAGCACCACTTAGAGGACCCCAGGTCTTGCTTGAACTTGAACTCAAAATGTGATGCGATGAGGGACAAATGTCCAGCAGACCCGCTGAGGGCCAGGCTGCTGGAAGGTCACATGCCTTCCTCAGAGCAGCTCTGCCTCACAGTCAGTGTACCCATTTCACAGATCAGGCCGAGAGATGAAAGCAGCTGCCCCCAGCCCCGGCAGAAACCAGGAGTTTGAGATTTCAGGGTGGAGAAAAGTGAAAAGAGCCTTTCTACCCCTCCCCAACTCACAAGGCCCATGGCAAGCCCCGTCCGCTCACTGAACCCTGTTCCTGTCTGAAAAGCGGGCCCCTGCAGGGTTACAGCAAGTGAGGCACGGAGCTGACCGCTGTACCCTCACTGCAGTCAGGGAGAGGATGGAGCAGCTCCTCCCCCAGCCGTCCCTTCCTGCCTGAGCCCCTCCCACCCTTGCTGCCCACCAGTACCTGCAGGCTTTGTCCTGAAGGCCAGGGGCTGGCTCCAGGGGCTCCAGGTCGTGAACTCGCCTTGCAGAGGCTTGACCCGCACCTGAAACTCATACTGGGTGTCTGGGGTGAGCGTCTCCAGGCAGATCCATTCCTGCTTCTGCTTGAGGGTCATCAGGGGGGCCTCCTGGGTCAGAGACAGGACTCTCAGCGCTCACCTCACCTCCCATGGCAGGGCCAGGAGGCTGAGCACCACAGCACCCTCCTCAACCCCCGCCAGTTGCACCCCCCCTTCCTTGCCCCCCAAAGCTCCCTCACTACCCAGTCACTGGGGCCTCAAACCCCGGGGTCATCCCCTAAAGCCCAAGTCATCAGCTAATCAGCTGGTTCCACCTCCAGAACCTGGTTCCACCTCCACAGCCATTCCGGAACCATCCCTGCTCTCCACGCTGCTCTCACCCCAGGCCTGAGCTGCCGCCCTCTCCCAAGCCTGCAGCTGGTCTCTGGTTCCCATCCATGCCCCTCTGCAGTCTAGTCTCCACAGGACCAGAAAGCAGGACATCTCCACACACCTCTACCACCCTGGGTCGCTCTTTTCACCTCCTCTTGCTCTCCATACACATAGCGGCATCCTGCCTTTGCCGTGGCAGGTCTTTCTAATTTTGCAAAACTCTCCCCAGATCTTTGCAGGTGAGCTCCTTCTGGACGCCCAGGTGTCCAAGGGGCCTTCCCTGGTCACCTGAGTCTGAAATAGCCTGTGCCAGTCACTCTCAAATACCTTGCCCCGTTGGGTTTTCTTGGTGGAACGTATCACTGTCCCATAGCCTCACTGTCCCAGACCCTGTCGCTGTGTCTGCTGACTGCCTGCCTGCCTGCCCTGCCCTAGTCTGAGATTCCTGAGAGTGGAAGTTTGCTGAGCTCACCCTCCACTCTTTCCCCATCATCCAGCGCATAGTAGGTGCTCAGCAAATATTTGTTGAGTGAGCAATTGAGTGAATAAAGAAACGAGTGTAAGTGAATGAATAAGCAACAGACCCACACGGATGTGGAGCGGGTGGGCTTTGACACATGAAGGGTTTGAAGTCCTGGATGGCCATCACCCTCCATCGCACCCCTTCACGGCACATCACCCTCAGGGTGACGATGTCACCCTGGCCTCTGAAAGCCCGCAGGGCTGGGCAGCTGCCTGTCTCCTGGCTTTCTGAATCTTTCCCTGAACCTGCTGCCAGCCGGATCCCCAGGGTTAAGGGGGCTAGATAAGGATGTGGAAGTCGTGCAGGCAGCCCCAGGCAGTGCAGAAAGAGCACAGGAGTGAACTCAGCCACCCACCATCCACCTGGGGCTGATGGGACCTCGCCACAATGAAAAAGGGACAGGACAGAGACCAGGACAGGAAGGAGGAACCAGAGCAGGTGAGGACTGGGCCACATTCTCACCTCCCAGGTGTGGCCTGGGGACAGCGTCCGGGCCTCAAACTCCAGGTGTCTTTCAAAGTAGTGGGAGGCTTGGGAGATTTCCCAGCTTATGTTGCATCTGTGGGTCTCCACGTGGACGACTTGGAGGGAGATGGGAGCCATCAGGCGAACTGGAGACGAGGAGGGGGAAGGGAGAGCAGCCAGGCATGACCTCCACCTCCCACTTTGTACCTGCCACTCCTCCCTCCTGGCACCCACCCTACCCCCCCACCCAAAGCCCTGCTCCCTCCCTGCCTCCCTCCCTGCCTCCAGGCCTCTCTCAATGATCACCTCTTCAGAGAAGCCTTCCCTGACCACTCACCACTCTGCATCCCCCTTGCCTGTTTCATTCTTATTCCCAGTGCTTATCATTACCTGACCTATGAAATATATGGTTTGATTTCTTTATTCATTTTCTGCCTCCCCCAGCAGACCGTGAGCTCCTTGAGGGCAGGGACTTGGTTGTCTGCCGTGTCCTTGGCGCCTGGAAGATTACCTGGCACTTGGTTCAGTAGCTGCTGGATGAATGATTCACCGCAGCTTTTCTCTGCACTTAGAATTGACCTGAGAGCTTTCCATGGATCATCTCATTCATTTCAAGTGTGAATATAACACTGTGTGATTCTGAAGTTAAATGAATCTCAGTTTCTATACTTCTGAGACTCTATAGAACCACATAAGTGATAAGCAGATGCTGAGTGCTGACTACATGGTAAGCAGTTTCTGTGTCTCAGTTCAAAGATGCCTTACAAGCCTGGTGGGTAGGCAACTCTGATTCTCCCCAAAACTCAGGCTCAGAAAGGTTTGATAGTCTGCCAGTCAGATCACATCCAGGTCAGGCCTGACTCTCACTTTCTCCCCCACTGCTTCCCTGGAGATGGACCCCAAGGTCAGCAGGCAGGCACTCAGGCATTCAACAAACCTTCCCAGACCACTGTCCTGATGAGATCTAGTGCTGGGTGCGTGACAAGGAGACAAAGGGGTGGTAGAGACTCTGCCCTCAGGGTGCTCACGGCCCAGTAAAAGAGACAGGCCTGCAATCAAGCAGTGACAACGCAGGACATACATTCCCAGAAAGAGGAGGTACAAAGGGCTAGGGCAGTCTAGGAAGGCCTCCTGGAGGAAGTGACTCTCAACTAAGCCTTGAAACATGAGTGGGAATTTTCCAGGTGTCAAGAGCCTTCCAGTCAGTGCGATCAGCATGCGCAAGGGCTCAGAGGCATGAATAGGCAAGGTGGGTTTGGAGAGCCGGCCTTTGGTTGCAACAGAAATATAGGCCTCAAGAGGAGGAGTGCCAGGGAGGAGGCCCAGGGCTGGATCCTGAGTGGCCTTGAATGCCAGAGTAAGGAGCCAGGACATCAACCCGAGAACAGCGGGCAGTGAGGTGGTCAGATGTGGGTGTGGAAGCTTCGCGGGGAGAGAGCCTGGAGCAGGGAGGATCCCAGATGAGGTGGGAGGAAGGAGATGCCCAGCCCTGCCCCAGCCCCACCCTGGCTTCCTCACTCACGGTTCTCAAAGGGTTTGAAGTCCTGGATGGCCATCACCCTCCATCGCACCCCTTCACGGCACATCACCCTCAGGGTGACGATGTCCACTGCGGTCAGTTTCTGAGACTGCAAGGGAAGGAGGGCAGGGGTGAAAGTTCTAGCAGCTGGGGGCAGGGGAAGGGGGAGGCCACAGGGATGACGAGGGAAGGATGGGAGCCTCTCCACATGCCCCGCCACCCAAGGCAAGGGCAGCAAACGTTTTCTGTAAAACGTTTTCTGTAAAAGGCCACATCGTAACTATTTTTGGCTTTACAGGCCACATGGTCTGTGTCACGATGACTCAACTCCGCCACTGTAGTGTGACGCAGACACAGACAACATGTAAATGAATATCAGGGCCATGTTACAATAAAACTTTATTTACAAACACAGGCAGTGGGCTGAATATGGCCCGTGGGTCAAGGTAGTTCACCAACGCCTGATCTAAAATGAAGTGAGCTGCTTGAGAGGGAGTGAGCTCCCTGTCACAGGAGGCATGCAAGCTGAGAAGCCCCCATAAAGCTACTGTACCTGTACCTGTTTAACATTTTTTAGTGTGAAAGGCCCTCCCTTCCCCTATCTCTTCCCATCCCTATGCCTTGAATTTTCTGGAAGAAAACGGCCAGATATTGAGCATCTCGTGTGAGCAGCCACTGCTCAGATGCCTTAGCCCCTCAATGCACACAGCATCCCTCCCACGGCATGGGTGGAAAGCCTGAGGCTTGGGCTGGTCAAAGGACCTGCCCCAGGTCATGCAGCTGGACAGCAGGGGGGCCCAGGTTTAAACCCAGGTCCTCTGTGTCCCCCTACAGCGTGACTGCATCTCTGAGTCCTGGCCTGTCACGCCTGACAGAGGGCTGCCGAGTGAGCAGCTTAGAGCAGCCTCCCACTGTACAGGTGCCAACCCTGCAGCCCGGCAGCCCTGCGGGAGGAAGCTCCAGTGCAGGCCTCTTAGGATCTGGGGTCCAGGATGCTGATTTCAGGGCCAGGACCTCGGGCACAGTCCTTCTGATCTGCATAAGACCCACTATGAGCAAATCTTGAACCTCATCATTAGAATTCCCCAAACTGGCCAGTTCCTCCCCACCCCGTAGACCCTGTCCTAGCCTTCTTATAGCTGCTATGCAGACTAGATTTCCCCCAGATAATAGTAGTCTCGTTATTATTATTACTATTATTGTTATAAAAATGTCACCAGTCATACATTCTCATGAGCACTCACACTATGCCAGGCACTCTGGAGAGTCCTTTACATGTATTATCTCATTTAATTCTGTCAGCACCCTTGGACACAGGCACTGTCACTATTTCCATTCTATAGCTGAGGAGACTGAAGCACAGAGAACCTTAGGGACTTGCCTGAGGTCACACAGCAAAGAAATGGTGGAACCAGGATCAGAAACCAGGCCACCTACAGAGCTCCCTGCCCGGGCACAGCATCCGGTTCCAGAGGCTGTGATTCTCTCAGCTACACTGTGTGACTCCATCTTCACACTCTCCTGCCCCTCAAGAAGACTTACAACCTGATGGTGGTTGGAAGATGTGGTCTTGGTGTCCTTGGAGCCCGCTGTTGCCCAGGACGCTTTGACAGACAATAATTTGATGTACACCCATATGGACATGGCCACGTGCCCTGCAAAAGGCAGCCTAATGCAATGGTGAAAAGCCCGAACTGGGAGTCCACAGGCCTGGGTTCAATCCCAGCTCTGCAATTCCTGGCTGTGTGACCTTGGGCAAGGACCATACCTCTTTGAGCCTCAGTGTCTTCATTGGTAAGAAGGGGACAGTGCTGATGTTTACCCATGGGGCTGTAGGTGATGGCAGCAGCTGCCCGTCTGGAGTGGCCGCTGCTGAAACTCTGGCTGCAGTGGGGAGGCGTAGCTGGGGCCTCCCGCTCCACGGAGCAGCTGCCTAAGTCTTGGCCATGGGCCCAGACCTCCTGGTGCTCTTGGGGGCTGGGATCAGGCAACAGCCCCAGTCTCCTGGGTGCAGCTGCAGGCACCCAAGTCACGGCTGCAGAGCCAGGCGTCCCTGCACTCTCAGGGGCTGGGAAGGTCTCCGCTGCCTCCGCAGGCTCAGAGCTGTCTGTTCCCACTGCCTGGCCTCTCCCCTGCTTCTGGCACCCGATCTGATCCTGGAGGCACGGTCGGGGCTACACGCTCCATGGATCCAGTGCGAGTTGGGGACAAGCGGGACCCCCGCCCCTTCTGAGGTAGCCAGGAACTCTCCTGGGGCAGCTGCAGCTTCCCAAGCCTGGACCCAGGCATCTCTGCTCCCCCTACAAGCTCAGGGGTGTCTGCTCCCACTGTCTGGCCTCCCCCTGCTCCAGTGCCCGCTCCAATCTCAGAGCGGGGCCAAGCCCAGGCACTACCACAGCCTGGCACGCTCGAGGCAGCACTGACTCACTGGCCCCAGCTGCCTTGGCCTCCTCTGGACTTTAGGTGCCAATGACCACAGGGGGGTGGGAAGCCACGGGGGCGCAGGGGTCAGCTTGACACTGGCCTGCAGGTGCCCCTTGGCCTGAGCAGCCTGGACAGAAGGGGCCGGGTCTCAGGTGAGGTCCCACCTTCAGGCTGGGGAGGGCCTGAAAAACAAGGCCCTTGTTGGGCCTTGACCCAACGAGGTAGGTGCCATTATTGTGCCCATTTTACAGAAGGGGAGATTGGGGCACAGGGGTTGCCCAATGTCACCCAACTGGCAAGCCAGAGCTGGAGCATCCAGCTCCAGAGTCTACACCCTTCACCCCCCACACTGCGCTGTGCTGCCAAGACCCCGGAAAGAGCTGGGGGTGGTCATTACAGTTACTGGAGTGCTGTCTTACTTGAAAAGGAACACAAGTGTCACAGGAGCCACGAAGCGCAGGGGAGACGGCAGGAGCAGAAGATGCCTCACGTACAGAGGGCGCGTCAGCCCTGGGGCAGGCCTGAGTCCATGCCCTGGGGTGTCACCTGTTTTTCTCTGCCTCCTCCTCAGCACTGGGCATCCTGCTTGGCCACAGCCCCGGCCATTGGGCCCCAGTTCTTCCCCTGGCATCCAGCCCACCCTGAGATCGCAGCCCGGAGCTGGGAGACCACCTTCTCCCTGCACTCGCTCCCTGGGTGGGTTACTCACATTTGGGGCTCCGAGTATCAGGTTGCAGGCCCAGGATGCTTGACTCACAGGGAGCAGCTCACAGGTTTGGTTCCACCGCCTTTCATGGCAAAAGACCCTCCTTAGAAGAACAGGAAGGACCCACACAACTGGCCCAAGGGACCTTTCTCAGATGTCTCTGCTGCCAGGATGGCACCAGGCAGCAAGGCCAGGCTGGGGCTCCTGTGCCAACCTCCATGAGGGGCACTGCCTCCCCAACTGGCTCCACGGTATTCCTACCTCATGGGTACCTTGTCCTGTCCCCTCATCCCAGCCTGCTCCCACGGCAGCTGGAGTGATCTAGAAACACAAACCAGTTCAAGACAGGCAGTCTTCCCCACCTAGAGCCCTCCAAAGCTCCATGAGGCTTAGGATGAAGACAGATCCTTAAGTAGGTCTTCAGAGCCCTGTGGGATCACCACCCACCCAGAAGCCAGGGCCCGAACCTGCTTTGCCCCTCCATGTCCCTCCCCATTTTCCCCCGCCCCACACCCTGTGGAATCCACCAGGGCCCAGCCACCTCTCTGTGACCTTCCCCTTCTCCCTGACTCCAACAAGCCTACCCCGGGTCAGTCCCTCACTCACTGGCCACCTGGATGTTTACATCACAGTGACATCTCTCTCCCAGCCCCGTCACCCCAACCACTCCCAGGTTCCCTGTCCTCACAGCTGCCTATAGGATCTCTCAAAATCCAAGAGTATCCAAAAAGCTTGGGGGCCCTCCTTTCTCCCCACTTCCTCTCTGCTTGCCTCTAGAGTAGAGTTCAGCCTTGGCATAGCAGGCTTGCAGCTCAGTGTCCCCTAACTACCCTGTCCAGTTCATCCCCAGCCCCTCCGCTGCAGCCTGGACTCCACCCAGGTTCTAGAAGTCTAAATAGCTGACTTCCAAATTATCTTAAACGATCCCTTGATTCCAGATCTGGGCCCCAACTCCTGTGATTCGAACAGTCTGTGGGTCCCATTAGTCCAAGATTCTGTAAAGGGAGGCCAACGCATAGGATCCGGAATATGAGATCCCACCATCCTAAGATTCTGCAGTGTGGCCAGTGGGCTCACCGTCTGTCCGGCCAGGCATGGACTTGGCAGGAAGTGCCCTGCAGAGCCCCATCTTGGCTCCAGACACAGGAGATGTTGGCTCTCGAGTTGTAGAAGCATGTGAACTGGGAAGTGCCTGCCGGACAAGACGAGGTGTGAGTGCTGACTGCAGGTGCCCACGGCCCCCCAAGGCATGCCCGCTGCCCCTGCACCTGGCACCCACGCCTGCCAGAGGAGAAGGTGGGTAAGTCTGGCAAGCAGAGAAGGGATTCATGGACCCACTTCAGAGAGGAGGAAATGGAGCCTCAGAGCCTGCAAGTTCCCACAGGCAAACTAAGGCAAGGCAGGGACAGAAAGTAGCACATGCCTGTGGCTTGGAGAGAGATAGAGAGTGTGTGTGTGTGTGTGTGTGTGTGTGTGTGTGTGTGTGTGTGTGCATTCGTGCATGCGTGCCAGGGCGGGGGTCCAGGACAGAGGGTGAGGCGGGAGGTGGACACCTGGTCTCTGGCCCCATCCCCTTCTGGGAAGAGGCTTTAGCAGGGCCTTAGCCATCTCCCCGTAGGGAAAGCACAGCTGTCCAGATGTCAGGGTCCTTACCATTCACCGCTGCAGATGCCGAAGGGGTAGCCAGGGGCAGGAGGAGGATGAGGAGGGGCAGACGCCAGGACAGAGCAAGGGTCGCCATTACATCCACAGGGTGGAGCCGAGGAAGGAAGCCCTGATGGGAGAGGAGAAAGAGAGAGCACATGTAAATACACATCCCAGGTCTCACTGCCCCTAGAGGCAGGCTGGGCCCGCCCCCTCAGTGTGCATGGTCTGCACTCCCCGGTGCCAGCTCAGTCCAGCCCCAGGGCCTTTACACCTGCTAGTCCCACCACCCCACACATGCTCACACTCTTCCTTCAAGTTTCTGCTCAACTGCCGCCTCCTTCAAGAGGTCTTCCTGACTAGAATACATAAAGAAGCATCCATCGTGGCCAAGCGTGTGGCTCACGCCTCTAATCCCAGCACTTTGGGAGGCTGAAGCAGGCAAATCACCTGAGGTCAGGAGTTTGAGACCAGCCTGACCAATATGGTGAAATCCCGTCTCTACTGAAAAATACAAAAATTAGCCGGGCGTGGTGGTGGGCGCCTGTAATCCCAGCTACTCAGGAGGCAGAGGCAGGAGAACTGCTTGAACCCGGGAGGCGGAGGTTGCGGTGAGCCAAGATGGCGCCACTGCACTCCAGCCTGGACGACAGAGTAAGACTCCGTCTCAAAAAAAATAAAAGAAGCACCCTTTGTTAGTCACGACTCCCCGACATTTTCATCACAGCATTACTTATTTGTTGTTTATTGACTGATTTATGTTTTCCTCTATCTCTCTTCACAAACACACACAGAGTCACGTAAGCTCACTAAGGACAGGTATTCTTGTGTTTTGTTCATTGCTAGGTCCACAGTTCCTAGAACAGTGCCCGGCACATAGTAGGCATCGGGCAAAAGAATTCTTGAACAAACAAGTGATGGAATAAATATAGACAGAGCTAAAGTCAGCAGGCAGAGGGGCTTCCAGAGCCCCTGCCTCTGCCCCTCACTCTCCTCGAGGGAGGTGAGGCACTGGTGTGAAGGCATCAGGACATTAACTCGGAGAGGCAGAAAAGCAGACAGGAGCTTTGATCTCAACACTGAAGAGCCCTAGAGGACAGGGGAAACTGAGGCACAGAGGGCTGCAGTAGCTTTTATGGAGGACCTTGTCCACGCTCGTACTCCCCTACCTGCCTGGAAGCTCTCCCTGGAGGCAGGGCCAGGTTGGTCACCCAGATTATACCCCAGGGAGGAAAGAGACATGAAATATCTAAGCCAGCCCTGTCAGAGGGAGGCTCAAAAGGTTTCCCGGAGTGCCTATTATGCACTGGCCACTGGCCGCTGGCTGGTGCTGTTTGTTTGTTTGTTTGTTTTTGTTTTTGAGACAAAGCCTTGCTTCTTAAGGAACCTCTAGCCGACCATGGAAGCTCCCGTTCAGCACACAGGTGAGGCAAGACCACGACTGTCGCAATGGAAACGGGAAAGAAACGCAGCTGCCCCTACCCTCTGCAGGGACTGAGTGTGCAGAGCGGAATGAGAAAGTGAGCACATGGTCACTTCGGGAAGATAAGGGGACTGCTTCCAGGAGAGGTGTTTGGAGCAGGCAAAGGGGGAGGCCGGGAGATGAGGAGGGGGCTTCCAGGGAAAGATGAGGGTGGCCTCAGTCAGAGGGGCAGGAGCAGAGGGGACAGGAGCAGAGGGGACAGGAGCAGAGGGGCAGGAGCAGAGGGGCAGGAGCAGAGGGGACAGGAGCAGAGGGGACAGGAGCAGGTGAGTCGAGACATGCGGAGGAGGTGGAGTGTCCTTCCCTCCCTCCTGCTCTTCCATTCCCACAGCTGCCAAGGCCCCTGGGCATTGGGCTTTTTTCCCCCTCTGTTCTCCCTTCTCCAGCGGCTCCGAACTCGAGCTCTCACTCCCCTTCCCTTCTCTCTCTGAGTCTCTCACTGGCTCTAACCCTCAGCTTCCAAGGGTCTTTCTCCAGCTCAGCCCCAAGCCTCCACATCCCTCCCAATGGTCTGCAGGACCCCCTCACAGCGGGTGCTCCTGGACCCAGCAAAAACCCAGCTCATCCCTGGCTCTTCTCCTATCTGACTTTCAGTTCTGGGACAATTGTACCCTTCCTGTTCCAGGGGACCTTTGCCCCCATACCTAGCCAGCCAGGACATTCCATAGACAGCAGGACAGTCCAATGACTACTTGTTGTCTCTTCCCTGCCCTCACTGGGCCAGCCTCGTGCCATTCCAGCCCAGACGACAGCACGATCCCTTCTGTAGGCTCTCACCTGCCTTCCCTGAAGCCCACCTCCAACCACCCACCTCCCTGCCCAGGAACCTGCAGTGGCCCTGTTGCAACCAAAGCCTAAATTCCCACTTTCAGGGCTTTCTGGGACCAGGATGAGGTCAGTCAACCCTTCCAGACTGCCCTCACAGGAGCAGGTGCATGTACCCAGGCCAAAGCACATACACACCACACCTACCTGCCTGCACAAGCCAGTGGCTCCAGGCGGCCAGGAAACCGACACTCACCCTCCAAACGTCCTTCCCAAGTCTATCCTTTCCCCTGGGTCCCCTACAGATTCTGCCATCCTTCAAGCCCCTTTCAAACGGGCCCTCATGCCTTTTTCCATGAAGCCCTCCCTGCTTTCCGTGATGGAGGGCGAGGGCTTCCTCTTCTGAGCGCCTTGCTCCTCCCTCTAGGCTGGCAGCAGCAGGGCCAGCATCGGCCAGGGGCTGGCCCACCGGTATACTTGCTCCAGGGACTGTTGAGCACAGGGCCGAGCACACAGTCGGTGCTCAATAAATGTAGTGAAATGAATGAGTGTAGTCAAGAGGCCTCAGTACTGCAAAGAAAAGCAGAGCTCTTTGGGTGGCCCTGGATTGTCTCGTGGCTTCCATCAGAGCCAGCATGGAGCAGGGACCCGCGCCCTGGTCCTGAGAGCCATGGGTTCCATCTCCTAAGGCAGATGTCACAGGAGGGAGAGTCAGAGGCCCACACATTGTCAGAGCTGCAAAGGTTCTCGGAGCAAGCCCAGTCCCTTATCCTACGTTTGAGGACACTGAGGTCCAGAGGTGGGAAAGCCTTGCAGAAGGTCACATCAGGAGCCCAGCACAGAGCTGGGATCAGAACCCCCCTCCACACTGCTCTGCCACCCCCTTAACCACACCAAAACCATTGGCCGACGGGTTACTGTAAACCAAGCTCCGTTTGAAACTCTTTAAATGCAGCAATAAGGGCCTCTGGCAGGGATACGCTTATCATCCCCGTTTTCCAATGAGGAAACGGGAGGCACCCAGAGGTGAAGTGCGTTGCCTAAGGTCATGCAGCGGATGAGAGGCCTTTCTGGAATCTGAATCAGGGCAGACTGCCCAGTGCCCAGGCAGGGATCCTCCCCTCCCGGAACTCCCCAGACGCGTCTTCCCACCACGACAGCTCACACAACGGTAAATACGCACTGGTGACCTAATAGTACTCATGACGTGTACTGAGCACATAGTCTACGCCAGGCCTGGGGCCAAAGGCCTCACATATGCCAGCTCATCTAAGCTGCCCAAGGCTTTATTATCCCATTACACAGACGAGGAAACTGAGACGCCAAGTCCCTAACTTGCCCAGGGTCATATACACAGCAAGAGGCGGAGCTAGGCCTCCAGGCTCACTCTCTCAAGCTGTCCCACCCTGCCAGACACTGGTCCCAGAGGTAACACTGGTCCCAGAGGTCAGGCTGCCACCCTCCCTGCCCTGGGAGTCTGGGCCCAGCAGCTCACAGAAAGACCGGCAGGTGCTTCTCCTGAGTACCATGGGTTCACCTTTGCCTGGCCCACCGTCTCCACAGGAGGGCGAGCTCCCCAGGGTGGGGGCTGCTTACCTCTTTCTTGGGATCCTCAATAGCAGAAGGCACAGGGTTGGGACTCCAAAGAGTGCACAGCCCAACCAGGGACTCCCACAGCCTCTGGGCCCCTCCATGCTCAATCATGTCAGCCTGGCCCTGGGGCAAGGGGACCATCAATGTTTTGTGTGGGTGTCACCCCAGGTCGGGCCCAGCCTCAGGATGACCCCATGCCCAGGACAGGACCTGCAGAGAGCTCCAGTGTGGGAGGAAGGTGCTGGGGGACAAAGGGGTGCAAGGTCAAAGGAAGGTTAGGGGCAAACCACAGGCCCAGCCTAGAGGCAGCCAAGCAGGAGGAGAAAGCGCCATCTGAAGTCTGCTTCCCACCACCTGGAGCCCAGGGGTGCGGCGATGCTTGGAGAGGACAGAGTCCGGGGAGGACGGTGTGGGAGTGCCAGAGGGGCACAGAGCTGAGGGAGTGCCTGACAGTCACTGAGGCTGCACCCTCATTCTGCAAGGGGGAAGCTGAGTCTCAGGGAGGCCACGGAACCCACTCAAGGTCGCACAGTGAGGAGAAGCCCAGCCTCGGGTGACAGCAAGTAGAGCCCGGGACCTCAAGTTTGAGCACCCCCTCCTGGGTCCACAGGCACACCCATACGTGCCCTGTCGTTCATGACTCTGAAACCGGTCACACCCACAGATGCCTACGTCCCCACCACAACCCTGTAAGTTGGGTCTCGCTGCCCCATTTGATCCATGCCAGAACTGAAGCCCGGAGCGACTGACCCCAGCCATCTGATTTCCAGAGAGATGCTGCTGGGGACAGGGACTGGCGCCTGCTCTCTCTCTGCCTACGCTGTCCTGAGCGCTCGGGGGTAGTTCGGCGTTTAGCCCTCCCTACAGCCCCACGAGGAGGCTCTAGTTTGCTTCCTTTTTGCCAGATGAGGAGACTGAGACACAGGTCAGCCTCTCGCCCAGGCAAGAAGGGCGTAGAGCTGGAATTTGAACGTGGTGAGGTGCAGTTTGGTGCCCCTGCTGCCATCAGGGGTACGTGGTGGCTGGGGCAGGGCGGTAAAGCAGGAGTTCGGGAGCCCATGGTGCGTGCCACCTGACCTCCGAACTCGATGGGGCCTATGTCCCCTCGTCCTCTCTGGCCACCTCCACCTGCCACCCCTGTGCTCCCACACACAGTGTTTGTCTCTTGCTATTTAACTTCAGGGGCTTCCCCAGCTGGGTGCGGGACCCTGGCTATGGGGGAAGGAAGGGGACCCTTGGGGATAGCTCAGCCCCTCACTCCACCTCCCTCCCCCAAGGTGCTACAAACACAGTTAAGGGTGGGAGGCTTCGGCCCCCAGGAGAGGAGAGAGCATGAGCTCCAGGCAGCCCCAAAGATGGGGTCCCATCCCCAATGCCTGGAGATGCTACTGACCTGTCCAGTCATGCAGCCAAGGGAGAGACAAATCCAGACTCAAACCCAGGGCTCTGCCTCCAGCCTGGGGCTCCCAGAGGCCTCACAGCACACTTCACTTCACAGATGGCTCTCCAAGGGGACCCTTCTCTCCCCATTTACTCCACAAGCCTCCTGATGAGCACTCGACACAGAGGTGCCTCCCCCAGTATAGGGGCCCCACTCCACAGAGGTCAGGAGGGGGCTCCTGCCTGTCCCACCCCGTATCCCGTACCCTCTCTGGGCACCCAGGCTATCCACCCACCCCTTCTCCACCTCTCCGGGTTGGGGGCCCGGCACACAGGGCCCAGCGAAGCCCCCCATCCCACAGCAGCCGCTAGCCTCCCCTGAACGGGTTGGGAAGGAGGGGTGACCTGGGACTGAGGAACGCTTTTTCCTCTAGCCGGGAGCCCTGAGAGCTGGGCCTACCCCCTCCCCAGGGGAATTCTAAGATAAAGTTGGGGGGATGGGAGGACCGGCAGAAACTGCTGGGGGAACTGAGTCAGAGCTGAAAGTCTTCTCTGTGACTTTCACTCCCAGCCCCCTGGCTGGTCCCACAGGGGCTGGGAGGGAGGCAGGGGAGCATCACCTGGCTGAGACATGGAGCGGTGGCAGCGCGCGCTCTCTAGTCCTCCCCGCTGCTGGGACCGTGGCCATCTCTCCAGGGCCCTGCTCAGCTCTGGCCCAGGAGACGGCTGCGGCTGCTGGGGCCACAAAAACTAAAAGCCCAGAGCCAGCCCACTTCCTGTGCAGAGAATAGAGGGGCAAGGCCTGGGGTGGAGAGGCGGGGAGACGAGGCTTATGAGAAAGCCTGAAACTCCTCAAGCACCCAGGGCCAGATAAAGATCTGCCTCCTACGCTGGGGGCGGCACACACACACACACACACACACACACACACACACACACACAGTCAAATAGGGGCCTAGCTGCACACAGGAGCCAAGGGAACACAGACACCCCCCCTCCCCTCCTACACCACCCCCATGCCCACTCACACGGGCTACCCAACACCTCTGATGCCTCCATCCGGTCACACACGTACCCACTAACACGTAGGCTTCACACAAGCAGGTCCCTCTAGGTGACCCCAGAGTCTCACGAGCCTGCAACGCACCATCTTTCAGAGACTCCCTTTTCACCTAGCCTTCCAGAAAGCCCCTTACTCCGTTTAGCATTCAGAGACGACTGATTTTTTTTTAATTTTTAATTTGGTGGGCATGTGGTAGGTGTCTATATTCATGAGGCACACGAGCTATTTTGATACAGGCATTCAATGTGTGATAATCACATCAGAGTAAATGGGGTATCCATCACCTCAAGTATTTATCCTTTCTTTGTGTTACAGTCCAATTATACTCTTTCAGTTATTTTTAAATGTACAATAAATTATTGTTGACGGAAGTCACCCTGTTATGCTGTCAAACACTAGATCTTATTCATTCTATCTAATTACGTTTTTGTATCCAACAACCATCCCCCCCTCCCCCACCCCCCCTGCCCTTCCCATCCCCATCACTGCCCTTCCCCTTTCCATGAATTCAATTGTTTTAATTTTTAGCTCCCACAAATAAGTGAAAACATGTGAACTTTGTCTTTCTGTGCGTGGCCTGTTTCACTTAATATAATGACCTCCAGTTTCAAACATGTTGTTGCAAAGACAGGATCTCATTCTTTTTTATGGCTGAATAGTACTCCATTATGTATATGTGCCACATTTTCTTTATTCATTCATCTGTTGATGAACACTTAGGTTGCGTCCAAATCCTGGGTATTGTGAACAGTGCTGCAATAAATGTGAGAATGCAGATATATCTTCCATATATTGATTTCCTTTCTTCTGGGTATATACTCAGCAGTCGGATCGCTGGATCATACGGTAGTTCTGTTTTTGGTATTTTGAGGAATCTTCAAACTGTTCTTTATAATGGTTGTACCGACTTACATTCCCACCAACAGTGTACGAGGGTCCTCGTTTCTCCCCATCCTCATCAGCATTCATTATTGTCTACCTTTTGGATAAAAGTCATTTTAACTGAGGTGAGATGTCTCATTGTAATTTCGAGGTGCATTTCTCTGATGATCAATGATGTTGAGCACCTTTTCATAGACCTGTTTGCCATTCATATGTTTCCTTTTGAGAACTATCCAGATCATTTGCCCAATTTTTGATGGAATTGCTATAATGTTTTTTCTGTAAAGATGTTTGAGCTCCTTATCTATTCCGGTTATTAATCCCTTGTCAGATGATTAGTTTGCAAATGTTTTCTCCAATTCTGTGGATTGTCTCTTCACTTTGCTGATTATATCCTTTGCTGTGCAGAGGCCTTTTAACTTGATGTGATCTCATCTGTCATTTTTGCTTTGGTTACCTGTGCTTGTGGGGTATTGCTTAAGAAATCTTTGCCTAGTCTCATGTCCTAAAGAGTTTCCCCAATGTTTCTTTTTAGTAGTTTCATAGTTTGAGGTCTCAGATTTAAGTCTTTAATCCATTTGGATTTGATTTTTGTATATGAAGAGAGATATCCAGTTTTCCCAGCACCATTTATTGAGAAGACTGTCCTTTCCCCAAAGGTATGTTTTTGGCACCTTTGTTGCAAATGAGTTCACTGTGAGTGTGTGGATTTTTTTCTGGGTTCCCTATTCTGACCAATGGTTCATTGGTCTATGTGTCTGTTTTTATGCTAGTGCCATGTTGTTTTGGTTGCTGTAACTCTGTGGTATAATTTGAAGTCAGATAATGTGATTTGTCCAGCTTCGTTCTTTTTACTTAGGATAGCTTTGGCTACTCTGCATCTTTTGTGGTTCCATATAAATTTGACGATTATTTTTTCTATTTCTGTGAAGAATGTCATTAGTATTTTGATAGGGATTACATTGAATCTGTATATTTCTTTGGGTGGTAAGGACATTTTAACAATATTGATTCTTCCAATCCATAAACATGGAATACCTTTTTATTTTTTGTGTCCTCTTCAGTTTCTTGCACCAAACATTTTATAGTTGTCATTATAGAGATCTTTCACTTATTTGGTTATGTTTATTCCTAGGTATTTTATTTTATTTGTAGCTATTCCAAATGGAGTTATTTTCTTGATTTCTTTTTCAGATTGTTTGCCGTTGGTACACAGAAATACTGCTAATTTTTGTATGTTGATTTTGTGTTCTGCAACTTAATTGAATTTGTTTATCAGTTCTCATAGTTTTGTGGTGGAGTTTGTAGGCTTTTTGAAATATAAGATCATATTGTCTACAAACAAGGATAATTTGACTTCTTCCTTTCCAATCTGGATGCCCTTTACTTCTTTCTCTTGTCTGTTTGCTCTAGTTAGCACTTCCCAGAGATGACGATCAGGTCTTTGTGAACAATTTGACGGCCACTTATTGAACATTCTAGAACCTTCCTCTTCCTCTCAAGTCATGGTTCCTAACCTTTTACCCCCTTTCTTGGCAGGGGAGAAGGGTGAGCTCAGCTCAGGGCTCTTTTTTTTTTTTTTAATGATGAAAACTTATGAACTGGTCTTTAGAAAACTGCACATCCTTACGTGCTGCATCACAGCCCCATAGACCCTGTGAAGTTCCATCCTCAGAGCCCAGAAGCAGCAGCTCTGCTTCTTCTCTTTCCTGATTCCTTGCTT
Source organism: Piliocolobus tephrosceles (assembly GCF_002776525.5). Classification (NCBI taxonomy): domain Eukaryota; kingdom Metazoa; phylum Chordata; class Mammalia; order Primates; family Cercopithecidae; genus Piliocolobus; species Piliocolobus tephrosceles. Next base: position 18,861,726 of record NC_045452.1, read on the forward strand.
CAGAGGGGTTTTATTGAAAGCTGCGGCCTCTTTTTTTTTTTTTTTTTTTTTTTTTTTTGAGACAGAGTCTAGCTCTGTCACCCAGGCTGGAGGACAGTGGCACAATCTCGGCTCACCGCAACCTCTGCCCACAAAGTTCAAGCGATTCTCCTGCCTCGGCCTCCCGAGTAGCCAGGATTATAGGCACGTGCTACTACGCCCAGCTAATTTTTGTATTTTCAGTAGAGATGGGGTTTCCCCATGTTGGCCAGACTGGTCTCGAACTCCTGACCTCAGGTGATCCACCCACCTCAGCCTCCGAAAGTGCTGGGATTACAGGCGTGAGCCATTGCACCCAGCCTGCCACCTCTTCTGAAAGGAGAGAGAGAAGAGCAGGGAGGGCAGCTCTGCAAATGTGAGAAAGTGGAATTCAAGACTCCAAAAGGAGAATCAGGCCCAACTCCCATGTGCAAAGCCTAGCACTGGAAAAGAAGCGTGGAGCAGTGCTGCCCAAGAGGGGCAGGACTGGAGATTGAGGCTCTGACTTAGGCCTCTGTGTGCTTCAGTATGCACACCTATCAGATGAAGGGGTGAATTGGACAAGAAGGTGTGTATAAAGCACTTAATGTGACCGTGCACTGCAGGCTTGCTGTAAAGGCCAGTTCCTTCCACACTGCCCTTCCCTCTCCCCTAGAGTAAGGCGGCGGCAGGAGAGGATACTAAACACACAGCCACAACTAAGAGAATAACAGCCAACATTTGTTAAGCCTCAAATATTCCCAGAAGCTTTGCAAGAAATTAGGAACGCTGGTTTTCTCGGGGAGAAGAGCCCGGTGAGGAAGGATTAGGAAGGATGCTTTTCTCTATAGACCATTTTGTATGGCATGAACATATTTCCGGCCCCCAAATAAATGAATTCAGTTAAAACTTTAAAAGCACACACATATAAAGAAAAAAAAAATGCATCCCCAGCCAAAGCCAGAAGTCACAGACCCAGCTTGTAAGGAACAGCTGTGTATAGCTGTTTCATCCGTGAGACCGCATCAGTCTTCCTGGCACGTACTGCCCAAGACTCTTCTTCCTCCTCATCCTGCTTTCCTTCTTTTATTTATTCAACAAACATTTACTGAGCACCCCAGATGCCCCAAAGGCCAGGTCAGACACAGGAAGCCTGAGGTGGGCAGCCCTGGCCAGCAGGGTAGGGCCAGGGAAGGGAAGCAGGCCACTCTCCACCCTCGTGCCCCTGGGATGTGCAGCAACCAGGGAAGTGGGGAGCAGAATGGGGGAGGGTGCAACCCCCACATACAGAGTCTTCCATCCCCAGTGACAGGGGATAGAGCGGGTTCGTTCTTTTGTCAAGGGTCCTAGCCCAGAACACCTCAGATGGAGAGGCAGGGAGTGGGCTATGCAGAGAACGATCCTGCTTCACATCCTCTACGTAACACCTCATGGCCTATGGGAGCATGTGGGAGGGAAACCTGGTGCAATGTGTCTCCAGGCCATGGCATGCACCCTCCTCCCGGCTCAGCTAGGCTCTGCTTCCCAGCCTCCCTCGCAGTGAGCTGGGGCTTCAGGACCAAGTCTGGCCAATGGGATGTGGGAGGAAGTGATTTGTTCTACTTCTAGGCCTAAAAAATCTCACCTATGATCTCCTGTGTCTCTTAATCCCTCTCTCTCTCTCTCTCTCTCTCTTTTTTAGATGGAGTCTTGCTCTGTCACCAGGCTGGAGTGCAGTGGCACGATCTTGGCTCACTGCAACCTCCAACTCCCTGGTTCAAACGATTCTCCTGCCTCAGCTTCCCAAGTAGCCAGGATTACAGGCACACACCACCACACTCAGCTAATTTTTGTATTTTTAGTAGAGACGGGGTTTCACCATGTTGGTCAGGATGGTCTTGATCTCCTGACCTCGTGATCCGCCCACCTCAGCCTCCCTAAGTGCTGGGATTATAGGTGTGAGCCACCGTGCCCAGCCATCCCTCTATCTCCTTCTCTCTCTCCCCTCCCCTGCCAGAAACCAGTGAAGTTTTGGGTAGAGAGCCTGGAGTCCCCTGAAGGACAGACCCTTACCCCTCCTCAGACAATTCAAACTGGACTATAACTTGAGTGAAAAATAAACCTCTATTGCTGGGCCTCTGAGACCTGGGGACTACCGTTTCCGTTTTCCCTGACTCATACAGTTCTGTCCCCCAGGTGCTACAGTTGAACATAAAACCAGGTGAGGAGGGGTGAGATGGGATGCCAGCAGAAGCCCAGAGGCATGGGTGGCCAGCAGGGGTGTGCAGAGAGGTGTACCTGCTTTCTTCAGCCCTCACCCTGCTCAGAGCTGTGTCATCTCCCACCTCAGCAGGCCCATGGTGGCCTCCACCCTGGTCTCCCTGTTTCTATTAATACTCCTGACTCTCTGGTCTGTTCTCCACTCAGTGGCCAGAGCAACCTTTCCCAAACTCAAATCACGACATTTCACCCCCCAGCCACTCTCCGTCGCACACACTCAAACCTTCCCGGTGCATTCACAGTAAAATACAAACTCTCAGTCTTGACCCACACGTCCTACAGGGGCTGCCCCAACTTCATCTCTGACTCTGCTTCCTGTGCTTTCTCACTGCGTCGGGGCTTTGTGCATGCTGAGCCTGCTCTTCCCTTGCCATTTTATAGGCCAGGAAACCGGGGCTCATGAGTCATCCTACCAGAATGTGGCAGAGCCAGGATTAGAACCTAGGTCTGTCCCAGAGGACATCTGATTCTCTCTGAAGCAACCTGAGATGTAAATCCAGAAGCTTCTCTGATGGCAGGGCCCTGACAGAGTCCACTCAGGCCTACCCAGACCTAGGTCTCAGGAGTGCTGGGGTTTGGACCCAGCCTCCTCCAGGAGGCCCTACACCTTGCTCCTATAGCTACTTCTCTTATATCTTCTACATCCCCACCTGACCCTCTGCAGTGTGCCTTCACAGACCCCACTGGGAACCGACCGCCTTATACCCTCTGTTTCCATGCACCCAGTCCCACAGCTCCCCCACCACTGCACCCAGACCCCTGTTCCACAGGGGCCATGGGACAACGGCATATTGGGGTCTTCCAGCCCTGATGTCCTTTTCTGACTGTGATTTTTCCCCTACCCATCACGGGGCTGTCTTTTTTTGGGCCAAGCCAGACTGTATCCTTCTCAGTCCTGGTATCTGCCAAACACCCCACCCTTCGTCCCTCTGCTCACTGGAGTGCTTGGTCCTTGCACTCAGCCTCCCTCTCCACTCCACCTCCCAGGAGATGTCAGGGTTCGTGCTGCAGCCTCCAGCCTCCTGTTCCCTCTGACCTGCTGTGTACCAGTCCTATGCCCAGGCCGACACTTGCACCCTGCCATCTTTCTGACCTGTGTTAACCCAGACCCCTTGAACTGCCACCTCAGCCCACCCCTCTTGCTGCCATCACCCCCTCCACTGTACAACAGTGTCCCAGTTAGGATGAAGTTCAGCTGCGTGTGTCCAAAAAGAACAGAAGAAGAAAACAGTGACCTAAAATAAGCGAGGATTTTATTTCTCTCACACATAAAAGAAGTCCAAAGGGAGGTCACCCAGGCTAGGTGGGGTGGCTTTATGATGTCAGGATCCTGAGCTAAATCTGTCCCGCTACTGGGACCTCTTCAATATCCTTCTCCCACCTCCTCATAGACCAAGAGAGCTATTCAAGCTCCACCCATCATCTCTGCATTCCTGCAGATGGAAGGGAGAGGAAGGAGAGAAGGAGGGCTCGCCTCTGCCTGTTAAGGACCCTTCCCCAAAGCTGCCGTAGCCACTTCTAATGTACATCCCATTGGCTATGCCTGAGTCACATGGTCAACCAAGCTGCAGAGGAGGCTGGGAGATGTAGCCAGCTACAAGTAGAGGGCACACGGGCAAGGGAGAGCAGAGGTTTGGGGGCGCCATTCACTGTCTCTGCCACCACCTGTCCTCTGCCACTGTGAAGACCTCCAGTATCTCCAGGGCCACCTCCCTTCCTGCCCTCCCTGGCTCAGCCAGCTGACGCTGTCACCCACCCTCATGTCCTTGTGTTCTGCCCACCCCTGCTCGGTGCTGTGACCTGTCTTCTGGAAAGTCAGCAGGTAGCCGAGTCCCCACCTGGAAAAAGTCCTGCCCCCACAGTGCTGGGCCTCAGCAGTGACCTAGTTTTGAGTCCTGGGCCCTGGTCAGGAGGACCATGGTATGCATAATTTGGTGTCTGTCCCTCCACCCAGTCCCCATAAGACTGTGGGGTACCCCTCACAACAAAAGAGGATCACAAAGCTGGAGGGGTCCACAGAGGGGCCAGAGCAGAACAAGGAGAAGGAGCAGGCTAGTGGTCAACTTCCTGAGGGCTCTCCTCTGAGCATGGCCCTCTGCTGACACCCGCTCTTCTTCAGAGGCACCCCATCAACCAGTCCCCAAGACGGAATGTGGCCATTCTCCCTGACTGCTTCCCTCCCTCACCCTCTCATTCCAAGCCATCACCCTCATTTCCGCTTTGCCACAGTAGCCACCTCCACACCAGCCTTCCCAGGCTCCAGACCTGAAGCCCAATGTTCTCCCCTGTTCATCTGGGAGCTGTTTCATAGCCACACCAGCACCAGCACCCTGAGCAACTCCTATCTCATGCAAACCACGACATTCCTTATCAGGATTGCTCCAGGGTGACCAGCTGTCCCACTGTGCCTGGGACTGAGGGGGGTTTCCAGAACATGAGATTTACAGTGATATGGCTAGGACAAAGTTGGTCACCATATTCCTACCCTACTTATTCAGACTAATCAGGTCCCCGATTTAAAACCAGTCCTTCTCTGATCTCCCATTCCGGCCAAGGCAGATTCTGGGTACGCGCCAGTCACCATATCTCATGTCATAGCCTTGCTTATGAGTCTACACCAGGAGCTCTCGGACAACAGGAACAGTGTGGGATTCATCCACACCACTCCAGAACCCAGAAAATTACCTGACACACAGACAGTGTCAATATGAGGGGAAGGAAGGACAAAAGGAAGAGAAATAATCAAAAGCGCTAAGTCTCTAATACCCTGAAGAGTCCTGAGAATACACATTTAAAACAACGCCGGGAGAGTATATTTGAAGTTTCAAAAGTTTTACCATCAAAGGCAGGTTGAAAAAGCGAGTCACCCTGCTGGCGTGGGCTTCAAGCACCTCCCTGGAAAGGCAATCTGACATCTACCAACATCTCTGACACGTGACCCAGCAATTCCACACCTAAAACTCATCAACAGAGTGACCCATGTGGAATATGTGTGTACAAAGTAATTCCCGCAGTCATGGGACCTGAGGCCAACAAAATGTGTATCCATAGTGGACAGGTGATAAACAAATTAGGGAACTTCCATCCAGTAGAATGCCATGTAGCTGTGCCAAAATAGGAAGGGGAGGGCCGGGCATGGTGGCTCACGCCTGTAATCCCAGCACTTTGGGAGGCTGAGGTGGGCAGATCACGAGGTCAGGAGTTCGAGACCAGCCTGGCCAACATGGCAAAACCACGTCTTTAACAAAAATACAAAAAAAAAAAAAAAAAAAATCAGCCGGGCATGGTAGTGGGCACCTGTAGTCCCAGCTACTCAGAAGACTGAGGCAGAAGAATCACTTGAACCTGGGAGGCAGAGGTTGCAGTGAGCCAAGATTGTACCACTGCACTCGAGCCTGGATGACTGAGCAAGATTCCGTCTCAAAAAAAAAAAAAAAAAAAAATAGCAAGGGGAGGCTCTCTGGGTCCTGATATGGAGCAATCTCCAGGATGTATGGAGAAGAGACAAAAAATGAAGCTCAGAACACATGTGAGTGCACCACCACTCAGGTAAACATAAAGGGGGTAAGCTCTGTGTTCGAAGGCATGAGTGTGGCATGCGTTTGTGAAGGTGCGTGGGAGCGTGTCCGTGAACTAGCGCGTACCTGCACTGAGCCACTCTGGCAGGAATCCCTGGAGGCTGCTAGCAGCCAAGTCCTCCAGTCAATTTCCTACTGAAACTGTCCCTGAGTCACCAGGCCTGTGGAACCACCCATCCTCCACCGTCTTCACTATGCTGACAGCGCCCAGGGAGGGAAGCATTTTGTCCACAACACTGATTGGCACAAAGGCAGACTCCTAAGCCAGGTCTCCTCACAGCCAGGCCAGTGTCCTGTGATGGGGACAGTCAGGAAAGCCAGTACCCACAACGGTTTCCGCTTTTCCCGTGGGAAACAGGTAGAGTGAAAACATTATCTTTGCTTTTTCTTATTCTTCGGCAGGTTTCACCAAAATCTGCGATCTTTCTCAGAAGACAATCTAGGTGTTGCTGTGAGGAAAAAGGACGTGTGATATTTGCAAAGTGTCTGTGAGAAGTTCCTCTCTATCGAGAAGTAACATTTGCTTGCTTTTTTTTTTTCTTAGTGTTTTTATTAAAGAATCGGAAAAAAAATAAAATGTCCCTCTAAGAAGGTTATGCCTGGCTGTCACCATTGCCTGTAAAGTCTGCTTGGGGAAAAGCAAAAAATGGGGTCAGAAACACGCTCTCACTCAGGCGTGATGATGCCCTCCGTCAGGCCTGGCTCCAGGAGCCGGCCACCCTGGGCCCGTTGAGAACACGGGACTCTGAAATCCCCTGAGCAGGAAAGGTGCACATTTCAGGCAGGGGGAAGGAGCAAGGCAGGCTAGATCTGGGTATCACCTGGCCCTACAACATATGTACAGAGAAACTGTAAAATCTCTGCCTCTTGGTCTCTGCCTCTTGGAGTCCTAGCATTTGTGTTCCGTTAACATCTCAAGAATCGAAACAACGTGAGGCCGAGGGGAGAGAGGCAGGTGCATTTTGGCAGATCCTGAAACACGCCACAGTGAGGATGCAGAGAAAACCTCCCCAGAACGATGGGGCTGAACCGGGCCTGCAGAAGGGAAGTTCTGGACTAGGACACAACCCCCAAAAGTGCCCAACTAGTGACAAGGATTCATGGAGAAGGACCCCCCACTTTGGGCGGCACTCAGGGGTGCTGGCGTGGGGACCACCCATTGTTATTCCCACGGCTCCTGCATCTGCAGCCTAAAGCCTTCCCCACCTGTGTGCTCACGTAGTACCCAGCCTTGTTCCCAGCCAAGTTTAAAACACGATTCTCTTGATATCATTTCTGCATATACGGGTTTGTGAGCACATTGCGAGGGCCACTGCATTGTAAAGACCTCACTCATTGTAAAGACCTCATGGAGTAAACAGCATTTTGGGATAATCAACAGTTAGCTAAAATATATCCTACTGTTGACCTCCCAGCATCAAAGACTCTTCACACCCATGGCCAGAGGTAACTAGGCACACCCTTACTGATTGACAACAGACCCCAGTGTCTGACTGGCCAGGGCACTGATTGGCTGAGGCAGTGACGGCAGCTCCCTGTGGGGAGCAGAGGGATGGCAGCTTGTCTGTGGCTAAGGGAGCATCACTGGAGTGTATGAGATTCAGCGGGTCCTTGGTCTTTCTCCAGGTAGGCCCAGTGGGCACAGGAGAAGGTGGGGGCTAAAGGAACCAGTACCACTCAGCATGATCACTAAGGAAACCTAGTCTCTCCTTCAGGGAGGGTTTGGGCAGGGAACTGAGATGCCCATAGGGGCCAGGTAGGAAGTGAAGTTACATCAGGTGGATGGGTGGGGACCATAGCACATTGGAGACTCCAGTTACAGGAGAAATGGCAGATGGAGATGTCTGCACCACACTACCAGGAAACTCAGTTTCAAAAAGAAGCTAAAATTGGTATTTTTAAAAACGTGAAAGACCAAGGTGGGTGGATTGCTTGAGCCCAGGAGTTCGAGGCCAACCTGGCCAACATGTTGAAACCCTGTCTATACCAAAAATACAAAAAAATTTAGCCGGGCATGGTGGTGCATGCCTGTAGTCCCAGCTACTCAGGAGGCTGAGGTGGGAGGATCACTTGAGCCTGGGAAGCAGAGGTTGCAGTGAGATCATGACACTGCACTGCAGCCTGGGTGACAGGGTAAGACCCCCTCACAAAACAAACAAACAAAAAAAGACCAGACGCAGTGGCTCACACCTGTAATCCCAGCATTTTGGGAGGCCAAGGCAGGTGGATCACCTGAGGTCAGGAGTTTGAGACCAGCCTGACCAAAATGGTGAAACACCGTCTCTACTAAAAAGACAAAATTAGCTGGGCGTGGTGGTGCATGCCTGTAGTCCCAGGTACTTGGGAGGCTGAGGCAGGAGAATTGCTTGAACCCCAGGAGGCGGAGGTTGCAGTGAGCCAAGATCGTGCCATCGCACTCCAGCCTGGGGCACAGGCAAGATTTCGTCTTTAAAAAAAAAAAAAAAAAAAAAAAGTGAAAATCTCCCATTTAAAATACTCGCCATTAATTGTAACTTAAACATGCAACAAAACTCCACCACCACAGCTGGCCCATATGTGAGGACCGGGGACTTTCAGAGGAAGGAGTGCAGCTGAGGGTGGCATTGACAAAGGGACCCTCTGCCAGCCCTGTTTCTTCTCAGGTGCTGTCCTGGATATTTAGTTTACATCGTGGATGTGCTGCATCTCTGCAAACCTTTCTTGTGTTAGAGTCATCTCCTTTTTTAGGAGTCTCCTACTCTAACCAGTAAGCTGAAACTGCTTTTCTGGCCTCCCTTGCAGCTGGGACATGAGCATGTGACCAGGCTGCCCAATCAGAAGCCTCCATTCCAGACCTCAGGCTGGGAAAGTGAGCACGTGACCAGGTTCCTTCAATCAGAAGCCTCAGCTAAGGACCTGAGGCTGGAAGAGCATGTGACCAGGTTCCCCCAGTCAGAAGCCTCAGTTCCAGACCACAGGCTGGAACAGTGAGCATGCGACCAGGCTCCCCCAATCAGAAGCCTCAGCTCCAGATGGCAGCGTGGAAGAGCGTGTGACCAGGTTCCCCCAATCAGAAGCCTGGGTTCCAGACCACAGGTTGGGAATGTGATCATGTGACCAGGCTCACCCAATCAGAAGCCTCAACTCTAGGACCTGGAGGTTGGTGAGGATGATGTCGGAACATCTTGTCCAGGGCACAGCAATTCTCCAAGCCTCTCCAAGCTTCTCCAAGCCTGATTTGCGGGTCCTGCCAGAGATTCCTGAGCTTCAGAATATCCTGAATGATTCCTTTTCTAATGACAGTAGCCAGTAGAGTTTTTCCAACTGAAGTTCCTGGTTGGCACAGGTGCCTTAGCCAAGCACAGGGGCATGCAGGCATTTAGTACAGCAGTCAGATTTGAAATAATCTTTAATTACAGCAATGACTGAGCACGTTGGGTGATGGCGATCGAGTGAGAGGGCAGCGAGGGGAAATGTGCCCGCCCCCACGGTTTTCTCTCTGCGGGCCTTGGAGTAGACCACTGTTGTACCACAGGCCCTGGCGCCAGTGTGAGCATTGGATGCTCAAGGACAGCACAGGAGGTCTTTGATAAAAACATCCTCTGCCTAGGGTGCTGATGGGGTAGGTGACCCAAATATGGGGGAGGGCTGACCCTGAGCTCACAGCCCACGGACTTGCTGGAAGGCTACCTAAATGCCCACTTGGAAGGCCTGGTGAGGCCCATGGACACACCAGTTGGCTGGCTGACCTTGAAGTTGTCTTGCTAACTGGTTTCTACTTCGGGTGGCTGGTGAATAAAGAGGCTGCCAGAACTTTCAGAACCAGCAGGGGCCCCCATGTTTGGTGAGTGGCTGGTTTCACTTTCAAAGTGAGTTAGAGACAGTCCCACTGTGCATCCTCTACCACACAGAGTCACAAACCCATTCTGGTTAGGCTGAATAAGGTCAGGCACAGGCTCTGTTTACCAAATCCTTGTTCCCTGGAGGACCCTGCATCCCTGACCCCCACCACCCCCAACCTCTCTACCCCAGATCAGAGACCCTACCACATGCCAGGGGTTCTGGGGAAGAGGCAGGTGATTGTGAGGGTCAAAGGCTACCTGTGTGATTGACCACATCATACCCCTGCCTGCCTAGTTCTATTCACCTTCTCACACTCTGCCCAGCAGCCAAACCACCAACACCCACACTCCAGCACCAGACCATGAGATGAGAACACTCATTTCTTCCCTTCAGTTCCACTTCATTTCAGTCCCACCCCTGTCCCCAGGCCAGAGGCTTCTCCCCAGGGGCATGAGCACTGGACTGAGAGTCTGGAGACCTAAGTTTGAGCCCCAGCTGTGCCACCGACTCACTAAGGTCCCTTCCTGTAGTCATCCCTTCTCTGGAGCTACAGACCGCAGAAACAGTCTGTAGCTGTTAACTTGAGCCAAACAGAACTAGTTAAAGGATCTGGAGTGGTTCTCAGGTTCTGGAGGGAGCTGAAGACCCAGACCTCAGGGACGGGCAGATTCCAGACCAGCCGCACCCACAACTGAGTGTGGTCCAGCTGCAGAGACCCCTTTGAGACACCAACCTCCAGCTGTTTCCTGGCTTTATTCACTAGAATTCAGAGTCTCACTGGCTAAGATCAGGTCAAATGCCCACCCTCCAGCTGGAAAGGGTGGGGTACTTTGATTGACAGCTCAACCAAGACTTCATCAAATGCAAGAAGGTAGATCCCCCAAAGAGAAACGGGGGGTCGCTTCTAGAAGCAGGAGGCCAGATGCCTGCTGAGCAAGCAGGAACCAAAAATGCCCTGCAAGGACGGGCTTGGGTTGGATGATCCCAGAAGCTCTTCCAGGAAAGGCATCCTCTGATTGGAGAAATCCAAACTGGGCACCTTGCCTCCCTCAAGGGAGGAGGGACTCTCCTTAGCCCTTGGAAGGGATTCCTGGCATGAGGATGCCTTACACCCCTGCCCTGAGGCCTCCCATTCGGGAGAGAGCCAGGAAGGGTCGGGGCTGCTCCCTGAGTGGGGCAGAGGGACGCTCGTCTCCACCACCCACATGGGCTTGAGCCTGTAACCTTGATTTCATGGGCCTCCGGGAACTCATGAGCAAACCTGAAAGCAGCAGGGGATGAAGGGCCCCATGCTTGTCACCCTCTTACTGGGCCAGGCTAGAGGAAACTGAGACCAGCTCATTCCTCACTGCCTGGAGCTGCTCTGTGAGAAGCGGCCCCAAACTGGAGCTCAGGTGGCAGCCAGCAGCACAGGCCAAGAGTGCCACAGCTGCTGCTCACACACAAAGGTGCTTTGCTGTTCCCACACCACTTTCCATGGGTTGCACATGGGACCCCTGGAAACAGCCCTGAGACCATCACCTGTATCACACATGAGGGTGTGTGAGGCGAGGTGGCCTGCAGAGCGGAGCAGAAAGTGACAGTCAGCCATGTAGCCTCTCAACACAGCGTTGTCCCGCTGTGCTCCCTGCCCCTTGGCCCCACTACTTCACCCCCAACCTCTTCCACCTCTCCAAAACTACCCGAGAACCCCAGCCTCACTCCTCCCTAGGCCAGGCGTCAGGGCCCAGGAGAGACCTGGCCAGTGCACAAGGGGTCAGAGGAGGGGAGCAGAGTGAGGAGGGGGCGCAGGGGCACTTTGATCTGGAGGATGTGGTCAGTGGCTTCAGGCCTGTGGTTTGAGCCCAGAGGTGCTGCTGACACTCAGGCTGAAGGCATCCGTGCCGTTCCTGTATGAAGCAGTGTGGCAGGAGTGAGGGGTGAGGGGCTGGGCCAGTGGTGGGTGGAGGCCAGCGGGGGATGGTGGAAGCTGTGAGATGTGTGGTTTAGGTTGTGAAGCTCACATCAAGTCTGGACATTCAGGTGAGTGGGCCAGGCAAGCCACCTCTCCCCACTAGGCTTTCTTCCTGTTTCTCTGTCTCTTGAAATCACCTCCGGTCTGTCCCTCCTCAGGCCCAGAATGCAGACCACCAAGGAGGCTCTGAACAGCCCACCTCAGAGACATCAGAGGCTCCAGCATCACTGAGGCTCCAGAGAGCAGAGGGCCACCAGGGATGCAGAGGGCAGAATGTTACAGGGCAGAAAGTTCTAGAAGCATAGCCTTCCCAGGGAGGTACTAGGTAACTCCTCTAGCCCTTACTATGCACCAGGCCCTATTCTAAGTACATGTATTGATTCCGGACTATGCCAAGGGCAGTTTGAGGTTCAAGAGCATCAGTGTTCCCTGAGAGCTGGTCAGAAATGCAGATGCTCAGGCCCCAGCCCAGACCTCCTGAGCCAGAATCTGCATTTTCACCATGTCCCCAAAGCGACTCGAGTGCACGCAGAAGTTTGAGAGGCTCCATGTTACCTCAGTGAATCCTGACAACAGCCCTTCCAGACCAGGACTCTTATCCTGTTTTGCAGATGAAAAAACTGAGGCACAGGGAGGTTAAATAACACGCCCAGGGCCACACAGGTGATGTTTCAGAGGTGGGATGTGGGCCTGGACCATCTGGCTCCTAAGCACACGCTCCTAACGGCCAGCCTGCCGCCACCTTTGGAAGAAGAGAGTCATGGGAGTTTGAGCTACGGCTGGCCGCATCTGTGCCTGCTCTGGCTGTGCGGCTCTGGCCTTCCAGAACCCATTCTGTCCTTCCTACTGTTTCTCTGACTGTGGCCTCTCCAGGGAGAGTCTGAATCATGATTTCCCCAGGCATGGAAGGTAGGAGCACCTGCCAGTCAGCATGGAGCGTTTGTCAAGCGCCTGTATTATCCCAGCTCAGGGCTGGGAGTTACAGCGGCCACAAAAGATGCCCAAGACCCCACTCAGCCCTTAAGGAGCCCAGAGTCCGGCTGCAGGGACAGGAAACAGGCATGGGAACGAATGCAATATAACCACAGCTAAAGTTTGTATGAGGTGTGCAGACGCTCCTGGGCAGCTGCCTCTGCAGGGCAGGCTTCATGGAGAAGAGGGCTTTGAGCCAGGCCTACCCAGGGCAAGTGCCAGAGGGGCAGAGGCAGGGTGGACACAGGTGCAGACCGGCCTAAAGCAGACACTTGGAGCTGAAAACATCCTAAATCCAACTGTCCACAACTCCCCTCCACAGCATCTCCCCAAGAAGGCCAGACTCCCCTGAATTCTCTCTACGGCAAGGAAATCATTCCTCGCCAGGGGAGAGAGATCATGGCGGGAAGAGATGACCTCCCCGCCCATGCTCAGGGTCTCTCTGTTGCACTGGACAGGGCCTGTCCAGCCTTAGGCCCTTGAAGTCCTGGCTCCTTGGAAATGCTCCCGCTACTGGGGGGACCCTCCGCTTCACCAAAGGACCGCAATGGAAAGGGGGCCCTCAGCACCGGAGCCTCCTCACCCCGCCACCTCCTGCCGAGAGGAAGCCCAAAACTGGCCACATCCACGCACACAGCCACACGCCCCCTTTGAAGGCACTGTGCCGCGGCGTGTGTTGCACGTGGAGCCTGTGCTTCCTGGGCCAGAAGTAAGACTAAGATGCACTCTACGCATTCAGCCGGAGTTCTGCCACCACTGCTCCATTCCCACGGTGGAGGGAGGACGCCTAGGCCTTGGGAGGGATCAGGAGTGTGTAGAGTCACATCCTAGGCCCCTCATCCAGGAAGCCTTCTCCCCCATCCGGGCTGCCCACCTACTTCATGCCTGCCTCGGGACTTTGCATGCAAAAGGCGCTCAATCATCGCTTTAAGAACAATTGAGTTAGTAAACAGCAGGGCACAATGACGGATGGACCCAGAAGTTGCCACCAGAGGGCAGTGTGCGCTCCTCCGCAGCCTCCACGGGGCTTATTCTGCAGGAGGGAGGTGAGGTCGCGGCCAGGAGCATGGCCACGCTGGACAGTGTCTGCTCCCTCCCTGGGAGTCCCAAGTGCCCACAGGACAAGCAGGGGAAGAAAACTGGGCCCCTGGCTTCTGGGAAGACGGTAGAGGGCAGACCAAGGAAAGACAGCCAAGACCAGCAGATCTGCCAGGGATCTCAGAGGCTGTCAGACCCAGCTCCTCGCTGCATAGGTGATGATGCGTCTGGGCCCAGAGAGAGACAGCTCTCAGCTTAGGTCACACAGCAGGGCAGGAGTGTGAACTCTGGCCTCCAGCCTCCCAGTTCCCCTCATCCCACCTAATCCCCAGACTCAGAGAAGGACACTCCACCCAAGCAGTTTCTCACCTTCCCCTTAGTTGGTACTGTTGGTACAGATCAGAAACGGGAGCACCTCCTTCTCCTGGCCCCCACGTTTAGGGTTCCCAGGACAGCCTCCGGCCTGCCCTTTGCCCCTCCTGCATCCCTTTCCTCGGCCCTGGGTGATGGCACCCCTAACCAGACCAGCTCTGACTGCCTCCAAGTGCAAAGCACTCACAGTGCTCTACCCCCCAGCCCCAGCCGGCACCCTCAGTCTTGTCCCACCATCCCTCTGCCCCTTGAGTCCCTCCCTAAGTTCCATGACCTCTGCCCCAGCGACTGCCCTTAGAAAATGAAAATCAGACACCCCCCCCCCACCCAACACTTCTGCTGCATTTATGCAGTATCCAGTCCTCCTCGCCATGGAAAGCCCAGCCCTGCAGCCTCTCTGGCTTCTTCTCTCCCTTGCCCCACTGCTCCTGGCTGCCTGGCAGTTCCTGGAAGTTTCCAAGCTCTTCCCTGCCTCGGGCCCCTGCCCACGTTCTCTCGTCCCAGGCCTCAGCCTGCGGTCACTTTCTCAGGGCAGCCTTCCCAGCACCCCATGCATCTAAAGCGGACGCTGCCCTGTTCTGCCCATCACTGGAGCAGGTGCTTGTATTCCTAATGGAGTGGGCATAGCTGGGAGGATTTGCCTGGTGCCTGTCTTCCTGGCTGGACTGCGGTGCCTCAAGGCCACAGGTGAAGTGCATGGAGTCCCACAGCTTCTCTGAGCCTAAAGCTTGGTGTGACAAATGCATTCAAACTTCGTTTGTTGAAAGACGGGAAGGAAGGGAGGAAGGCAAGGGATGCGGGAGCGAGAGAGGGCAGTCCCGGTATTGAGCTGAGGCGGTGTCTGTCTCCCTTGCATGAGTTCAGTAAGGATTTACTGAGCACCTGCCGGCAGCACCATTCTGGGCACTGTGGGAATGACAAGGATGCATGGGATTTGAACTCTAACTCAGGGTACCTTCTCTTGGTATGGAGGTAGGACAAATATGCAAATGATTATAACTAAGGAAATCATGTCGATGTGGTGACCCTTGGCCTGAACTTTCAGAACAGTCCTCGTATCACGTGAGAAGAGTAAATACATGTGATTTGATTCTAATCTGGCTAAGACCTTATTAAAGAAAGTAACGAGACAGAAAAAATACTTTTTCAGGCTGTCTGTGCGATTTTGTCTTTAGAAAATGTGGTCATAATGAGTATGAGAGGCATAGAGCATTCCCAGTTCGAAACGCCAGTAAATGACAAAACACAAAAACACAAACCCAAAAATAGAGCCTGGCTTGGCTGGAGCCACAGGGGAGGCTCCAGAGGATGTGGCATCGGTGCTGTGGGCAGTGAGTCATTGTGCAAAGGCAGTGAGGGCTGGGTCCCCATCCCACCTTGGCCACTTCCTAGCTGTGTGATCTTGGATAAGTTCCTTTACTTCTGTGAGCCTCTGCTTGTGCATCTGAAACATGGGACTACTCACTCCCCACCTCTTAGGTTCATGGGGATGGCATGAGATTGTGCACACAGACAAGCCAACACCCACAGTTCCTGGCATGCAGGAGGCACCTGAGGAAGGCTGGGTTCTTCCTCTTCTCTGGGAGGATGGGGATGAGTGTTCCATAGGCAGTGATGGGTCGAGAGAAAGGACCCAAGACAGAGGGAGCTGCAGGAGCCAAGGCACAGACTAGGTGGTTGAAGGCAGGTGGGGAACAACAGTTATCGCTAGAGCCTAATATTTCCCCAGCTCCTTCTCCTTCCCTCCATGCCCAGGGCCAGAGGGGCGCCACTTATAGAGGGGTTCTGCTTACAGAGGGGTTCTTGCTTACAGAGGGGTTCATATTTGTTAACAGGACCCAGCCATGTCACCCTTCACTCTGCAGACAGAGCAGTTCTTGCACACAGTTCTTCAGGGGCTCCCCACTGCCCTCAGGACCCTATCCAAGCATCCTGAGTCTGGCTTCAAGGCCCTCCCTAACTGGAGGCCCACACCCCATCTTGAAGATCCCCCTTTGCATCCACTCCTCTGGCCACACAGAATGCAGAATGATTTGCACGCCTCCCTCTCCCCCCAGGGTTTGCCCCCTCCCTGCCGTGCATGTGGCATCCTTTCTTTGCCTTCTTATCCTGCAGATTCATCATCCTTCAGGCCCCGGGTTCACATCCTCTGTGATGCCTCGCAGGCCTTTACCCTTGCTTTCTAATGGGGCTAGTTACCTGTCAGAGGCTTTCCTTCTCTCCCCAACTAAAGTGGGTGCTCCCCAAGGGCTGGAACTGAGTCCCATTCATTCTGTATTTCTTTATGCTGCCTGGTATGTGCCTGGAGCATAGGAGGTGCTTAGTCATTGTGATGTGGATGGAAGGGTGGTTAATGGATGAATGGAAAATAGACTGATGGATGAACAGAAGAAGGGTGAATGGGAGATCATGGAGGGAATCATGGAGGGAGAGAAGGAATGATGGGGGAGAAGGATGGATGGATGGATGGATGGATGGATGGATGGATGGATGGGTGGATGAACAGATGAACGGACAGACGGATGGACAGACAGTGGATATGGATGGACAGAATAACAAGACTCTTTCAGGAAGACCAGAACACAGCAGAAAGGCCCTGAAGAAAACCAAAGCAGCTGCAGGAAGTTTGGTGTTTGCCAAGGTTGGGGGTGAGATGAGCTACCTGTTTTGCAGAGGAGATGGGGTGTGTTTTACCAGCTGACATCACAGAAGATACAGGTCCCAAGACCTAACAGGAGAGCAGCTGAGAAGAGCAACAGCTCCTCATAGACAGGGATGGACACTCGAGGCCAGCAGTGGGGGCAGACTCTGCACTGTCCCCACTGTCCCCAGCCGTGGAGAGATGCGTGTCTGCCACAGGGGAAGCAGCACCACCCAGGGGCTGGGGGAATGACAAGCTTGACCACATGGGGGTGGAGAGTCTAGAACCCAAGCCTCCATCCCTCTCTGTGGAGGCACCATGGGCGTTGACTTGCCCCTTCTGGCCACCTCTCAGTCCCAAGGGTGCCACATTTGGGGTCCTCCACCACGCAGTCACTGCTTGACGTGGCTCATGGCCTTCCAGCCTCACTGCACGGGCCACACACACTTCCCCCAGTTCCTTTCCTCATTGTCTCCACACACAGATTCCTGCTGCCTTTAGGACTTTACTGCTGATCTCCAAAGAGATGAAGCAATCTCAAAGATAAACATGCAGCAAATCCGAAGAAATCCTGCAAAATCCTGGGAGTGCCTTTCTCTGGTTGGAAGCTGGGCACGTGATGGGATGATCCTGCCAGCCTGTGGAACTTCTCATATTATGGATGAGGATAGATTTTACTACCTCCCAAATTCTAGGACTCACGCTCTTTTTGGGGGGCGGGGGCTGGGGACAGAGGCTTGCTCTATTGCCCAGGCTGGAGTGCAGTGGCGCGATCTCAGCTCCCTGCAACCTCTGCCTCCCAGGTTCAAGCAACTCTCCTGTCTCAGCCTCCCAAGTAGCTGGGACTACAGGTGAGGCCACCCTGCCTGGCTAATTTTTGTGTTTTTAGTAGAGACAGGGTTTCACCATGTTGGCCAGGCTGGTCTCGAACTCCTGACCTCAGGTGATCCACCTGCCACGGCCTCTCAATGTGCTGGGAATACAGGTGTGAGTCATCACACTTGGCCTCACACTCTTTCATTCAAATAATGTTTATTGAGGAGCCTCTAATTGCCAAACTCTTTTTCTAGATGCTTAGGACACAGCAGTGAACAAAACAGAGATACCTGCCCTTGTGACGCTTACAGTCTAGTGAGGAGTGGGGTGAGAAACAGACAATAAACATAAGGACTTAGTAAGTTTCAGAGGAGGTTAAAAGATGACAAACTCTATCAGAAAAGAAAAAATGGGAGACAGAGAATCAGGAGTACAATTTTAAATAAGGCAGTCGGGGTGGATGGACCTCACAAGAAGGTAATGGGAAAATCTGAAGGAAGGAGGGAGCCAGGCAGAGCTGAAGGAAGGATGAAAACTATGGAATGCTTCCTGAATATGCGAGGCAATTTATAACTCCCTGAAATGTGCCACACGGTTCCCAATGCATGCCTTTGCCCACGCTAGACTGTAAGCTCCACGTGAGAACAGACTGCTTGACTTGTTCCCAAAAAGTATTTACGGTATTTATAGATGCGATTGTACAGAATAGAATGCTGCTCACAATCCTCTTCTTCACCCTTCCTCCTAGAAAACTCCTACCCAGCCTTCAAGACCCAAACACATATAGGCAGAGTTGGTTGCTCCTCCTTTGAGCTCCCTGCTCTTGCATCTTATATAAACCTCTTTTATAGCCCAATACACTTTGTTTCCCTCGTTCTACTGCAGGTCAGAACCTTCCCCTGGATTGAGAACCCACAAGGGGATCTGACCTATTTGAACTATGTATGGATCCCCAGGAGTTCCTGGAATAGATGCTCGGTTAATGTTGTCAGAACTGAAATGACCTGTTACTGCTTTAATGCTCCCTCTCAAGTAGGTGGTTTGCATTTCTGGGACCTTTGGCACCTCAGTTGAGGCTCTTTGGTTGTGAGCAAGAGAACTCAACTTCTATTAGCTAAAGGCAAAGTAAAGAAAAAAAAAAAGAAGTGACGTTGGGGATGGAGGCAAGGGGCTAGAGCCCCAACCAAACCTGCAGGAAGGAAAAGCCAGGGTAGCCCCAGGACCTTGGCACCCGCTGTGCTTGGGATCCCTGGCTGCACCTCCTAATGCACTCAGCTCCATCAGCTCCCAGCTGTGGTTCTGCTTCCCAAATCTGCAGAGCAGGACTCAAGCTGGCCCCGCTAGGGTTGGGGCCTCCGTTGGGGCTATCAACCACCCAATAGGGGCCAGAATGAGGTAGAGAGATGGGCGCGAGGGTGGGGTAAGGGGCTGAGGTTTTGGAGGTGGGCAGTGGTGAGGGTTCCCTGGAGAAGAGGAGATCTTGTGAGCCTGGGGCCACACCCAAAGTGCCTCCTTCACTGGGCCCAGTCCCCACCCCAAGCCGCATTTCTAATAAAGGCCGTGTTTTGTAAGAATTTTTAAATGCTTTAACTAGAAATTGGCAAATTGCCACATGTAAGAACTGGCAAATTGGCAAATTTTTAAATGCTTTAACTAGAAATTGGCAAATTGCAACATGTAAGAATTTTTAAATGCTTTAACTAGAAATTGGCAAATTGGCAAATTGGCAAACTGCACCATAACCCATTTCAAGCTGGCATTGTGATGTCTCTGAACCTGCGACTGGGAAGACATGCACGCAGTTGGCTCTGGTGCAAGCTGGCTCCAGCCACCATTGGCTGTGGGGCTGAGGACACAAGGCTCCTCATAGACTCCTGTAAGGAGTCCTGCCCTGTCTTGAGAACCACCCAAAGAGTTTAAGGGTGTGTCCCATCCTCCAGCCATCCTCTGAGAAGTCATAGCTCAGGTCCTGGATGAGCTTCCCCTCTTTCCCAGGAACCATTCCTTCCTTCCAGTGTAGCCCACTGGACAAGATCCAATATCCCAGGTCCTGCAAAACCTGGCTCCTTCCGGGCTCTGGGTCCTTCTTTCAGTTCCTGGGAGGGGCTGAGCAGCCGCCTACCTCCTGGCCTTGACCTATATTGGCCCCGCTACCAGCTGTGCTGTGTCTCTCATCTTTGGGTGTCAGCTGAACCACCTTTTCCTCAGAGAGGCCTTCCCCGACCACTTCTCCCTCCCAAATTCGCTTCTCCCTTGACAGCACTTACCCCATGCTGAAGCTCTGCTGTGACTGTGTAATATGTCTGTCTCCCCTATTAGACTGGAAACTGCATGAGGGCAGGGACCGTGTGGGGCTTTGGCTCACCACAGTGTCCCCTGTGCTTAACACAGGGCCAAGGCTACAGAATGGGAATCAATCCATAATTATTGATTGGGTAAACAAATGACACATGAAGGACGGAAATTAATCAGTTTCTCTGTACTTCACAGTTTCTTCGTCTGTAAAGTAAATATAAGAAAGTGTCTACCTTTAAATAATTTTTAACATTTATAGAGCACCTCCTATGTACCCAGTATTTTGCATATACTTACTCCTTTAATCCTCACAACAGCCCTTTGGGATAGATAGTGTTAATATCATCCCCATTTTACAGGTGACAAAACTGAGACACAGAGAGGTTCAATGACCTCCCCTAATTTACTCAGATTTGAACCCAGGCAGTGCCTCCAGCAGCCTCAGCCTTAACCACACACTAAGCTGCCGAGGGGGGTTGGGGAGGGGTCCTGGAGGTGGTAACACTGGCTGCTGTAGCCTTGCTGCCCCAAGAACTTGAAGCCTTACGAGCAGAGCCAACTATTGCTAAACACCATAACCAGGAGATGCTCAGGGATCCAGCTGCCTCTCACATCTGGGAAGCTTTCCTGGGACCAAGACACCCTGGCTGAGTCAAGTACCCGCATCTGACAATGTGGCCAGAGAGCTTTTACAAAATGTGAACCAACCGGACTCTCGACAGCTTCTCCCCACCCCACCCCAACCTGTGGGTGGGACTCTGATCTTGCCTGGGGCTCCAGCCTATCCCCTCAGGGTTCAGGGGTAAATCTTACTTCCCCAAGGTTGGGTTAAGTACAGTCATGTGACCAGCTCTGGCCAATGAGAAGCTAGGAGAGGCTTCTGGACAGAAGAATCTCTGATTCCGTTTCACTCGCCCTTGCCATATCCATGAAATGGAAGGGTTCGTCACTGGGTTTTGAGACTTTTTTCCGTGAAGCTGAAGGCCAAGGGAGCTGAAAGCCTTGCCACTGAATGCTGAAACTTAACTTTCACTGGCTACTTTAGAGGTAACATTCATAGGTCACCATGGTAATGGTGGCTTTGGTTGTTTTTCAGGAATTGGGCCAGCTGAAACTGGTTGAGACCCTTCAGCTGGGCCCATATATGTGCCCAAGAGATGGCCATTTGATATTGGAGGACCAAAAGCTCCACCCACAGATCAGGCTAATGCATCCATTTTCTGTATGTGTCCTGAACCCCATGAAATGCCATGAACCCCAACTATGCTTGTACAGAACAAACCGGTTACTTCATTCTTCCCCACTGCCGATCACCTGCCCCCACACCTTAGACCACCCACTTCTCTAACCCGTTCATATCCTTAAACCTTATCTTTGGGGAGGTAGATTTGAATGCTATTCTCCCACCTCCTTGCTTGGCAGCCTTGTGAATCAATCTTTTCTCTTTTGCAAAACCCAAGTCACAGTGATTGACTGCACACTAGCAGAACAGATTGGGACTTGGCGGGTGACACCCAGATGTGACACCTGGACCCAGAACAGAAATCTCATGGCCACCATCTTGGGACAGCCATCCTGTGGCCCTGAGGGAAGCTGGCTGTATTAGTTCGTTCTCACACTGCTATGAAGAACTGCCTGAGGCTGGGTAATTTAGAAAGGAAAGAGGTTTAATTGACTCACAGTTCCACATGGCTGGGGAGGCCTCAGGAAACTTACAATCATGGTGGAAGGCGAAGGGGAAGCAAGGCACCTTCTTCACATTCCGGCAGGAGAGCGAAGTGCAGAGTGAAGGGGCAAGAGCCCCTTATACACTCATAAGACCTCGTGAGAACTCACTCACTATCGCGAGAACAGCATGAGGGTAACCGCCTTCATGATCTAATCGCCTCTCAGCAGGTCCCTTCCCCAACATGTGGGGATGGCGATTTGGATTACAATTCAAGATGAGATTTGGGTGGGGACACAGAGCCAGATCATATATCATTGGCCTAAGGGCAAAGCTATTGTGCTAAGAGTGGAGATATGGGACAGACCCAGGTCCTTAGTGAGCTGCTGAGCTGCTGAATTGACAGACCCTGAGCTTCCCTACTTGGGAATTAGGATTACTTTTCTCTCTTGCTGCTTTGGGTTGAAAAGCATCCTAACAAATACAGAGGCTACGTCGCAAAAAGCAGAGGAGGAAAGGGAGACTTCTGCAGGTTCTTAGGTTTCAGAACAAGGAGAGCCCCACCAGAAACTTTGGGAGAGGCTGCCTTGAGCCCTCTCCTGACATTCAGAGGAGCTCAGGTGAACTCAAGGAGCATCACCCCCAGGTGACGGGGTGGGGCGGTGCAGAGGGGAAACAAGAAATGAGTTAGGGTTGGGATTCCTGGCCAAAGTGATCCTGTCCCTTCCTCCCCAGGCTGACCCCAACAGGTTTGGGACATCTGAGCTTCAGAGGGGCCATTCTTCTCTTCCTGGGCAGGACCCTAGGAAGGTGCCTGAGACCCCAGGGAAAAAATGGCCCCCGGGTGTATCTGGGCAGATGGGGCTGGGTGAGACAGCCCTCGGAGAGGCAAGGAATTTGTGTACAGGCAGCACCCAGGTGTCCCGAGAGGGATGAGGACCCGGGGGGCACTGTGGGAGTGAGCATGATTCAGCAGGTGTGGGAGTGGGCCCCGGAGCCCGGAGCAGCAGGACATTGCCAAACTCAGCAGAGGATACGTGGACCTGGAGTGCCCCAGCTCCTCCCTACTGGCAGGGAGGGGCACTTAGATGCAGCCGCAGGGAAATGCCGGGGGGTGGGGAGGAATCCCAGCCGGCCAAAATCACATTTCTTTGACTTCAGCCCATGGAAATGCCTGATGGGAGTGAAATTTACTCAGAGAAATAAAGCACAGCCTGTTTTGTATACATCTGCATTTGTGGCATCCATTCCTTCCCACCAACAGTGGAGAGCAGCCAGCCACCTGCAGGAACTGCCCCACCCTCCCATCCTACTGCTGACCTGCAGAGGGTCACCTCTTTCCTCCACGTGCCTGCAGCAGGCCCTCTCCAATGACCCCTTCCTCCCCCGAAGCAACCCTATTTCTGCCGCCAATGCCACCACCTCCAGGCTGCAACTCCACAGCCCACCTGACTGTGTGCTATGACCCCAGCCGCCAGGTGCTGGCCACCACCGCCTCCTGTCCTCCTGGGTCTGAAGGCCAGCTGCTCTAAAGCCACGCCAGCTTAGCCCCGCGCACTCTTGACTCGTGTCCTGGAAATCCCTCCTTCCTCTCTGGCTCCCGCGGCCACCCGCTGGCCTCACCCATAATGTTCTTGACATCTGTTTCTGGTCGTGTTAAGTTTCTGCCTGTGTTTCTCCTTTCCTCCAGATGCACACGTGGCAGTATGTGGCTACTGTGACGGGCCTGCCAAGTGGAGTGGAGGCGGGGAGAGGAGAGGGAGCTGCAGGGCCTCCTCCCTGGCCAAGTTGCTTCTCACTTCCCTCCGCACCTTTCCCAGGATGCTCAGAGAGGTCACTCATCAAACCGATGCCGTTTGAGCACGGCTGTGTGCCAGACACTTCTAATACCCAGGTACATTGTCACACTCAGTCCTCTGTCAGAACAAAGCCAAGACTCACGGGGAGGAAGTGACAAGCCCAGGTCATACTATAGGAAAAATGTTGTTGTGCGCCCTGAGCCAGGAGCTGGTCTAAGGAAAGGGTGTGCTGGTATCAGAACCCGCAGCCTGGCTCCAGATTCCATACTCGCCAGCTTCTGAGCACTCACCACCTCTCTCAGGCTTCCCCAGCCCTGTCCCGTGCACTTAGTATTCTCTGGGACAACCGCTGCTAATTGCACGTTTTCTGCCCCACTGCCACTTCTCCATGGGTCCTGGTTTGGGGTTCTGAAAATAGCCATGCCCCTGCAGCCTTGGATACCCGGAAGTCCTCAGTGGGGTAAGAGAGAAGGGCTTTTGCATCTGATGTTATGGATAAGGACAATATGGGGGCCCAAAAAGGCTAAATGATTTACCCAGCACCCTCCAGTCCTCCAGCCAAACAAGGGACTTTCCTGGGCACAGCTGCCACAGGAGCCCACCTCCTGGCACCCCGGCCTGCTGACTTCCCGCTGTCTAACTAAAGCCTTGTGGGAGAAACACCCTGGTAGACCCTTAATCCAAGCTGGACCCCGCCTTCCCCCCCCCACCCCCCACCTCCCCAGCTGCCCTCCTCCCTCCTCTCTGCTGTTGAATCTCTCACCAACTTCAAAGTCAACTGGGGACATGCTTCCCCGTCCAGGATGACATCATGATTCACCCAGTTTCTAGGCATTCTATATCATCCCCTGGACCATGGCACAGCCCTCCTCACTGCCTCCAGCTTCACCTTCTGCAGCCTATGCTCCACCTGGCTGCAGAGTGATCTGCCTCTTAAAGACGCCCCAGCACCTAAGAGGTCAACCCTAGACTTAGCCTGACATTCCATGCCTTTCCTGTCTCAAACCCCATTCTGCTCTCCTTGCCCCCTTTCCAGACATTTATCTAACCTACTGGTCTCTCCTACTGCCCAGAGCATAGACTACATTGGTCCACCTGCAACCCTTTCCTCTCATCGGCTCCTTCCCCCGTGTCAAGTGCCTTTGAAACTCCTATTCATCCTCCAAGGCCCTTCCCAGATGTCCCCTCCACTAAGAAGCCTTCTCAGATCACCACGTCAGAATTCTCTACTCCCTTCCCCACACTCTCATGTGGCAGAGGAGCTCCAGTGCAATTCCTCCCAGGAAGGCTGAACACTTCCAGACACAACCTAACCTAGCCCGTGAAATGGATCCAGCCCACTTATCCAGACAGCAGGCCACCAGGGACACGGTCAAGCGAAAATCCCTGCACCAGCTCTGCCCCTGATTTTAACTCAGGTTCCCATCTAATCACCCTTTTCCTCTCAATCTTCCCATCTAATCACCCTTTTCCCCTCAGTCTTCCCTGTATTTGCCCCAGGTCACTCAATAAAATGATGGCAAAGTGGGCGTGAGGTCGCCCTGTCTTGGGTACACTTCTTGTCAGGGATATTTTTCATTTCCCAAGGCTGCTTCCACTCTTGACCACCCTCTCCTTCCCCTTCCTCATTGCCTAACGTTTCAGGTGGAAAAGCTACTTGGGAGGCTGAGGCAGGAGAATGGCGTAAACCTGGGAGGCGGAGCTTGCAGTGAGCTGAGATCCGGCCACCGCACTCCAGCCTGGGCGACAGAGCCAGACTCCGTCTCAAAAAAAAAAAAACATTTTCAAAATACGTAACTGAAAGCGATTGCCCAGAGGTGGTTACACGGGCATTCAGCCAGCTTGCTGAGGTTACCAGTACTAAGCATGGCAGATCTCCTGGGGGATGCTGTGCCCCACAGACCTGGCAGCAGGATTGGGGGCCTCCAGTTTCCCAGGACCTTTGCCCAACCCCTGCCAAGAATGTGCCTGTTGGGAGAAGCTTATCACAAAGATCTAGTGGCTCTTAGCACCCATCCGGGCCATGCCATTGAGTCAGAAACCTGGACCTAGTGCAAAAAAACCTGGCCTAGACAGTCCAGAGGCCACATCTGAGCCCTGGGTGGAGGAACGTGTGCCGTGGGTCAGATGGGATGACAGAGAGACAGCCAGCCTCTGTTCCCTGAACTAATGTGGCCTGGAACTGTCTGGGGAACTTGGCTTCAGTTTACAAAGGACAAACTTCAATCCTCCTGCAGGCACTTGGCAAGAAGTTTCAAAGCTTTGCTGCCTCAGCGATCAGCAAATGGCTCATCCTTGTGCTGTACATGACAAAAGGCTCCTGGCTGGTACTCTGGGCAGTCTTTGTCCCGAGGGCCGGAGCTGGGATGCTGGTGAGGCCGATTGTGTACAAATAGAGCCTGCCAAGAGACACGCTGTGAGATCGCTCCCTTGGGTAGCCTCTGACATGGGAGGAGCCTCTTTGGCAAGAGCTGTATGACACTGAGGTGCAGCGGGAAGCCTCCCTTCAGTGTCAGGGGACCTCCGAGGAAACGGAGACCTGTCTGCCCCATAAGGTGGGCTGCTGGGCTGGGCTGAATCCTGGCATAGGTGCAGATGGTCGGTTCTTGATAGCACACTTCTTCCACCTGGTGCCCAAAAGCCAAGCAATGCACCAGGGACAACACAGAGGAGGGCGGGATGCCCCGTCAAGTCTGTCGGGAAATCAGCGTGGGTCACTTTAAATATATTTATGTGAGTAGCCACCAGGTTAGCCTAGAGTTCAAACTTGACAACATATTAGAAAGCCAGGCCGGGCGCGGTGGCTCACGCCTGTAATCCCAACACTTTGTGAGGCTGAGGCGGGCAGATTACATGGTCAGGAGTTCAAGACCAGCCTGGCCAATATGGTGAAACCCCATCTCTACTAAAAATACAAAAATTAGCCAGGCGTGGTGGCGGGTGCCTGTAATCCCAGCTACTTGGGAGGCTGAGGCAAGAGAATCACTTGAACCCAGGAGGTAGAGGTTGCAGTGAGCTGAGATAGCACCACTGCATCCAGCCTGGGTGACAGAGTGAGATTCCGTCTCAAAAAAAAAAAATTAAGGCAGACCCCATCAAGATATTCCACTGTACAATGTAGTAGTGTGTGTTTTCCTGCAGAGAAGATCCAACAGTTCTCTTAATTAAACACAAAACATGAGACAGGGTCCCTGGGGTGGGAGGTAGGGGGGCTTGTGTGTGCCTCACTGGAGCATAAACGGCACAGGTGCTCAGCTCTGCACCACACAGTAGGGGCTTGGTAGATGCTGAGCATGAATGTGCACTCATCGGGCAACCTGGCATCTGATCCTTACGTCCACCGCACGAGGTAGATTACCATCGTCCCCATTTTACAGACAGGAAACCGAGGCGCAGAGATGTGGGGACTTGCCCAGGGTCACAACCAGAGAGTGACACGGCTCTTATGCTGGTGCCACTAGCTCCAAGGCGCGCCAGCTGCGTGAGTGACCCAGCGGCTCGCTTCTTTGTGAGCAGGGAGCACGTAAAGTGGACAGAGGAAGCCGAGCAGAAAGAACCAGTCTGAATCGGCAAGAGGAGACAGCATTCTTTAATCATGCTGAAGGGCAGGGCAGGGCGGGGTCAGGCTGGGGCAGGATCAGGCAGGGTGGTTGATAGCACAGGTCTTCCTGGCACTTGGTCAGACCCTGTTTCCGTCATCTGGCCGTGGAGCCATGGCTGCCTCGGCTGTGAGCACCAGAGATCACCCCCCAGGGCACCTCGGCCCCAGAGTCTGCATGAGCACCAATGGGCGGAGGCCGCCTCCCTCTGGGGAGAAGGGCAGGCCACCTGGGTTTGGAAGGCTAGGGGGACACCAGGCCACCCCACCCTGGAAGAAGAAGAAATGGAAGGCCCGAGGTCCCTCCTTTGGCTCCGCCTCTCCCAGTGACTAGAAAATTGCCTGCTTCAGCTCCCCAGACCTGCTGAGGGCTCTAAAGCCTGGGGCTTCCGCCCTGGTCCTTCTCCCGCAGTTGTTTGTAAAGGCAGCACCAGGCCGGAGGAGGGCTCTGAGACGAGGAGCTGCCCACCGGGGCCTTAGCACCTTGATAAAGCCTGGAGAATCGGGGCACTGGGCCAGTGAGGGGCAGAGAGCACCTGGGGACAGACATCAGTGTCTGAGGGCAGCTGGAGGCCCTGGGAAAACTGAGTTTCAGATGCCTTTGGTGTGGGGGTTTGAGCAAGGCCCTGGCAGAGCCCTGGGAGGAGGCAGGAAGGGGATCCCAGTGCGGAGGGCAGTTTTCCCAGGCTGCCGTATCAGCTGTGGGGGGAGCTATGGGTGTGGGCTCCATTCGTCATGGACCCCTTCATCCCACAAATGCCCCCACACTCCTGGGTCCTCTCCTCACAGAACCCTTGACCTGTCCAAGGCCCCCTGGGGTTTGCTTTAACGATAGGCATTGGGCAGGTGGATGAGGAACGGAAAGGGGATACCCGCCCCTGCCACTGGGACCCCGTCCCACCAGCCTTGGGGAGCAGTGGGTAGTGGAAGACAAGCAGCACCTGAACACCCAGAACGCAGGCCCCCCGTGAGCTCTGGGTCTGCTTTAAAACCTGTGTACACATCTCTCCCCGCCTGGGCTGGACTGGCTGGTCACTGAGGGCAGGGGCAGGGCCTGTGTCTGACTCCCTCACCCTTCCTGGGACCTGGCACAGTGAGTGCTCAGCGTTTAATGAATGAATAAATGAACGGTGACTGCAGTGGTGCAGGCCTGAGCAAGAGAAGAGGGGGAAGGGGCAAAGAGAACATAGCACCGGGAGCCCTGGAGGGAGGAGAGAATTTAAGAATGTTGGAAGAGGCCAGGTGCGGTGGCTCACACCTGTAATCCCAGCATTTTGGGAGGCCGAGGCAGGTGGATCACCTGAGGTCAGGAGTTCAAGCCCAGCCTGACCAATATGATGAAACCCGTCTCTACTAAAAATACAAAAATTAGCCGGTCATGGTAGCGGGTGCCTGTAATCCCAGCTACTAGGGAGGCTGAGGAAGAAGAATCGCTTAAACCCGGGAGGTGGAGGTTGCAGTGAACTGAGATCGCATCACTGCACTCTAGCCTAGGCAACAGAGTGAGACTCTGCCTCAAAAAAAAAAAAAGTTGGGAGAATTCTAGAATGTGTGGAGGATTCCAGAATGTTCAGAAAGTACGAGAATATTGAGAAAGTTCTAGAACCTGGTTGCTCCAGTGTGGTTCATAGACCGACCCCATCAGCATCACCCAGGAACGTGTTAGAAACACAGAATCCTGCACCCACTCAGACCTGCGGAGTCAGAATCTGCATTTAACACGAACCCTGGGTAATTTGCGTGCATAGCCAACTTTGAGAAGTGCTGGGCTACGAGGCTGGGAAAGTTCTAGAATATTTAGGTTAGAAAGTTTCTTAAAGGCCGGGCGCGGTGGCTCAAGCCTGTAATCCCAGCACTTTGGGAGGCTGAGGCGGGTGGATCACGAGGTCAGGGGATCGAGACCATCCTGGTTAACACTGTGAAACCCCGTCTCTACTAAAGAACTACAAAAAACTAGCGCGGCGAGGTGGTGGGTGCCTGTAGTCCCAGCTACTCCGGAGGCGCTGGCAGGAGAATGGCGTAAACCCGGGAGGCGGAGCTTGCAGTGAGCTGAGATCCGGCCACTGCACTCCAGCCCGGGCCACAGAGCTAGACTCCGTCTCAAAAAAAAAAAAAGAAAGAAAGTTTCTTAAAATAGGTCCAAGAGAGAAGAGAGGAGCAGAAATAGGCTGGCAGGGACGATGGCAGCCAAGAAAGAAGCAGGGTCTCCCCAGAATGCCAGGTCCCAGGGGACCTCCCTGGCCTTCCTGCTTCACAGCGATGCAAACTGAGCCCCGCAGGGGATGGGACCAGCACCTGGGCTCTCCGGCCAGGAGGATGGCCCAGAGGGCCTCAGTCGTCCTCAGCCTTGATGAGGTGGCCGCTGAAGGTGATGTAGGTGTCGAAATCATTGCTGTAGATGGCGTTCTCGCGCTGGCGCTTGAAAAGCCGCACCCAGACGCGGTCCCCGTAGGCCAGGTCCAGCATCACGCTCTGGCTCTGCATGATGCTGCGCTCGCTGGGCTGTGCGTACAGGATGACGGCCTCCTTCTGGTTGTGCATGATGTGCACGTACGTCTCCTTGTAGTTCCAGCTGTGCACATTGAGGCTGAAGAAGTAGATGCCGCGCAGGGGAGCAGCAAAGTGGCCAGCCGCCATGTCAAAGCACCCATCGAGGTTCACAAAGACCCTTTCGAAGAGCAGCGTCTGGAAGTCCTCGCCGCTGTGCAGGGCCGTCTTGCGGCCCACTGAGAAGGCGAAGAAGCGCTTCTGGCACGGGGCGCCGGGGCTGCCCATCTCCCCCTTGTCGCCCTTGCTGCCCTGCGGGCCAGGCTGCCCTTGGGGACCCTCCCTGCCCATGTACCCTGGCAGGCCCATTGCGCCTGGGTCCCCTTTGTCACCTGCGGGGATAAAAAGGGACAAGTCAGGGTGGACATCTGAGCCTGCTCCAAGGAGGTACCCACACTCATCTGTGAAGGCGCTGCCCCTGTCCTGGCCCAGAGAAGAAGGCAGCATTTATTTAGCACCTACTGTATGCCAGACATTGCCTCCCCAAATGCCTGCCTAAAGAAAACATCATGACCATCTTCACGTCACAGAGAGGTTAGGTGACTCACCCCGGGCCACAGACTGCAGGAGAAGAGGCAGGACTTAAACTATGGTCTGTCCCCAGGGTGACTTGGCTTCCCCTCACCCAGCAAGGAGAGTCCAACTGTTGTCTCTGGGAAGCCAGGCCCAGGCCCCCACCCCAGGACCACAGTGCAGCCCAGGCTGGCAGGGATGTGCGGTGTGCTGGAAAGTACCTTGGGTTTCCGACCCAGGGAAGAAGCCAAGAAAAATACCTTTGCCCACCTGGAGGAAAAGCCCAGGTTAGGAGCCAGGAAGCCCTTGGTTGGCAGCCCTGCCCCGTGTGACCTGGGGCACTCCATGGCTGGGGTCTGGGTTTTCTGGTCTATATTTTAAAGAGGATTATGTCCACCTCAGGGGTGTTTGTGAGCTCTCAACAAAATGTCCTGTGGGAAAGCACTTTGCAAACTCTGCAAATAAGAGGCAGGATCGTTCCCCCAGCATGGCTGGCCCACCCCGACCTGCTCTGAGGTCTGGCAGCATCTACAATGCCCCCCGGGCAGGCACAGCCCTGCCCAGCCCTTAGTCCAGGCTGACTTTGAACATAAGGAAAGCAGGTGACCACCCACACCTGGAAGGACCTGACCTCACATAGCTCCCTGCCACCTGTCACAGTGCCTGGAGTCACACCAGCAACCACACCCTTGCATGGGTTAGAAGGCCCTGTGTTTTCCACAGGTGGGGAAGGGGGCAGAAAGGAGGGCACAGGCCCTTGAGGCAGAAGCCCAGAGAGGGGGTCAGGGCAAGTCCACGGCTCTGCAGAGGTCTGGCTCCACCGCCTCGCTGGAGAGCCGCGTCCTCATCTGCACGGCTCCAGAGCGTTTGCAGAAAGCTTGCTGTGCCCCAGGCCAAGGGAAGGAAGGAGTGGAGGGTGGACAGGAGGAAGGGGCTATCTTCTTTTTACAAATAAGGCAGCAAGCTCAGGGTAGGGGAGAAACCAGCCTGACTCACTGGGCAAGGGAGCAGAAGAGGTGAGGCTGGGACCCAGGACTCCCAAAGCCAGCCCAGGGTCCCTCAGCCATGGCAGCCTACCCAGCTCCCAGCAGGCTGCTGAGCTGGGCACAGGAGCAGTGACCCCGGGTTTGGGGAGGGCAATGAGGAGGGACCATCAGCAGCCAGGCACCTCTCCAACCTCATGCAGACAGCTAACTCAGCCCTGGTAAGCTGGGTGGGGGGGGGGGGGGGGGGGGGAAGAGCAATATCCTCCGCATGAAATCAGAACAAGGGCAGGACAGGTGCCAGGTGACCACTGGCTGTGCAGTGGAGTGTCCCCGGGGAGAGCTCAGGAACAAACCTGGCTCCGTCCCTGACAGTTGTGTGGCCCCAAGAGACTGAGTTTCCCCTTCTGCAAAGTGGGAGGAATAAGAAAATATTGAACTCACGGGCTGTTGTGGGCAGAGACCGAAGTTAAGAATGTCAAGGCCTGGCCATAGCTGTCAGCCACCACAGCCTGGAAGGGAAGCGAGTCCCTCCACGTCCAATTAAGAGAGTGGGTAGCCAGCCCTCACTTGGACGCCCATCACCTGGACGGCCCTCACCTGGATAGGATCTCACCTGACGGCCCTCACCTAGATAGCCCTCACCTGGATGGCCCTCACCTAGATAGCCCTCACCTGGATGGCCCTCACCTAGATAGCCCTCACCTGGACAGCCCTCACCTAGATGGCCCTCACCTGGACGGCCCTCACCTGGACGGCCCTCACTTGGACAGGCCCTCAGTTGAACGGCCCTCACCTGGATGGCCCTCACCTGGACAGACCCCACAGGGCTGCCTGCTCCGACCCTTGGCCCCCGCTGGCTGCTCTCCACATGACGTTAGAGGGATCCATTTGAAACCTGGGTGGGATCAAGTCCCTCTCCCACTCAAACCTGCCCCTGTTCCCACTCCACTCAGCAGAGCCCAAGTCCCTACGGTGGCCTGTGGTGACAGCACTCCATGTGATCTGAGCCTGGTGCATCTCCCAGCCCTGCCCCAGGGCCACTGCACCAGCTGTGCCCTTTGCCAGGAGGCTCCTCCGCCACCTCTTAGAAGCCTGTGCTCCATGGGTCCTCCACTGACCACCCCATTCAATATGCAGCCTGCAGCCCAGACCCACACTTCTGAAGCTCCTTTTCATTTCCCAGAGCACTGATCACCGTCGAACATTCCACTCCACTAACTTAGGTTGCTCACGTCCCGTCTCCCCACCGAGAACAGGCGCTCAGGCGGGAGGCATCTTGGGCTGGTTTCACGCTCCGTCGTCAGTGTTTGGAAGTCCTCGCTCACAATGGGGCTCGGTAACTCAGGATGAAAGAGGAGTCTGGGCAGGTTTCCGCCCTGCCCTCTACTCCCTCCACCTCAGCTCCCTGGCCCTCCCTGCCCACTACCAGGCCCCATGGGAGGGCACTTACCCTTCAGGATGGTGATGTTAATGTAGGGTCTGATCTCAGGCAGGGCGTGCGGGAGGCTGGAGGAAGAGGCTGAGGACACATGGGCAGGATCCAGGGGGTCCTCAGAGTCACAGCACCGTTGGCAGCCGCTGGCCACAGCTCTGTCAAAGGTGAGCTCCACCTTAGGGACCTCACACATCAGGAGAAAGAGCAGGAGCACTGCCCAGAGGGGACCCAGGGCGGCTATCCCCATGGTGACCTGGAACAAGGAAGGAGGGACAGGATCTATATTTCACTCAACATCTACTATGTGCCGATGCCTGGGGTGGGCGGGTGCTGCCTCCCCGAGCCAGAGCACTCCTGACCTAACTCCAGAGGGAAAGTTATTGCCCCATCTATCAGACAAGAAGATTGAGACCTCCACAAAGCAGCTGTTCCCCAAGATCGGGAGGAGACTGCGGCAGGGGAGGGCCTGGATGCGGAGTCTCCCGGCACCCAGTCCATGGAGGCTTCTGCTACACGCAGGCCTGAGAAGGAGGAAGCCCCTCTGAAAACAGCCACAGCCGAAAGCAGACAGGGATCCCAGGAAGGCTTTGCTTGGGCAGATGAGAAGATGTCCCAGCTGGCCATGGGTGGCAACCCAGGAGACCATCAAATGCTTTCCCGCCCACGGCACCTCCCTCTGGCATTTTCTTGCCACCGACTCCACTATCCCCAACAAACACATGCCCCTCAGGCAGGAGGACAGAGGTTAGTGAACACTGCGGACAAACGTGGAGGATTCTGTAGGCTTATTCTCAGGAGAGGGGATGGATGGCTGAGCCCATGTTTTGGCATGAGAACACCGTAGTTCTGCAAAAAGAGATAGGAGAGTTCATTAATCCTAGCAGACAGAAAGCAATATCCATGGGAGCATGTGGGGTGGTGCACGGCGATGGCGTCATTGCATCGCTGAGCAATCGAGAGAAGGCATACCGGCTCCTTGACTGCAGCCCATTGCTAGTCTTTAGAGTGCCTTTGTGCAAAGTAAAGAAAGTGCCCCTCTGGACAAATTCGAAATGATAAGAGTCCCCTTTGGAAGGACGTGATGCTGAGGGTGTGCTGCTTGGCAAGGGCTGGCGCTAGCCCACCGCCCTGCTCAGCACCTGTGTGCAGTCAAGAACCTATGAAACCCAACCTTATCCAGAAGCCCTGCAGGGAGGGGTCTGGAGAGAGAGTTAATTCATTGGAAGATGGCTGTGTCAATCATCGTAGACCTGCCAATCAGATGCCAAGGTGGTAGATTGGAATTAAGGGGTAGGACGAGGAGGTATGAAAAATTCTAAAGGGTCAGAAAAGTGTAAGTGTTGGTGAGGATCTCTGTCTCTGGCCTTGTCCAGGAAGGGGTCCAGGGTTCCAGGAGAGAGGCAGGAAGTAGCCTGGACAGCAGGCGCTAGAGACAGGCCTGGGTTGGGTGGGCAGGAAGCCGGGCAAAGACCTTTGAGGTGGTGCAGCTTCTGGGGGCTGGCCCCGAGTTATCACAGGATCAGAAACTCTGCTTTTGAAACCAGACTGGTTTTTACACTTCTGGCGTTTCTTTGTTTATTTCCTTTTTGTTCTCCTTTAACATTTAGTAGAATTCAAAAATATTTTTTTTGTGGTTAATACATGTAGACAAGGTACAATTATTACTTTTTAAAATGCCACCCTATCTCAGCTGAGCACTGAGGTGAGGGCAGAGTTTTAAAGGGGCAGGATGGCCAGGTGGAATGACTTATTCTTGCACTCCCAGCACTTTGTGAGGCCACGGAGAGAGGATCACTTGAGACCTGGAGTTCGAGACCAGTCTGGGCAACATAATGAGACCTTGTCTCTATTTTTCAAAAATTAAAATTAAAAATAAATAAAGCAGCAGGAGCCCTGTCCCCTACCCCCAGAGCTGGGTGGTAGCAGCAGGAGAAGGGGGGTGGGCAGGGAATCTCCAGAGCCACCTCCCTCTTCCTGGAAGTGACTCTTCCCAAGCTCCTGTCTGCCCAGCCTGGCTGGGTTCCTGGTTCTGCTCAATTAGGAGGTCAAATCCTCAGAGGTCAACATCCTCCCTGTCTGAGACTGTCATCCTCAGCTTTTACTTATAAATGACAAATCCCAGTGGTTTTGGAAATCCCAAAATTCCCTTCTTTTTCCCAGCCATAGATATGATGTCATGAGAAAAGCTGAGGTCTTAGAGTCAAATCTGAGACCCAGAATAGTTTGCAAGCTGTGTGACCTAGGACTAGTGGCTGAACTTCTCTGGGCTTCCTGCTCCTTGATACTTACAAGGAGATGACACCTCCCTCTCCCTCCCCGGTAATTTGGAAGGATTTCAATGCAGAGAAAGTGCCTGCCTTGTAAAAGACTTAAAAAAAAAAAAAAAAAGTGTGCTTTGACTTCTTCCCTTTGCCTGCATGGGATGGGAAGGAGAACTTCTCCCAGACGACTGGCATGGTTTGAGAGCATTTCTGTTTCCTATTGGCCCCAGCCAGATGGGAGGCAAAGGCTGTGAGACACAGAACCGTGGCCTGGGAGCAGGAATCAGGAAGCCGTTAATG
This sequence comes from Piliocolobus tephrosceles, assembly GCF_002776525.5. NCBI lineage: Eukaryota > Metazoa > Chordata > Mammalia > Primates > Cercopithecidae > Piliocolobus > Piliocolobus tephrosceles. The sequence goes on from NC_045452.1 coordinate 18,896,575, forward strand.
AGGAATCATAACCGCAGCTAGGATCACAAACTAGCTCTGGGGGTGGGTGCCAGGCAGGAACCAAGTGTGGGGACCAAGTCATAGAGAGAACTTTTGGGGTCCTTGCTGCTTCCACTGGGGAGCTGGGACCTCTTTGAGGAGGGAGCGGCAGGGCAACTTTTCTCGTCCAGGCAGGCCGTGCAGAGCTGAGTTTGTGTGTGCCCGGGCAGGGGCGGGCACAAGCCGGGAGCAGTGGAGCGCAGCCCTCAGCCAGAGGCAGGAGGAAATGTGGAGGAGAGAGCCTGCAGAGGCTGTCCCAGTCAGAGGGAGAGAGCAGGGCCCGAGATGCTTCCAGGAAGCAAGGAGGGAGGAGAGGAATTCCAGGCTCTGACCCCAGTCCCCAAGCTGAGGAGCCTCTGGTCACTCACCCTGTGTCCTGTGGCCTCCCAAGGCGAATCACGGACCCTGAGCCACTGCATGGCCTCTGGCTCCTTGGCCCATGTCTGCAATACTAACTTGTTGCTGGCCCAGACCCCCAGGCCCAGCAGAGGAGGGAGAGAGGAGGGGATGGAGGGAGAGAGGGCGGAGGGAGGGCGGAGGGAGCGGGCAGAGCCGCTTCCCACTTCCCCTCCTCCCTGCTCCCTCCCCTTCAGCCTCTGGGTTCTGCGGAGATAAAGGGAGGCAGAAATTTCCTTTGCTTAACTCTTTGGTGATCCAGTGGGGTCTTGTTTGATTCAAAGGCCTAGAAAGTCAGAGCAGGGAGGAGTGAGGCTCCCTGATGATTGGGAAATGGACACAGGGATGGGGCAGAGGAGCCCCTAGGTTGCTCAGGAAGGGGGAGGCAGCCCTGAGTCCACCCTGAGCTAAAGTGCTCAATTGCTCTGAGTCATAGAGGCAGGGTGGGTGGCAGAGAAGGTGCAGGTGTTGGCCCTCCAGCCACAGGCTAGAATCCTGGCCCTGCTACCACAGTCACATCGCCTCTCAGAGCCTAGGTGTTCCAGAACTGCAGTCCTCAGCCCCCTTTGTGCCAGGCACATGGGAGGGCTTAACCCATGTTTGTTGGGGAAATGACCAGGCTGACCTCCTCAGGTATCATGCAACTGTTACCAGAGAGGGGTCCTGATCCAGAACCCAAGAGACGATTCTTGGATCTTGCACCAGAAAGAATTTGGGGCAAGTCCATAGAGCAAAGTGAAAGCAAGTTTATTAGAGAAGCAAAAAAAAAAAAAAAAAAAAAACCAAAACAATGGCTACTCCATAGGCAGAGCACCCCCAAGCACTGCTACTTGGCCATTTTTATAGTTATTTCTTGATCATATGCTAAACAAAGGGTGGATTATTCATGAGTTTTCCAGGAAAGGGGTGGGGATTTTCTGAAACTGAGGGTTCCTCCCACTTTTAGACCATATAGGGTAATTTCCAGACATTGCCATGGTATTTGTAAACTGTCTTGGTGCTGGTAGAAGTGTCTTTTAGCATGCTAATGCATTATAATTAACATATAATGAGCAATAAGGATGACCAGATGTCACTGTCATTACAATCTTAGATATGGCAGGTTTTGGCTGGTTTGTTTACCACATACTGTTTATCAGCAGGGTCTTGATGACCTGTATCTTGTGATAACAGTCCTGCCAACTTCCTATCTCTCCCTGTGACTAAGAATACCTGACCTTCTGGGAATGCAGCCTGGCAGATCTCAGCCTCATTTTACCCAGCCCCTATTCAAGATGGGGTTGCCCTATTTCAAACACCTCTGACATATTTCCCTACTCTCTTTTACGAGGGAACTCTTAATCTTAAGGGTTATAGAGGGATGAAGATCCATCTTCTGTAACTTCTTCAGGCTGAATAGGGGCGATAATATTCCTGCCTAACTATTAGAGTCTCTTGTGTTTGGTGCAAAGAGGAACTCAGTAAGAAAATGTTGGAATGTTCAGAGTTATTCGTAACTCTGAGTCCTAACAAAAGGTGATATCTGGAAGATTAATATGTGTTCAATTTAAGAAAGCATTGAGTAAGCTTATCTTGCATTCTTACACAAAGAGTATAACAGCAATATATTCTACAACAGCAAAGTAAAATAAGTAAAATTATCCCAAGTAAACCAAATAAGAAGGTTTTCCATAAACTGGGCAAGAATGCCAATTAGTATTGACTTACTGGGTAAAATGAGGCTGAGACCTACTGGGCTGCATTCCCAGGAGGTTAGGCATTCTTAGTCACAGGAATTGCTAGACGAGCTGATATGGAGTTGCTAGATGATTCCAATACATGCCCAGAATTAGATACTACTCCAGATTTTTATGTTATCCATCCCTCTTGTTTCTGATGAGAAACAGTCAAGAGATAACTGTTTGGTTCACAGAAAGGAGGAAGGTCTGTCTAAATTGCAGAAAAAACTCAAAAACAATGGATAAGACTAGAATCTAATGACAGGTGTACCATATTTTTTGAAACATTGTTTTTTCTCTCTCCAATCTCCCATTTAAAAAAAAAAAAATCATCGTAGGACCAATTTATTTGCAAAATAAGCTTTAGTCTCATTACACTTGGCTTCATTATTTGCATAAAATGCAGCAAATATAATTATTTGCCATGTAGACTCCTTTTAAAATTGGCTTTGTTTCATAAGGTATCTTAGATGTTTTAAAGCTTTGAGCCCAGCCATGGATTTACCTATGCCTGCAAGTACCTGTATGAGTTAGATAAATTCCTCTCCTTTTGAGGTCCCAAGATAACTTGGGGCTCCTGGGCCTGTCAGAAAGTTACATTCTTTACTTACTACAGGTCAGCAACCCCATACAGGGACTTCATACACAAGGTACGAAACCAGGTTTTCCAAGGGGCTTTTATTGGCTCTCTTAGTCAACTTTAATTCCTTAAAGAAGTCTGTTTATATTTGAAAGCATGCCATTCCAGTCAAACCCTTGTTAAATAACCAGTTTCTCCAATTGTGTCCTGTTACAAAAAAAAAAAAAAGAAGAAGAAAGAAAGAAAAACAGGTTCTTACTGCACTTATGCAAATAACTATATTGCCATAAGTTAAGAACACTCACAAATAGTTTCCAAATTCTGGAGAAATCAGGTAGAGAGAAAAAAAAATATTCCAAATTTTGTTTTTGGACAAAACTTTGTTTTATAATCCTTACAGGAGCATACTTTACTCAATTGTTAAAAGCTGTAAATAGCTCAAGAAGTGGGGGTTTCTTGACTCTGAAAAACAAAACAGAAAGATCAACAACATTTTAAGCAAAAAGTCATCAAAGATTATTTCACTCTTTTATTAGTTCAGTCTATGCAATTAATTCCTGTTTTGCTTGATACATACGTGTTAGTTTTCCAGGAGAGTCTTGGATGCTGTTTTCTTTCTCTCTGCATTTAAGAGTACTCATCAAAGTTCTATGGCTGATTATAAACCACCTTTTGAAGAGAATAAAAACAAGACAACAATTGTCTATGGATGACAAAAGGGCTTAGGGCAGCCATGGTTAAACAATTAATATCATTGACTAGGAAATTTGGATACCTCTGTGGCACATAATAACTTAACATAACAATTACAATTATTATTGATAATGAACATTAGTATTGATAATGTTCATATCAGAATTATAGGAGTTTCCCATAATTTTGGAACACATACCAATAACATATTTATATAAACACAGCCCAAAGAAAGCCAAACACAATTTCATATTTGACAATGCTTCCTGTATTACTTTAATGTACCAAATAAGCCAAATATGTCATTTTTGGACTTTAGGGGACCTAATATCTAAAGGACTAATCAGGTTAGAAAAAGACATAACTTAGAATGTGATTTTGGAAAGTTTGTCAAATATCAAAAATTGAAAACATTTGATACTACAAAATAGCATCCCAGGTCACCATAAGCCATTTATTTGGCCAGAATAACTCAAAGATGTTTTTAAAGGCAAAAACCTTTGCTTACTGATAAAGGGAAGACTTAGCTTTCCAAAAAAAACTATCTCTTTTGTTTCCCTTCTTTTTTCTATAGCTTATTCAAAAGGCAAACAAAAATCTTTAATTATTTTTCAATATTACATGAAAAACTTGTTCAAGAGAGAAAGCCAAATTTTACCTTTGCATTTGTGTACTATTAATGTCAAACCCAATTCATAATAAAGCCTTATAGACAACTCTATTCAATTTTAATGTTTGACCATGAGGTAAGATTCTCATAAACCTTTTATAGCTCTTTACAATTTTCTTGTTAAAGAGTATACCAGTGCTCTAAGAAAACCTTGTTATACCTTTATTCCATATTTAATTTATGGAAAAACTGAATAATATCCCTTTAACTTAAGCCAATAGGTTCACACAGAATTTCTTTTACAAGATTAATCTTTCACAAACCTTCCACAACTTGCTCAAGCTTTATCCAACCTAACTTGAAACAATCCTTTAACCCTCTAAAGTAGGGGGGGAATATCCACATTCCCATGCTTTCGTATAATCTTCTTACCAAAAGCATATTCTACTTTCCTTACACACCTTGCATATAAAAATGTCTTTCCAGTAGTCTCAATTACATATGTTAACTCTTAGCAACTTTTATTTTTGGTGAAAAACTTGGTAAGTAAGTGGTTTTAATTGTGTTCCAGGTGTGGAGCCTAGGACACTGGGCAGAAGTGCAGATAAGGTCTGACTCTTTCTAGCATAGCTGGGGGCATGGTTAACTCAACAAGTCCCCAGGCCTTATCTAGACTCTAATGGCCCGAAAGCAGGTAAGCTAGGCAATTTTCAAAAGTCAATGATGCAGTTTATAACCTTGAAGCATTTAGCAAACCTAATATCTGACCTGCCTAATTTAGACCAAATGTCTAAAGTTTGAAGATATTTTAATTTTACCAATAATCTTTAAAAGTGTCTTTATTTCCCAGATTATTAAAGTCATGTGAACCAAAGGCATTAATGTTTCTATTTTTCTGACACAATATTTGATTTAAGTACTTATTATTTTTAAGCCAATTAATCAGAGCCCTTCCATATATCAACATCACACAGACAACATATATAAATACACAGACAGACAGAAGATCCAGTAGTTGTAAGATTTTTCAGTTGCCAATTTTTAAGTTTATGAATTGGATTACTGACTTCAGGGTGGAGCCCTTCAAGAAACAGTACCAGGAAAGCCTGCAGTTTCTAAGGCCTAATAAGCAGGCACAGCTGGAAGGCAAAACAGATCTCCAAAATTAAGGGTCTCATTTTTATATTGGATCCTGGATCCCAAAGAGAGGGAATCAGCCCATCCCCCATGGCAGTCTTATCTTTCAATGGAGGGTGGGGATGCTTCCATACTTCCTTGGTGGCCAAGAGTATGCTTTACTGATCCAAATGTGCGAAGAGCCAAGTATCCCCCCAGAACTGCCATTAGCCATCCCTAAAAGTATATTTCCCACCTAGTTATTACATAGCTAGGCTAAAAGCTCTCTTACAATGCAGAGTAATTTCTGATCTCCCCAAAAGTCAAAACTGTCAGATAACGCAGTACAAAGCAGAGCGGAGCCTTAGATTTTCAGAGTGGGCTATCTGCTTTCAGCTCCTGGGGATCCATGAGGAGAACAGAGGTTTCTCCCAAAACAGGTCCTGTGACACCTCCTATTTTTACCGACAAGTCCCAGGCTATTAAAATTTATGTTAGGTCCTCTCAGGTGGGGCATCAAGAGTGGGAAGAAGACAAAATAGTGAAAAAAATTCAGTCAACTGACAAGAAAAACTTTTTTCAGAAAACTAGACCCAAGAAGAGAAAAAAAAGCATAAAGGCCTTTTAAATATATGTATAGCTTGGATATCCATTTTTAATTAAGCTGACTTTTAACCAAATCTTGTTACCAGACTCTAGCCAGAACAAACAGCCAATATTTCTGGCTTTTGAACTTCACCAACAGTAACCTCCCAGGTGAAACCGGTAAGCCTTAACTAAGGTTATCACTTAACCCAGGTATACAAGGTATTTTCAGAGAGGTGATAAGCAGTTTTTATGAGATCTAGAATTGCCAAGGGTAGCTCAAAGGATAGCTCAGAGAAAGGAAAATTCAAACGAGAAGTCAGAAGCTGTTTATAGAGGGGAAGAGAATCAATAAATGGCAAAAGTCACATAGATATTAAACCAGAAAGGACTCATTCCCTAAAATGGGAATTGAACCTGGGTCCCCACTGTGAAAAGACAAAGCCTTAACCACTGAGCCACAGCAGTGGACAATTTTTGTTCTTCCTGGAAGGAGTCTGGAGAAGCCAATTTCAAGTTTGCAAAGGCTTTTAACAGCTCAGGATAATTTTGGGGGCTATCACATGAACCCCCAATTTCCTGTCCTCTGGATGGTGGAGACTAAGAGAAAGTACTCCCACACGATCACAAGGTTAAACTCCCAAGGACATAAAAAAAGACAAGACAGAAACATCTAGTTTTTGTTTCAGGGACTTGCCGCTAAGTTTGTAACTGACCAGTTTGCTGGGCCAACTTGAATAATGGGCTTATAGGGGTCCTAGGCCCACATTCTATCCTATAGTACCTCTTTTTATGACAGACTGACACAGAAAGAAAAATTCATAGCACAAAGTACACCGGATTCTCTAAAGCTTAAGACTAGCCCCCATGAGTCCTTTTTCATATTAATGAAATTCCTTGCAGGAGAGACAAACAGTGATTTTTATCATTTATTCAACCAGTTTGCACAGAGAGGCCAGAAGCCTGACTGGTAAGAAATTCCTACCCTTTGTCAGCATGCCAGGTTCCTGGGTTCCCTTTCTGTCTGTGGCTTTGATGGCCCTGCTTACTGTGCCATTGCTATGGGGGCCAAGCCACGTTACAAAAGGAAATCATCTTTTTCCATTTCATGGAACCACAGGCAAAAGCCTCTTAATTTTGTAAGATGCTGTCCAACAGGCTGCATGGGGAAACCAAATTAACATTTTCCATTTCAGGACACTAGCCAACCCACTCAGTGCCCAACATCAACCTGGCAAGGTTCAAACTTGCTCCCAATGGCCCTTGTCATCTTTGATCCACTCCAAGTGAGGTGGAATGCCCTCCAACCAGGAGTTTCAATATGTGGTGTCTGGGCAAGATGGAAGAGTGGACAGTCACACTGAGTGACAGAAAAGATAGAAAAGAGAAAGGAGAGAGGAAGAAAAGCATTGCCTGCCAGGGGGTGGAGAAGCCGAGGAGCTCAGGGAGGCCAAAGGTACCCATTCCATTGACACTGAATCAATAGTTCAGGAGGTCGCTTGTCAGTGGCAAAGGTAGCTTTTCCAGCAATCTGGTCATCTCTAAAGTTTCCCCCTTTGGGGAGAAGAAAGCTTCCCATGTCCCATGATTCTGTACATGCCTAATCCTGTAACCCACATCTGTCAGCAAACAGTGCAAGGCAGATTAATCCAAAGAGAATAGTGGTTAAGGTCCCGTAGTGCCTAATCCATTTCTCCTTACCAAGCGACTTTACCAAGGGGGATCTCTACCTCCCTAGATCTTAGGAAGGACTCCAACCTTCTTCAGTTGGGCCTCCAACCCAGTTTCTGACAAGCATCTTTGCCCTTTACTAAGAGGGACCTTTAACCCCCTATTTCTTAGGAGGGACCCTAACCCCAATCTATACATTACCCAGGATAAAATACCCCTCACTTACTCAAAGTCGGCCAACTGGGGCTGTGGTCTTTTTCCTTTGGGTTGGTGGGTTTCTCTGGTACTGTCCCTTTGTGGTTCACCAGAAGAATGGTACTGGAAAGGGATCCCAATCCAGACCCCAAGAGAGGGTTCCTGGACTCGCACAAGAAAGAATTTGAGGTGAGTCCACAGAGTAAAGTGAAAGCAAGTTTATAGAGAAGTAACGAAACAAAAGAATGGCTACTCTATAGACAGACCACCCCTGAGGGCTGCTGGTTGGCTGTTTTTATGGTTATTTCTTGATTATACGCTAAACAAAAGGTGGATTATTAATCAGTTTTCCAAGAAAAGGCAGATTTCCCCAGAACTGAAAGTTCCTCTCACTTTTAGACTGTATAAGGTAATTTCTGGACATTGCCATGGCATTTGTAAACCGTCTTGGTGCTGGTAGGAGTGTCTTTTAGCATGCTAATGCATTATAATTAGTGTATAATGAGCAGTGAGGATGACTAGAGGTCACTTTCATCACCATCTTGGATTTGGTGTGTTTTGGCTGGCTTGTTTACCGCATCCTGTTTATCAGCAGGGTATTTATGACTTGTGTCTTGTGATACCAGTCCTGCCGACTCCCATCTCATCCTGTGACTAAAAACGCCTAACCTCCTGGAAATGCAGCCCAGCAGGTCTCAGCCCCATTTTACCCAGCCCCTATTCAAGATGGAGTCGCTCTGGTTCTAACACCTCTGACACAGGACCAGGGCAGCAGCCAAGAAGCTCCCCTATGCTCCAGCCCCAGCTACACCAAAGTCTTCTTCCTCTGACTGGAATTCTGCCATTGTTACTGACTCATCCTGGTCTTCTAGAACTATTCCCCTGTGGAAATGACCCCCAACAAGTTCATAGGACGGTAGCCTGTGTGCCTCTGGGTCTGGGCAGCGTCCTGCCTCAGTTTCCTTCTTGTTAGGCGGGGGAAGTTTGGCAAAGACTCTCTGCCCTGGCTTCCTGGGGCCCGAGACTCCTGCATAAAGACTGTCTCAAATGTCCCTTGCCCTCCACCAAGGGATTTGGTGGGTTTTGGCCAGCTTGTTCACTGCATCCTCCTATTCTACATTTGTTGAGGACCTACTGCCTGCACCAGGTCTCATCTCTCTCGGGGCTTTTGGTCCCCAAAGGGTGTTTATATTCATTACTTCAACTAGTCCTAGGGAGCTGGGGTCAGGCAGCTGAAGTGACTTGCCCAAGGTCACATAGCTGGTAGACAAGAATAAAGCCCCCTACAGAACAGAAGACTCTCCAACCCGATGGAGTTCCCTTGGGGCTTGGGCATGGGTGGGGAACAAAGTGTGCCGATCAGGGCCATCCCGGGAAGGGGGAGGTGCAGGAGTGTGGGGACCCTGGTAGGGTTGGGGAGGATATATTTAAATCTGGGGCTTCGGGTGCTAAATCCCAGTCCCCACTCACAGCTGGGCAAAGTGTGGAGGATGGGACAGCCCCTGGGCTAGGCATCCTCGACCAGGGCTCATCCTTGAGCCTCCAATTTCCAATTTACTTGGGGGATAATCAAACAAAAGAATATGAAGCCTGGAAAGATCCTCAGAGATTATCTCATCTGATTCTTTCATCTGACCAGGAGGGACACTGTGGCCCAGGGAGGATTTATCTTTGGCCCAAAGGTCACGTAGCAGACTGGAGTCCAAGCTGGGATGACAGCCAGACTCTCCCAACCTCCAGCCTTGCGCTGTCACCCCTCCCAAACCGACTTGGAATCCCCCAGGTCGTCCATTCAGGGGTGCAAGGGGGCCCAAAGGAAAGCAGACTAAAGGACTTTGGCTGCCGGGAACACCCAAAGGCCTGCACTGGCTCTGCCCTCTACGTGGCCCTGCCCCAGGCAGCATTCCCAGGGCACAGAGCCAGGGCTGCAGAGGGAGGATGCCAAGTGGAGCCTCCCTCCCTGCAGCTTCTAAGGGAAAAGGGTTGAGTCGGCAGCACTGGAGAGGGAGACAGCTCCTGGCTGGCTCCAAGCCTTCAGGCTTAGAAAACCTGACCTTCTGAGGAAACGGAGATGGAGAGAACGATCAGTGGGACTTGGGGAGAAACAGGCTGGGGACACAGGAAAGGTTTTGTCAAGGGCCAGCTGTGTGCCTGGCAGTGTTTCATACCGCCCTCAACAGCTCCTCTGCAGAGAAGAGCTGCTCAACCCACTTCACAGGTGAGGAGGCTGAGGTCTGAAAAGCCAGGCAACTCACCAGGTTCTGGGGCCAGCTCATTTGGCTCCCGGCCATGCAATGTCCCAGAGAAGAGCCTCCCATTCCTCTAGGTGCAGGGCAGCTGGCAGGAGTCAGAGCAGACAAGAGAGAACTCTGGAATATTACACTTCAATATTTTCCCTCCCACTAGCTTTGACCAGGCCTGAAAATTCCTCCATTTGTGCGTCATCCGTTGGTGTCCCAGCCTTTCTGACAATCTCCTCAGCTGGTCAGGTGGCCTGGAGACAGAGCTCCAGCCCTGGGGCAGACAAACCTGGGTGATGACTCAGCTCCCCCTCCTAGCTGTGTGACCTTGGGCAAGTTTACCTCTCTGAGCCTTGGTGTCCCTGGGCCAGAAAAACATGGGGAGGCCAAGACCATCAGAGCCCACTGGTGGAATGCCCAATGGGGGCGCTCCCCACCGGCCACCCATCAGTAAAGCTGTGTGCCCTTTCCCAGGCACCCTGGAACCCAGGACAACAGCATGACCAGGAGGAGTGCAGGCCCAGGGTGGCTCTCATCACCCTGCTATCACCACCAGCAGCAAAGGAGTAACCCCAATGCAGAAACCCAGGGTATGGACCCTGTTTCCCCAGCCACCCCCACCCCCACCCTTTCCCCTGCCCCCAGAAGCTGGCTTTTCTGCCCCACCCGTTCTGTGGGCCTTCCACGTCTTGACTCCTCTAATCCTTCCAACAATGCTCTGAGGTGGGCACACGTGTTACGTCGTCTGTCCCTTTTACAGACGAGATAGATGAGGCACATACTGACCACGAGCCAAGCCCCTGACCACCATCCTGCACTCGCCCACGTTCTAGCCCAGGGTCAGGAGAGGGTGTGAAAATAAGCACATTCAGTCAGCCCTTACAAAGCACCGCGTGCTTCATGTATTTAAAACATAAAATGTGTGCCTGTCAAAAAAGGAGACAGGACAGTAAACATGACGATTCCTGGCGTCCGCTATGCAGGCTGTGAGTGGCAAGTCACAGATCTAATTGTTCAGGCGCAGAGATCAATTTCAACAAAGGAAGACGCCAGCGCCTCCTGCTGGGCAGAGCCCCCGCACCCGGGAACCTGTGACGCTCCCCGCCCCCGCCTGTCCCACCAGCCCGTCCCCTCAGGGAAATTTGGGGCAGGCCACGGCGCCCATGCACTCGCTTCTTCCTCCAAACCCCCGCAGTCCCCGCAGCACCCCCCCGCCACACACACACACACACACAAACCGGCTTCCTCCCGCCAGGAGGGCCCCGGGTCTGGTTCTACCGAATCCCCCACGTTGACCCGCCCAGGGGCTGGGAAAGTTTCGCCCTCCGGACCCAGGTTCCCCATCCTGGGCTTTCAGGACGTCGGATCCCAAAGGTGTTCAGCGGAGTGGGGCGGGCTGTCATGTTTTACAAAAGGGGAAACTGAGTCTGGAGAGCGCCAGCGCCGCACCAGGCCCTCTGCCCCAGCGGGAAATCTGCTGTTTGATGGAGGTGAAACCGAGACTCAGGGACACTGAGGGGCAGCAACTTCCTCCCCGGACACGACAGACTGACCAGTGGCAGAGCCAGCATGCTGGAGCGTGTGGCTGGCGCCAACCTCTCCCTTTCTCCCTGCAAAAGGAATGGGAACGACGCCCCCACGCCAGGCTCGGGGAGCCCCTCCCTCTCCACCCGCTTCGGCCTCAAGCCCTGGCTCGTGGCTCCCTCTGCATAGCCCAGGGCTCAGGCAAGCAGGACCCCCACAACCACCACAGCGCCAAGGGCCCAAAGGCCAAGGACCCTCCTCTCTCGGCCTACAACCCCGGGCCTCCGCAGCGCCGGGAAAGTGCCTTTGCGCTTCCGGCTTCGGGTGAAGCCGAGCAGATCCGAACAAGGCCGAGTCTGGCCGAGTGCTGCCGAATACAGCCGAGCAGAGCCGAGCCTGGCCGAGTGGAGCCAAGTATCGCCGAATAGAGACGAGTCCAGCCGAGCGGAGCTGCGGTGGGGATACCACGCGGCGACTGGGCGAGGCCTGAGGACCCGTGGCGCCCCCTGCCGGGCCTGGGAAGCACAGAGCCACCTCCCAGCTGTCCCCGCAGCCCTGCGACTGGCCTTTGAGATGGGCGTGGGAGCCCATTTTCCGGATGAGGAAACTGAGTCTACGAAAGGTTCTGAGGCTGGCTCAAAGGCACTCAGCGCCAAGAGGTAGTGGCGCTGGGGTTCAAACCCGATTGTGTGGCCAGGAGCTCACCTGCCACTGCCGCCCACCTAACAGGCATCGTGCGTTTGTTCCGTTCTCCCTCTGGTAGCTGCCGTTTGATACGGCCCAGCAGGGAGAACCCCTCCCTTCTGAAGAGCAGGCGCAGGGTCCTGGCTGGAGCTCAGAGGCAATCCCTGATCTTACAGAGGGAGAGACCAGGCAGGCTCTGGGGCCTGTTGGGCCAGCAGTTCCCCTGAGCAAATATTGACACATTTGCTGGCCTTTAAAGCGGACAGAAGGGTGGAGAGGCCACATCCCAGCTCTTCCCCTGCTGGGCTCCGATACACCCCACCCCCACCGTAGGCCTGTTTCTCCACCTGTAAGATGGTGACAGAGGAGGTGGGCTCCAGGAGAGTGTGAGCCAGAACCTGAGGTGTCTGGAACCCCGGGGGACCCTGAGTGTGGCCCAGGCACCTTTTTTTTTTTTAGACGGAGTCTCACTGTGTCACCCAGGCTGGAGGGCAGTGGCATGTTCTCTGATCACTGCAACCTCCGCCTTGGTTCAAGCGATTCTCCTGCCTCAGCCTCCCAAGTAGCTGAGACTACAGGTGCCCGCCACCACGCCCGGCTAATTTTTTGTATTTTCAGTAGAGCCAAGGTTTCACCGTGTTAGCCAGGATGCTCTCGATCTCCTGACCTCTTGATCCGCCCGCCTCGGCCTCCCAGAGTCTTGGGATTACAGGCATGAGTCACCGCGCCCAGCTGGCCCAGCCACTTTTTTTGAGCCTATGAGAAAGTGAAGGCTTGTCTCACCCTCCGCACACACGTGTGCACTCATGTGTGCCCATCATTCACCCCTCGGTGTGGTGCATGCTGCTATGAGGCTTGCTGGAGGCCTGCTGGGATTCTGGGGAGGAGCCAAGGTCCCCATGGGGCCTGGGCTGCCCTCTGCCTGTTGGGTCTTTCCGGGGGGTGTTGTCTGCCATGGCCAGTGGCCACCAGGGACACCAGTGGCCTCAGAGATCTCCCCACCCCTAGCATCACTCCTGTCCACTCAGCCTCCATTTTCATAGTTTTGTTTTTAGACTATGGGCCCTGGACTAGGGCCTGGGAAAACCGTGTTTGGGGTCTGGCTCCCGGTGCCGTAACCCTGGGCAAGCCACGTGACCATCCCGGGCCCTACTGTCTTCAGGGGTAAAATTCATGTCAGAGATGTCGTCAGGACCCGGAAGGTCCATGCCTTCCCTGTGGACACGCTCTGGTTCTCTCTTTGCACTGATCTGGACTATAATCTGGGACACTTTCACACCCACCGCAGAGGAATTCTTGCTCCTGTTGGAGCACTTCTCATGCCTGTGTCACACACAGCATGTATGGTGCGCCAGCCACAGTCCTATGCTGTTTACAAATATTAACTCATTTAAACTTCCTAGCAATAGGGACAGTTGCTCTCCTGCTCATCTCAGAGAGGAGAAAATTAAGGCACAGAGAGGTTAATTAATTGGCTAAAAATCAAACAACTAGTGAAGATGAGCTGGGATTCAAGCCCAGGCACTTCCAGAGTCCATGTGCTTAAGAATTGCTCTCTGGGCTGGGTGAGGTGGTTCACGCCTGTAATCCCAGCACTTTGGGAGGCCGAGGCAGGCGGATCACCAGGTCAGGAGTTCAGGACCATCCTGGCCAACATGGTGAAATCCCATTTCTACTAAAATACAAACAGTTAGCCAGGTATGGTGGCGCATGCCTGTAGTCCCAGCTACTTGGGAGGCTGAGGCAGCGGAATCGCTTGAACCCAGGAGGCAGAGGTTGCAGTGAGCCAAGATCCCACCACTACACTCCAGCCTGGTGACAAAGCAAAACTCCATCTCAAAAAAAAAAAAAAAGAAAAGAAATTACTCTCTGTACTTCTTATCCTTGCCATCACTTCCTTGGCTCCTAGAAGACGGGAAGGCTTTGTACTGGACTTCTCTGCCCTCAGCTTTTTGCAGTTGGCAACCACCCAATAAGCTCTTGTTGGAGAGTTTGAAGGAATGAATGGGTTAACCCAAAAGGTCCTCTGGGAGACCCAGGAGAGAAGGAGCCTTTATTTCCATTTTGCAAGAGTGGGAATTAAGAGTTTGCTAGGCCTCCCTTAACAAAGCACCACACACTGGCTGACTTAAACAGCAGAAACTGATTGTCTCACAGTTTTAGGGGCAGAAGTCCAGGCTTGGCCTCGGCAAAGTTAGTTCCTTCTGAGGGCTGCAAGGGAAGGAGGAGCTGTTTCAGGCTTGCTCCTAGCTTCTGCTGTGCTGGCAGTCGTTGGCTTTCTTTGACTTGCGGATGCCTTGTTGGATCTTTACCTTCATGTTCACATGGCGTCTTCCTGGGTGCCTGTCTGTGTCTGAATCTCCACTTTTTTTTTTTTTTTTTTTTTTTTTTTTTTGAGATGAAGTTTCACTGTGTTGCCCAGACTGGCGGGCGGTGGCGCGATCTCAGCTCACTGCAACCTCCGCCTCTCAGATTCAGGCCTCCCAGATTCTCCTGCCTCAGCCTCCGGAGTAGCTGGGATTACAGGCACATGCCACTACACCTGACTAATTTTTGTGTTTTTAGTAGAGACGGGGTTTCACCATGTTGACCAGGGTGGCCTCAAACTCCTGACCTCGGATGATCCACCCGCCTCGGCCTCCCAAAGTGCTGGGATTACAGGCATAAGCCCCCATGCCCGGCCTCCCCGTTTCTTAAGGACACCAGTCGTATTGGATTAGGGGCCATCCCTGCTCCAGTATGACCTCTTCACTATCTACAACACAATGACCCCATTTCCAGGTAAGGTCACATTCTGGGGCTGTGGAGGTTAGGACTTCAACATAGGAATTTAGGGGGGACACAATTCAGCCTTAACAGGAATAGATGCCTTAGGAAGCCCTGTGTGACACAGCCTCTGTCCCTCAAAAGGGGACTGTTCACTACCTTTCTTTCACTCACTGCCTCTCTCCAGCTCAGGACCTTAGCACGTGCAGATACCTCTGCCTGGCACACTTAGGCTGAAACTTCCACTCTAAATGCACCCCCCACCAGCCCTCACCCCTCAGAGCATGCTGCACTTCTCCCTCCCCACTGAGCCCCCAAAATAGGGCTACACTTCCTTGTGTGCTTGCCTATGGGTGCTGAGAGGGCAGGAACCGTGTCCATTTGCCTGCACCAGCCCGCGGCTGCATGTCAGGGCCTTGTGTATAGCTGGTGCTGAGAAAAGCGTTTGTTAGCTAAGTGAACTACATCCAGAGGTGAAATAAATGGCCCAAGGCCACACAGTAGGTTTGCTGCGGGAGGCCTGGGACCCAGGCGTGCTGACTTTGGCCCCATGACTTTCAGGGAGACATTTCTCCCTCAGCCTTCCGGCGGACTTGCTGAGATGCTCACCAGGGCCTGCCAGAGACAGGGAGTACCCTGAGGCTTGGCGGGATGGTGGCCTTGCACAGCTCCAGGGGTGCCCCTCACACTACAGCCTGGCCTTCTTGCCATGTTTTTTGGTTTTTGGTTTTGGATGTTTTTGTTTGTTTGTTTTTGTTTGTTTGTTTGTTTGTTTGTTTGTTTGGTTTGGGGTGGTTTTCTGTTTTGTTTTTTGTTTGAGACCGGGTCCCCCTCTGTCATCCAGGCTGGAGTGCAATGGCACAATCTCGGCTCACTGCAACCTCTGCCTCCCGGGCTCAAGCGATCCTCCCACCTTGGCCTCCCAAGTAGCTGGAACCACAGGCATGCACCACCATGCCTGGCTAATTTTTGTATTTTTGGTACAGACGGAATTTCACCATGTTGCCCAGGCTGATCTCGAACTCCTGAGCTCAAGCAATCCGCCCACCTCAGCCTCCCAAAGTGCTGGGATTACAGGCGTGAGCCACTGCGCCCAACCTCTCGCTGTGTTTTCTGCTGTGTCGAGTCCTATGGAGTCCAGGCTGTCAACTCCCATGGGTCCGTGGCCTCCACCTGTCCCACCCTTTCTAGGTAAAGAGGATCCCAAAGATCTGGAGGCCGTGGTCTTTCCCGCCCCAGGCCTTGCGGGTTCCCGTCTCCCCTCTGATAATGTTGATGCTGACGCAGGAAGTCCTGGTCCAGAGCCTGGTGGCCAAGGGCTGTTGCCTGGCAACCGCCTCTGAGAGACAAGTTCAAGGTAAAGCCTCAGGTCTGAGCAACTTCAATGGCTGGAGGAGGAGGAGAGGAGTGGGCAAGGTGAGTTATCATCACCCCTCCCTCCCTGCTCCAGCTCACAGCTGCAGAGCCTCCCCTCACCCTACAGCCCCAGTGGCTCCCCTAACCCACAAATTCTAGCCCCAAACCCTATACAAGCTCCTTCAGTAGCCCCATCCCTTCTCACTCATTTATTCAGAGGCACCATGCTGTAGCTTCACAGGAAGTTAGAGGCACAGCGTGTACAGTCCCCCCTGGAGTTGTGACATGCAGTGGCCCCCTCTGTTCATTCATTCCAGATACTCCTAAGAAAGGCCACGGTAGCACTGCCAGGCCCTGGGAACACAAGGCTGCCAGACACACGTGTGTGGGGGACAAGCACACGCACACACAGGCTGCACGTGAGCATGCACAGGTGCGGACACCCAGTGTGCTGGGGAAGCAAGGGCTGCCAGGACCAGACGAGGGACCCTGCCCAGGCAGCCACTCCCACCCAACACTGGCGCCCCAGCAGTTCCTCTGCTCCCACCACTTACACACCGGCCGCATGTCACACCCCCGTGCGCATTCACTCATGGATGCAGCTAAGATGTCCTGACCACCTACTATACACCCTGCACTGGGCTCACACAAACCTGGACACACAATATCACACCCAGCAAAGGCAGCCACACACAGCAAACCCCACACACACCCAGACCCGCGTGCTGTTGGTGGTTGGTGCCTGGCCCACCTCCCCTAGCTATTAGTAGGCTGTCCCTGACCCACCTCTGCCCCATGGGCCAGGCCAGATTGTCCATCACAGTGCCCTACCTTCTCTCTGGCTGGAAATGTAGGCACATGACCTGCATCGGGCCAACCATGGCACCCTATCACCACGGCTTTGGTGATTGGCCCAAGGGACCATCATGTGACCTAGTTGGAGCCAATCCACTTTCTTCCCTGAAATGTAATATTTGGATAATAGGGAGAAAGGACATCTACTGCTTTTGGATCAAGGTTTATAAGGATGTGGGCTCAGCCCCATCAAGGGTGCCTTCCACGTTCCCTGAAGGACCTGGACTCTGGGACGTCACACCCGAAGAGGCCAGGGTGCACGGAGCCCACACACACCTGCACATTCACACCCATCTGGACACAGTGTCTGGCAGATAAATCGGCCCAGGCCACAGCTGTTATCAGATGTCACCATCTTTACTGACAAGAGCTAGAGACAGAAGCAGCAAAGGGTTTCCTAACTGGCCTCCTGGGGACCCTTCTAGGACATTGCTCTCCTGTCTCAGGCAGCAAGAAGGCAGGATCAGCCAGAGAAGGCCAGAAGGCCAGCCAGGGCATCCTTCCTCTCTCAGACCCTCAGATCTTCCTCAAGGAACCCCAGACCAAGTCCCAGGGCTGGGCCTCCAGCCTCCGTCTCCACACAAAATGTGGTTTTATAAACTTCCTTCTCCTCTCAGGGTCTCACACTCTCCCCAAGCCCTGCCTCCCTGACCCTTGGCCTCTGACCCCCAGACTGCCCATTTCTCATGGCCTACACAGACAGGCCACTTGATGAAGGAGAAGGGGGTATAGGCCAAGCCTGGGGGTGAGGAGGGTACCCCCACTTTATAATCTGATACACCCCACCCTACCCGTTGCAGTGAGCCTGGAAGTTACCTCACATGACTCATTTTCTTGTTAGATCCCAGGAGGCAGCCAAGCTGTGATTCATCTCCATTTGTTGATGGGGAAATTGAGGCCCGGAAGGCCCATGCCAGCCCAGAACCCTGAGGTGTGCTGAAGATCCAAGTCTCCAAAAGTCTGGTTCCTGTGCTTTCCCTGAGGACCCCTGCCCTCTGCAGGGGGTGGGGAAGTGGAGGGATTTCACCAGGGGTCCCACCCTCCCGGGGCCAGCCTCACCACAGCTCTGAGGGACCATCTCTGGGACAGAGTCTAGGCCCAGCCTTGGATGGTGGCTGCTCCCCGTGGTCCCCCTCCACGGTCCCACTTCAACCTCTTCTGGTCTTTCCTGGGCCTCTCGACCTGTAGTCTTCAGGATGACAGAGCATGGGGAGGCCTGCTCCCCACCCACCAGGGGCTCCCCGGTCCTCCCGATGTCCCTGGTAGCCAGCTTCACCCTAGGGCTTTATTAAGGCCTGAGCCCTTCTTGGCAGCACTCTCAGGCCCCTCAGGGACGCAGGCCCTGTGCCTGTCTGTACTCTGTGCATTTGCCGTTGCACCCTGGCTATTCCACCCTGATCGTGTCCTTCCCTCAGTACTGGTTGGGTGGGGCTGTTGTCGGCAACTCAGGTTCACAGATGCTACCACTGAGCTCAGCCCAGGGAGGCCAAAGACGGCTCCAGGAAACAGATCTGTGCTTCTTCTTCCCCTACTCATCCTCCCCTTTCCCCCTTGTCTTCCTCTTCCTTCTTCTTCCTCTTCCTCTTCTCCCTTCCTCTTCCTTCTCCTCACAGCGCTCTTCAGCAGACACTGTGCCTTTCCATGCCAGTCCCCATGGGCTGGGTCTCTGCCTCAGTCTCCAGGAAGGGAGAATATGGGTCACAAGGAGAGAAACAGGAGTGGCCCCTCCTACAAGGAGGTGACTGGAAGCCCTCAAAGACCTGGGAACCCCCAGGAGCCCCTCCTCCAGCCATGAGACCCAACGTGAGCTTCCTTGGGAACTGGGAGGCTGACCTCAGCAGGGGCGGAGCCAGGCTTTGCGTGGCCTAAGCTTATGCAGTTTGAGGTCCCTCTTTAAGAAAACGAATACAAAATGACAAGTACAAAAGTAGATGCAGGGCCTTGAAAGAGCCCAGGCAGTGGGAGACCCTGAAGCTGGACCTCACTCGCTTCCTAGGAAATTCACCTGTTCTCTCTGCACCCAGGAGCACAGGACCTCCAGCATTGACTGCCTGGGCCAAAAGGGCATGGAGGTTGTTGGGGTTTCCCCGGGTGAAGCCTGAGGCCTAGAGAGGAGCAGAGCTGGTCCAAGACCTCACAGTCGAGGGGAGGGAGCTGATCTGGGGCCTGATCATTTCTGCGCCACTCCTCCCACCAGGTTAGGCTTTCTTCTGTTTAGGTTTCCAGCCCAGCCCCCAGCGGCTCCTGTGTCCCTGACTCTGAGCCCAAGAAATCCTGGCCTTGGTTTGTCCCTCTGAGGGTCAAGATTCAGGTTGATGCCCCCACACACTCCAGCCCTGGGGGGAGGCCAGTCTGCACCCACCTTTTGCTCGCTCAGCAAAGTCAGCCCAGCAGTAGTGCCCTCCAAACCTCTCATCTGACATAGCTCATCCAGGCTGATGACTCCTATCCCTGAGTCACAGAGGAGAAAACGAGGCCCAGAGAGTGGAAGCAACCTACCCGAGGTCACACAGCAAGTCCCGGCAGCAATAGCATCAAAGCCCAGGCCCTTCAACATCCTATCATGGGCCTGTGGCACCTTGGGAAGTACGCCCTAGGCACACCCATGGCTTCTGCCCCTTCCTCGGGCCACCCCAGCTTTCCCCAAGCCCCTACAGGTAGCTGATGCGCATGGTGCTGGACTTCTCCCCAGTGGAGGCCTCTTGGGGTAGGAGCTGCTGCTCCTTGCTGGCCACTCTGCTGGGCGGCCGCTCCTGCCCACTGGTGCCAGGCTGTGTGATCTGGCTGACCCGGCCGTTCATCTCCTTCCTCTTGCCCCCCTCCCTGCTCTCCTCCCCATCCTCCTCCTCCTCATCCTCTTCCTCAGTCTTCTCCGGGGGCCCCGCAGTGGGCTCCTGGCTGCACACGCGGCGGGAGGGCCGCAGCAGGACCCTGCGGAAGCCCTGCTTGAAGCGGTAGGAGAGGAAGCCATAAAGGATGGGGTTGGCACAGCTGTTGGCATAGGGCAGTGCCACCACCAGGAAGTAGAGCCCGAAGAAGGCAGGCTCCTCGGGCAGTGGGCACACCACATTGACGATGTTGAGCACGTAGAAGGGCATCCAGCAGAGCACGAAGAGCGCCACCACGGCCACCACCATGCGGGTGACCCTGCGCTCGGAGCGTCGCCGCTGGCACGAGGGCGCCCACACCCGGCGCCCGGCTGAGCGCACCTTCACCACGATGAGCAGGTAGCAGAGGCAGATGACCAGCAGCGGCCCGAAGAAGCCCAATGCGGCCGTGTAGATGATGAAGCCCGCTCGCCAGGCCGCTGCCGGCTCGGGCCACTGCATGTGGCAGGTGCTCATGCCACGGGGCACTCCTGAGAAGACTACCACGGGCAGTACCACCACGGCTGAGGCCACCCACACGGCCGCGCTGACCGTGCGGGCCACCGGAGCCGTGCGCCAGCGGGCCGAGCGGGTGGGATGCACCACGGCCAGGTAGCGGTCCACGCTCATGACGGTCAGGCAGAAGATGCTGGTGAACTGGTTGATGCCATCCACTGCCATGACCAGGCGGCACATGAGAGAGCCGAAGGGCCAGTAGGACAGGGCGTTCTGGGCGGCCAGGAAGGGCAGGCCCAGCATGAAGAGCTCGTCAGCCAGTGCCAGGTTGAGGATGTAGACGTTGGTGACTGAAGGGCTGGCCGTGTGCCGCAGGACCACATAGATGACCAGCGAGTTACCCAGCAGGCCCACCACGCACACCACCAGGTAGACCAGGGGGATCAGAACGCCACTGACAGCCAGCCCTGCTGGGCTTGGGGCCACCGACACGTTGCCCAGGGTGGCATCTGGGGGCCAGGCCAAGGAGGCATTCTCAGGTTCTGAGGTCGTGGACACCAATGATGGAGGAAGCGTGTCCATGGCTGAGGGGAGGTTGGTCAGCAGTCAGCTATTTGCCTGGGGGAAGGAAAAACAGCTGGGTCACGGCAGAGAATGGCTTTCTCTGTGCTGCCCTCTCCCATCACGCTGAACCTGGGGACCTGCTGCACGCCCATCCTCCCATCGTCTGAGAGATTTCAGAGGATGGGAAGTGCACCATCTCATTCACCCTGCACAGCGCTGCAAGGCTGAGTCATGTTATCCCCTTTTCTCAGATGAGGAAACTGACGCTTGGGGAGGTGAGGTGACTGTTCTTCCTCGTGGAGAGAGAGAGTGGTGTGCAGCATGAAGTCATACTGTTTCATCAACCAATACCTGCCCTTTCTTTCTACATGTGAGGCCCCAGCTGGCAGGCCCCTGTGAAGTGGGTTGCATTGCTGGCGAGACCAACAGGTCTCGTCCTGACATCTCAAAAACACTGCTTCATATCACAGGACCTTCCCCTGGAAACCCGCTCCCTACATGAACTTCAGAGGATCCATGAACGCCCTAAACTCCAGGTGAAGGTTAATATCAGATTCTTCAGGTTCCAAATGGAGTTAAGAACCACAGGCTTGGGGTGTCCCCTCCCCTGGGAGTCAGAGTCCTTAGCCCCCCCCATCAGCCTGGGCCATCCCACTATGCCCCACCCAAAGGCCCTGCCCAGGAAGGTTGGCTATGAACCTGGGGGGCAGGTGGTTGAGGTCCCTTCTCCCCAGCAGCCGGCTGGGGTTGGTGAACTTTATAATTCACTTAGTACATGCTATCCAAGAGCAGCCCCGCCCCCTGGCTGGAAGGGCCAGCTGCCTGGAGAAGGGAATGTTCTCAGCACAAGCAAGAGCCCCCACTGCACTCCACGTGCTTTCTTAGTGTCTTTCTCATCCCATGCCTGTGTGTAAGAAGCTGGGGCTCCTCCGGGCTCCCCTGTAAGACTCTGATCCCCTCCCGTGTGGAGTCTCCAGCCAGCTTTGGACCCTCCCCACTGCTTTCCGCCCTGTCACTTTCCCACAGGCACAAGCTCTGCCTCAGTGTCAGGCATCAAATGAACCAGAGAAGCCTGGAGTGGACCAATTCCAATGCCAAGGGGGAATGTCCGACCCCACTGTGGAAAGCCACGCTCAGGAGGAGGCCCAGGCAGGGCCAGGCTGTAAGCAGGAGCCTCCTCTGGGGCCTGGACTACCCACTGCACCCCTTCTTCCTAATTATCCCCCAATCCCCTGGCTCCTGGCTGTCCTCAGATTCTCCCTGCAGAAAACCCTGAAGGGAAGAGAAATCTCTCAGAGGAGAAGCTCTTCTTCTAATATCCCTGACACTGGGCCTGCAGTTCCTCCCTCCACTGGGAGCTGTGGTCCGCACCGCCCTATACGGACATCACTGTTGAGGTGCAAAGCTCCTGGGAAGGAAAGGCACCCCAAATCCAAACAAACACCTCTGAGCATGCCTGGCTACCCTTGCCCCAAGGACCTCCAGCTGCAGCGGGCTTACAGTGCCAGGCTGGGTGAAGTCAAGGGTAGCAGGGAACCCCTAGGCCATGGCTTCTCCAAAAGCATCCCAAGCTGGCTAGGCTCAGAGCATCTCCTCCCTGTTCCTGGGGCTGGGAGAAGAGAAGGATTCTGAGCCTGGGTCATCCTCCAACCTGTTCTCAACCCATCCTTCTCCCCAACCCTTCATCAGGTCTCCTGAGCCTGGAACAGCAGCACTAAGGGAGGGGCACCTAGACAGCGGGCTAGAGGATCCTAACAGTGCTGCCAGCTGCTCATCACTGAGCCCTGACTTGCCAGGTGCCAGGCTAAGCTGGTGAACTGCAGTATCCTATGGTGTCCTATGAGGGAAGCACTACTGTCATCCCCACTGCACAGATGGGGAGCAAACATGAGGTCACATGTTCTGGTCACAGGTAGGAAGTGGCAAATCTAGAAAAATTTGTAGTGACCACCTCTAAGCCCATTCCACAGGCTGGCAAACTGAAGCCAGGCCTGGGAAGGCACCCACCTGAGTGCCCAGCTGATATCCTGCTTTCCCAATTGCCCCCAGGACTTTGAGCTATGAGGATCATGGACTCAAAGCCTAATGGACCTTAGAGATCTTAAAATAGAATTTTGAATTCTTAGAACGGTCAGAGAATCTTATAGCCATAGGATTTTAGACTCAGTATCCTTGAATCCCAGAATGTTAGAATTTCAGAATGCTAGAATGAGTCCATCTTAGACCTGGAATTGTGGAACCTGGAACCTTAGAGCCCTGCCTCCTTGGCAGGGAACCCACGTCACCATCTACCTTGCCGCCCTGTGATGTACACAGATCCTCTTTATAGCATCCCTGCTGGTCAGCCAATCACAAGCCAGGGCTAGATGAGGGAGGGGAGCACCAGGCTCGCGAGAGAAGCAAGGAGCTGGGCAGGCCTAATTTCCAGGCTTCAGGGACAGATGCCCCTGGGGTAGCCCACTAGCGGTAAGCTCTGAGGTTGCCCCACCCCCACGCCTGCCCAGCACACGTCTGTGCACCCACAAGCGCATGCGCTGACACACACATGGTCCTGGCAGGAACACGGCATGCCTAGCCAGACCCTCCTTTGTACCAGGGAATGCAGTCGCCCCTCCCAGAACTCCTGACCCCCTCCTGGAAAACCCTGTCTCCACCTTGTTCTCGGCCAGTCTTCCCTGTCAAAGTTTGAGGGGCCCAGGCAGCAGAAGCAGGGAAATTACAGCTTTCCAAGCACGTAAGCCAGACCTGCAATTGAGGTGCCGTCTTTTCTTTAAAGAGCTGGAATCCTGTGCATGATCTAGTTCATCCTTGGGAAGGAGGGACTTTTCCTCCCTGTCTGGTTTATCTTTGGCACAAGCTTGCCTGAAAGCTGGGGGCGGACTCCTCGGAGGACTGTTCAGGAGGAGACAGCACAGAGAGGGTGAGTGGCTGCCTTGAGCCCCACAGCCCTAATAGTTCAGGGAGGCCAGGCACCCCAATCATTCTCCATTTGCCCATCTCTCACCCACTAGAACACTGGCTCTTGAATGCAGGGGCCCTGATTGATTTATTTCTTAACCCCAGAACCTAGGACATCACCCAGAACAGCCATAAATGTGAACAGCCAAGCAGTTCAGCAAGGAGAGCTCCAAGGTGGGACATTGTCCCCAGATGGAAGCCTCAGACGCACATGATGAGATCCTCAAGAAGCCCAAGAGGGAGAGTTTTTAGAGAGGAAGAAGTTGAGGCTCAGAGAGGTTAAGTAAGCTGCACAGGGTCACCCAGCTGGAGAGTGAGAAGCCAGAATTCGAACTCAGTTCTGTCTACTTCTAAACCATCAGTACCTCCTGGCCCCACTTGGCTCCTCTGAAGGCCTCAGGCTGAGAAGAATCAAAGGCCATGACAGTCCTGAAGAGTGCAGGGCGATGGCCCCTGGCTCTCTGCTTGTCCTCTACACCCTTGGGCCTTCTCCCCAAAGAGACCTGGCTTATGCTTGTCAGTGCCAGCTGACTCACTCGCACCCCAGGCCTGGGGCCTTATCCCAGGAGCACACCCCACGGGCCCAGGGTTGGGGGCTTGGGCTCTGTTGCACAGTGATGACGCCAAATTGCTGTGTGACCTCGGGCAAGTCACTTCTCCCCCCTGCACCTCAGTTTCATCGTATGGAAGACAAGCGGACCACTTCCCAGGGTTGTTTGCAGAGACTAAATGGAGGCGTGCCAAGCACAGTGCCGGGTATGGAGGGGGAGCTCAGGAGAGCTGCCACGTGAGCTGGGAAAGCCAACGACATGATGCATCTGGCTCCCTCCAGCCCTGACAGCCTGCGATTCTGTGATTCCGAGATCCTGGAATTATGGCACAAGATTCTGAGACTAATGCCCCTGCCCCTGCAACCGGCCGGGAGGTCACAGGAAGGCCTCCCCCTCCTGCCTCCCTGGGACTCCCCAACCTCTGCCTCCCCAGCCCCAGCCTCCCAAGTTCATCCTGGGCAGAGGATGGGCTTCCGGGACCCCCCCCTTCGGGACATCATCCGGGCCCCAGCCTCCTTACCTGCCCATGGGGTGAGGGCTTCCCTCCTTGCCGCCAGGCTGGTTATCATTCTGCTGCCCCCTCTCCCTGCCCAGTCCCCAGGGTCATTAGCCCTGGGATTGGTTAGGAGGGCACTCCTAACTGGGGTCCCCATGCGGCACCCACTTCTAGACTGCTTGCAGGCTCAGGTCCCCTCCCAGGCCCTCGGCCACGGCTGTCCACAGAGCCTCTCCCATCTGGTCTCCGGCCCTGACTTCCCAACCAGCGCCTGGTACGTCACCCCCCATCTCCAGGACACATCCTGGGGGGGCAGGGGCAAGGATAGATGGGGAGAAGCTTCCCAGGGTGAAGAAGAGAAAAGGGGAACAAGGGATGCACAAACCAATAGAAATAGAGGGGAAAGGGGGTCGGGAGGAGGTGGAGAGAGAGAGAAAGAGGGAGGGGGAGAGAGACAGAGGGAGAGGAGACCGTGAGTAGGAGGAAAGGCAGAATGAGGGGGAGTGATGAAAGATGCGTGACAGGGAGAAGACAAGGAGGAAAGAGAGGAGAGGAGACACGGGTGAGAGGGAGAGACGCAGAGAGAGGCAGGATAGAGAGGAGGAGGGAGGAAGGAGAACGAGGGGTTGGCAGGGAGAGTGACAGAGAGGGACTGTGCCACAGATGGTGACATGGAGCCCGCGAAAGGAGGGAGCAAGCAGGGAGGGGCCGAGGGCCAGAGAGCCGGTGTGGGGGGTGGGGGGCAGGTTAAGGGAGGAGGCCCAGCGAGGGAGCAGAAGGGGGGCAGACCCTGTTACCGAGGAGATTTCAGCCACCCACGCCCGCTGGCCTTGGCTCCCACAGGGAGTTGGAGAAAAGAATGTGCTCAGTGCTCAGGGGAGCTGAGGCTGCCAGCCAGTAGCCAGAGCAGCTCCCCGAGGCCACTGCGGCACAGGTGCCCTGGGGCAACAGCTGTGTCCCAAGGCAAGGCTGGGTGTGGGGCTGACCAGCCCGAGAGTGAGTCCACAGTCCAGCCCTGCAGTCAGGCACACCGGCCGCAGCCAGCACCGGCCACCGGGGAGGCCGGGTGGGGGTCATCAGCCCTGGGATTGGTTAAATCTGGAGAGCCCCAGGCAGGGTGAGGGGTAGAAGGACAGAGTAGAGAACCAATATTTCAGGCTTTGAGGGCAAAATCATTGTGCAGGGAGAAAACAGATTTTCACTATTTTCTAACTGACAAAACTCAAAATAGAATAATGATAATTCAGGCCAGTGTTTTGTAATGCAGGTCCACTAATGAGAAGAAAAGAGTTCTTTTTAGAGGCAACGTATTTTGCTTAATTGGAGTTTAGAGTTAGTGTTTCATCAAACCGATTGCAAATGGTCATCCGTAAAAACCACTCTCAGCTCGTAGGCTGCACAAAAACAGGCAGTGGGTGGGATTTGCCCCATGGGCCGTATTTACTGATCTGTGGTCTAAGAGACTCTGCCCTATGGTCCTGAGCACAGGCCCAGCTGTCTTGGGATGCCATGCCCCAGCCTGTGCTGATTCCTGCCTCAGCACAGGAGTGATAAGGAAAGGAACAGTCAGAGACGGGAGGGAGAAGGACACGCGTCTTGGCTGAGCACCTACTATGTGCCAGGCACCACCTAGGATACTTTCCAAACTGGGCCATTGCTTGGGACCAGGGCTGGACCTCCTTTGTCACTAGGTACCTGGGGCTGCAGAGAACTGGAAGTTGAATTGGTCCAGAGGTGCCACCGTGCGTGCGGCAGCACACAGTAGGACACACCTGCTTCTACCTGGAGCCGGCCTGGTCTCTTAACGCTGCCCCTCCGTTTGCCACGTGCCCGGGGCAAGGCCCTTGCTCCAGGTCTCAGCCTCCCATTGTCTTTGTCTGTACAAGTTCATGAGGTGTGGGTGGGCTCCTGGGACCGTGTCCTCAGGGTCAAGGGTGGGTTTTCCATGGCACTGACCACCCTTCCCTACCCATGGCTTCTCACTGCCCTCAGAATAAAAGCTCTCCCCCTGCAGCCCACCTGGCACTGCATCTTTGAGTCTGCCGCCTGCGCAGGCTTCCTCCTCTGCAGATTTCCCTCACCCCTCTGTGCCCTAGGCGCACCCAGCCTCATGTATTCATTCACTTATTCCTGAGGGTTGGGGTACAGGGGCTGAAGACTGGACAGGGGAGTTTGAGCCCCAGCTGTGCCCCTGCTGTGCAGTGAACTTGAACTTCAGTTTTCTCCTTCAGTAGAGTGTACACCCCTGACTGCCCGGCCCGAGGGTTCTTGTGAAGGTTAAAGGAGTAAATGTTCATCAGCGTGCCCCCAGTCACACACCTCCCCAGCACCGAGCCTTGCTGCTCCTGCTTGGAACCCCTCCACTGCTCTCCATCCACAGGCTCCCTTCTGGGCCAGGCCACTGAAGGCGTTCAGGACATGCCACCCCAGAATACACCACTCTGGCACATTGATTTCTTTGAACTAAAGGCACTTCAGAAACAGCAGGTGCAGAAAGGGTGCTCTGACCTCCCCTTTTCTTCCTGAAAGCAGGAGCTAAAATGCCCTGTGAAAGATGCCCTCCCTATGCCAGGAGGAAGAAAGACATTCTTTTTTTTTTTTTTTTTTCTTTTTGAGACGAAGTCTCGCTCTGTCGCCCAGGCTGGAGTGCAGTGGCGTGATCTCGGCTCACTGCAAGCTCCGCCTCCCGGGTTTACACCATTCTCCTGCCTCAGCCTCCCGAGGAGCTGGGACTACAGGCGCCCGCCACCTCGCCCGGCTAGTTTTTTGTATTTTTTTAGTAGAGACGGGGTTTCACCGTGTTAGCCAGGATGGTCTCGATCTCCTGACCTCGTGATCCGCCCGTCTAGGCCTCCCAAAGTGCTGGGATTACAGGCTTGAGCCACCGCGCCCGGCCAGAAAGACATTCTTATTACCAGATAAGGAGAGTCGAGGCCAAAAAAAAATCTGTATGAACAAATCGTTTAACCCTTATCTTCCCAGTTACACAATTGCCATTCTTTGTTCAACCTGATACTAGTCACTTCTTTGGGTCTTGGTCATTTGGGCGGAGGGTGGAGGGAGCTCCCTCATACATGTAAATGAAATCTGTATGTTTTTCTCCTGCTGATCTGCCTTATGTCCGTTTAATTCTTCAGCCCAGCCAGAGACACTAAGACAGTAAAGAAGGGTTTTTCCTCCTCCACCCCACCATCGCCTTGCACTCCCCTGCTTCCACCCTCGCCCCCTTCTCAGCAGAGAGAGTGAGTCCATTACAAACATAAGTTATCCCAGCTGCCTCTTTGAGACCTTCCTGTGGCCACCTGCTCCTTGTCAAATACAATTCACAGTCCCTACCGTGGCCTGGGGCCCCATGTAACGAGCCTCAGCCTGCGCTCCTGCCACTTGGCCCTCTTCTCGTTCTAAAGCACCAGGGCCTCCATCTGAACCTCACCGGGGCCGTGAGTCCCTAGCAGTCCATTCTGGGTCCCCCTCTTCACCTTCAGCCCGGTTAGGCATCCCCTGCTCTGGCAGCCTTCCCCAGAGCCCTCCCCTTCTCCGACACTCCCTTCTTCAAGATTTCTTGAAATAAAAGCAAATAAAATTTGCTTCTATTTCATCAAAGTACTGTTTGCAAGTAAATTTGGAAACCAGTAGAATAGTCCCCCCCCTTTACGCCCCTTATGCCTTGGGGCATACATCCCAATACCCGAAGTGGATGCCTGAAACTGTGGATAGTAGTGAACCTGCATATATATGCTATTATTTTTTCCTGTATGATGTTTTACATACCTATGATAATTTTTTTTAACAGAAACAGGGTCTCACTATGTTGGCCTAGCTGGCCTCAAACTCCAGGCCTTAAGCGATCCTCCCACCTCAGCTTCTCAAAGTACTGGGATTATAGGCATGAGCCACCCTGCCCAGCCTGATAATTTTTTCTTTTTTTTGAGACAGAGTCTCGCACTGTCATCTGGGCTGGAGTGCAGTGGCGCCATCTTGGCTCACTGCAACCTCCGCCTCCCGGGTTCAAGCGATTCTCTTGCCTCAGCCTCCCGAGTAGCTGGGACTACAGGCTGATAATTTTTTTTTTAAGTAAAAGTTCTCACCTATGTATTACTGAACCCAGCTTACTAGTGCAGAGCATATAAACAAAGAGAAAAAGTACCTTCCCAATCAAACATGTCCAGCTGTCCATACAGTGGTGACATTTTCAGCTTGCGATGGTAAGATGATCACGACCTTGATGCAACGTAAATATGTGTAGCATCTCATGCTCAGTTCCTGACAGACCCAGCTTGGTTCTTTCCAATACCTCCTTTTGGAGCTGTACCTGATGTTATTGCCAGTTTTCATACAAATCCACTGGGGAATGGGTCCTTTTTGCTTTTGTTTCTTGCGCAGGAATGACTTGATCCTGAGAGTCTTGTGAGAAGCTGTGGCGAGAAGCGGAGTCAACCACACACCACGACGGTGGAGAAAGATAATGTTTAATTTATAAATTAGGCACAGTTAAGAGATGAACAGCAATAATTAATCATACAATATACAATAGAACAATTATAACAATATACTCTAACAGAAGTTATATGATGGTGATCTCTCTCTTTCTGTCTTTTTCTTTCAAAAGCTATTAATATTTTTGGACTGTGGTTGCCCGAAGGTAACTGAAACTGCACAAAGTGGACTACTGTAGTGCTGAAAAGGTTTATAACAGCAAAAAACAGCAGCAGCAGTCCTCCCACGTCCCTCCCGCCCCTCCCGACCCAGATTTAATCCCACCCAGTCAGCAAATTGCTCCCTCGGTTAAACTCTTTCTTGCTAAATATCATATTGATTTTTTAATGTCTTAATCCCTCAATTTTACCCATTATCTACTGACTCCTCTTATAGTAGAGGAGAAGTTTACATTTCTTACACACTCTCACCCCTTCTCCCCATCTTCTCGAGTTTCTGTTAAATGCGTATCCAGTGTTCCCATGATTAATGCAATGTAAATATTATTTCCTGCTTGTCAGGAGTTCATAAATGCTTCGTTTTTTTCATTTGCTTCGTTTTTTGGTTTTTAAAAATATCTTCAATGTCTTGCACTAAGCATTTCCACACGTTCCTATAGCTTCGTAAAAACCACACAGTGGAGTTTCCAGAGTCCAGCCTCAGGGACGATTTCGTCGTGGAGACTACCGAGCTCCTCTTATCTGGGCCAGCTGCCCCTTGGGCCCGTGTGCAGCTGACATCCCGAGATTCTCTCTCCATTATTGTTTGGGGATTGCCTTCAGCTTTTTCCTGTATGAACCCAGTTTCTTAGATTCCATGTCTTCCTTCTTGATGTTTTACTTTCTCATTTTGTGGGGGACTTGGGGGGTTGGTTTTTTTGTTTCGTTTTGTTTTTGAGACAGGGTCTGACTCTGTCACCCAAGCTGGAGTGCAGTGGTGCAATCTCGGCTCACTGCAACCTCTGCCTACCAGGCCCAAGCGATCTTCTCACCTCAGCCTCCTGAGTAGCTGGGACTACAGGTACATGCCACCATGCCCAGATAATGTTTGTATTTTCAGTAGAGATGGGGTTTTGCCTTGTTGCCAAGGCTGGTCTTGAACTCCTGGGCTCAAGTGATCCACCTGCCTCAGCCTCCCAAAGTGCTGGGATTACAGATGTGAGCCACCGCGCCTGGCCTCCTCTCTCATTTTGATGGAGCATAGCTCCCAGTAACTTTCGGAGAAAGTGTACATGTTTCAAAATAGTGAATTCCCCTGTCACACTTGTTGATAGATAGGCTAGGTATAGAATTTGAGATTGAGAATGACTCTGACTCAACTGACGGAAGGCATCTGTGGGTGTCTCTAGCTTCCAGCACAATTCTTTTTTTTTTTTTTTTTTTTTTTTTTTTTGAGACAGAGTCTGGCTCTGTCGTCCAGGCTGGAGTGCAGTGGTGCGATCTCGGCTCACTGCAAGCTCCGCCTCCTGGGTTCACGCCATTCTCCTGCCTCAGCCTCCTGAGTAGTTAGGACTGCAGGCACCCGCCACCACACCCGGCTAATTTTTTGTATTTTTAGTAGAGACGGGGTTTCACCGTGTTCGCCAGGATGGTCTCGATCTCCTGACCTCATGATCCGCCCGTCTCGGCCTCCCAAAGTGCTGGGATTACAGGCTTGAGCCACCGTGCCCGGCCTCTAGCACAATTCTTAATCCCAATCCACTGTGTGTAACTTAAGCTAACTTTTTTTATTATTATTATTCTGGAAGCTTCTAGGATCTTTGCCTTATCCTTAAATTTCTGAAAATTTTATAACAAGACTTGCTTGAGTCTTTTTCCATTTGTCATCTGGAGCATCAAGTAGCCTTTTAATCTGAAGATTTGTGTTCTTCAGTTCTGAAACATTTTTCTGTTATTTCCTTCTATAACTCCTATTATTTGAATATTGGGCCTCCTGGATGAAATCTTTACTTTTCTTGTTGCTCATCTTTATCATTTTGTTCTACTTCCTGGGAGGTTTTTAAAAAATCTGTTTTTTAAAACAGATTTTTCCAATCCCTCTTTTTTTAAATCAACATATTTTTCATTTCTAAGAGCTCTCTCCTGTTTTTTATTATTTTTTGTTTGTTCATTTGTGTTTTTTGAGACAGAGTCTCACTCTCTCACTCTGTCACCCAGGCTGGAGTGCAGGGGCACAATCTCAGCTCACTGCAACCTCCGCCTCCCGGGTTCAAGTGATTCTCCTGCCTCAGCCTGCTGAGTAGCTGGGATTACAGGTACATGCCACCACACCCAACTAATTTATGTAATTTTAGTAGAGACAGGGTTTCACCGTGTTGGTCAGGCTAGTCTCGAGCTCCTGGCCTCAAGCAATCCATCCACCTCGGCCTCCCAAAGTGCTGGGATTACAGGAATGAGCCACCGCGCCCAGCCAGTTCTCCCCTGATTTCTGCCTGCTCCTTTGCTGTGGCCTTCTGTACTCATTTGTGGATGTATGTTTCCTTATCTCTTCAAGGATGGCAATGATGGTTTTGTCAAAGTTTTCTTCTGCTCACTGCATCATCTTATTGTTCACTGATATTCATTTTCTTCTACTTGTTTGATTGGGTGTCTTTCATTTATCATTTGGGGCAATGCTGTCATTAGAGCCTTTTTCAACCAATCATCCTGTATTAGCCACTCCTGTTTCAGAGTGAGGCATTAAGGCCGGGCACGGTGGTTCACGCCTGCAACCCCAGCACTTTGGGAGGCTAAGGCAGGTGGATCGCCTGAGGTCGGGAGTTCGAGCCCAGCCTGACCAACATGGAGAAACCCTGTCTCTACTAAAAATACAAAATTAGCCTGGCGTGGTGGTGCATACGTGTAATCCCAGGGCTCGGAAGGCTGAGGCAGGAGAATCACTTGAACCCAGGAGGTGGAGGTTGCGGTGAGCTGAGATTGTACCATTGCACTCCAGTCTGGGCAACAAGAGTGAAACTCTGTCTCAAAAAGAAAAAAAAAAAGAAAGAAAGAATGAGGCACTAAAATCTGACTGGAGCCCAAGAGCAGTACTTGTACAATGGTGGGCATCTCTGTGGGGCAGCTGGATCTTTTGTCAAGGACACCCCAAAGTCAGCATCTGTAAGACTTTTCTCTGGGGTGACCAGATCTTCCAATTTCATTCCCGGCGTGAGTGTATGGCTGGGTGCTGGCACCCCTGAAATGGGTCAGGGAAGGGGGCTGGGGTCACCATGTTCAGTATTCAGACTTTCACTTAATCTCCTTGTGTCAGTCAGATAGTGCTGTGTAACAAACAACCACAAAAATCTCTACGGCACACGACACTAAGTATTTCTTCTCTTCACATGTGTTCAGGTCGGCTGGGATGAATTGATCTAGACTGGGCTCGACTGGGCAGATCTGTGTGAAGTCGCAGGTCTGTAGATCAAGCAGACAGCTCTATTCTGTGTTTCTCCTTTACTCTGGGAACCAGTGGGCTCATCCAGGGCATGTTAATTTTTTTGGCTGCACAAGAGAGCATGTCCGTGCGGACAAGCCCATGAAGTCTCTCCTGAGTGGCCACAACGAGTCACATGGCCAAGCCCAGCATCAGGGGAGAGGGGAAACATGCCCTTCCCATGGAGGGCGTGTCAATATCTCTCTGGAGCGTGGTAGGAATGGTGGGTAGGGAG
Organism: Piliocolobus tephrosceles; assembly: GCF_002776525.5. NCBI lineage: Eukaryota > Metazoa > Chordata > Mammalia > Primates > Cercopithecidae > Piliocolobus > Piliocolobus tephrosceles. The sequence goes on from NC_045452.1 coordinate 18,929,620, forward strand.
GGTAGGAGTGGAGGAGTGATTATTTGCAAGGCATCATCGAATTGACAGCATCTCCAAAAGCAGTCTGGTGCCTCACCCCTACTCTGCCCCGTAGCGAATGTCTCTGGGTCCAGAGAACTCTGGCTGAATTCTCCCTGCCGGGGTTAGGGAGAGGTGAATGCCTGACCACATAATGGAAAAGAGAAGATCTGTGGTGGTGCTGAGGGATCTCACTTCTCCTAAGCAGACTCCCACGCAACCCCCCATTTTCAGCCTCCTGCCTCACCATCCATGATGTCTGGGTTCCCTAATTCTGAGCCTCCCCAGGGTTCTGCAAGGACAGGTGATTTGCATCTTTTCTGTCTCCAAAGCCCCTACTCCACCCCACCATGTAGCAGCAGGCATTGAGGTTTGCCTCCCTCAGCTCTGTTCAATCATTTACCACCCTCCATCTGCTCTCGCTGCTCATACATTGTGGTTTGGGGTTACAGGTGTCTCCTGGCTTCTTTGAAGGTGGGAGTTTGTGTTTCTGTGTCTTGTTCTCCTTATTGCCGTGGCCACTTTTCAGCGAGGAGGTGGGGGGTGGAAACATCTCTACCCTAGCACCTTGAGACCAGAGTCTCTTCCTTTCTATATTGAATGTATTTCTGTGATCTGTGGATCAAGCCACATGGTAGATGTCTATTCACACGTCTGTCTCTCCCACTGGCTTCTGAACCACTGGTGAGCAAGGAGCTGTACCTCACACCTCTCTGCACCTCCAGCTCCTGCCACAGCTTGCTGTGAAGCACGTAGTTAGTAGGTGGGAACTGTATTGATTGAATTTTGGATTCTGTGGAAAACTGCTCTTTTCACCTTCCTTGAGGTCCTCTCCAGAAGCCTTCTAGGGACATCCTGGATGTGCCTCTTCCTCTCCAGGGCCTGTTCTGCTCTGCCTCCCATATCATGTGAGAGCTGGATGGAGTCAGGTGTCCCCAAATGTCAGTATCTCTCTGGAGTGTGGTAGGAATGGTGGGTAGGGAGGAGAGCTCAGAGATCAGAGGAGCAGATAATGAAGAGTCTAGACTGCAAAAAGTCAAGGTTTCAGTATCAGTGCCTGTGTCACAAACCACCTCAAAATGTAGTGGCTTACAATAGCCATGTTATTATCCCTTATGATTCTGTGGGTTGGCTGGGCTCATTTGGGCCATTCTTTTCTTTCATGGTGGCCAGCTGCGAGTCATCTGGAGACAGCTAGGCCAGCACATCCAGGTCACCTCTCGCACATGGCTGGCACCTGGCTGGGGTGGTTGGAGGGTGGGCTCAGCTGGGTTGCTGGCATGGTTCCATCTCTCTCGTTTCATTAAAGTCCATTCTTTCATCCACTTACTCATTTGTACAAATAACATTCATTCCGCATGGATTAGGTGGCCAGGACTCACTAGGGTCTTAGTATAAAACAAAACACACAGGTCCTTGTGTGTGTTTGAGCTTATAGTCTAGAAGGGAAGCACTTTTTGAACAAATAGACCTGTTTAATAAACACTTAATTATAAACTGTGATGAAGACTGTTCTTCAACAGAGGCACCAAGAGAAGCAGGAGGAGGAGGTGATCAAGATTGACTGTGGGCTGATTGCGGAGGAAGCTCTGGGTGCTATGGGTGGAAGGAGGGGCTTGAGCAAGGGTCCCAGGGTAGAAAGGGGCCTGGCATGCAGTGAAAATCCTGGGAGCAGCCTGCATTAGCTTGTTTTCACACTGCTAATAAAGACATACCCCCAGCCTGGCCAACATGACAAAACTCTGTCTCTGCTAAAAATACAAAAAGTAGCCGGGTGTGGTGGCACATGCCTGTAGTCCCAGCTACTCAGGAGATTGAGGCAGGAGAATTGCTTGAACCTGGGAGGCGGAGGTTGCAGTGAGCTGAGATCATGCCACTACATTCCAGCCTGGGCAACAGAGCAAGACTCTATCTCAAAAAATAAAACAAAATAAAAAATAAAAATAAAGACGTACCCAAGACTGGGTAATTTATAAAGGAAAGAGGTTTAATTGCCTCACAGTTTAGCATGGCTGGGGAAACCTCAGGAAACTTACAATTATGGCAGAAGGGGAAGCAAACACGTCCTTCTTCACGTGATGGCAGGAAGGAGAAGTACCAAGCAAAAGGGGAAAACCCTTCATAAAACCATCAGATCTCATGAGAACTCACTTACTATCACGAGAACAGCATGGAGGTAATCATCCCCCTCCCCCATGATTCAATTACCTCCCACTGGGTTCCTCTCACCTGGATTATGGGATTCAATTACCTCCCGCTGGGTTCCTCCCACCTGGATTATGGGATTCAATTACCTCCCACTGGGTTCCTTCCTTGTGATTATGGGAACTACAATTCAGGATGAGATTTGTGTTGGGACACAGCCAAACCAGATCACAGCCCTTGTGGCTGGAGCTTTGCAAGGAAAGGGAAGATAGTGCCAAGTGAGATCTGGAGGTAGAAACTGGCAACATCCTATAGGCCTTGTAGGTGAGGGCAGAGGTTTCATGCCAAATGTCCTGAGATGCCATTGGAGGGTGTTATACAAGGGAGTGGTCTGATCTGATTGGTGGTTTAACGTGATCACTCTGGCCACTCTGTGGAGATAAACAATGGCCAAGGGCAAGAGTGAAAACAAGAAGGCCAGACAGGAGGTATGAGCGTTAGGATTGGTGCTCAGCAAATATTTCCTTTCCTCCAAGTCTGGGAAGAGTTCCTGTCCCTGCCCCATTGGCGGTGTTGGGCTCAGCCACGTGAAGCGTGAGCAGAGGCCTTAAACACTGCATGGTTTGGCTTGACTTCTCATGCTCCTGTGAGAAGGATGAGAAGGACATGCCCCAGGGAATGGTGGTCTAAGGAGGATGAGAGACAGGTGGAGCCAACACACACACACCCACAGCCAGGAACGAGACCACCCATCCCCAGCCTAAAGCCAAGACACCAGCCAAACCCTCCTAAGTCAGCAGACCCACTCTCCACCTACAACTAGTGAGTGTGAGAACACAGGCCTGCTGCTGCTTGCCTCTGGGTTTGAAGGCGGTTTGGTTCGTTACACAGCATTATTGTGCCAATCGCTGACTATGACAGGAGGCTACCGCAGGAATCCAGCGAGGAAACTGTGCTGACCTGGACATTAGAAACCGTGGCAATGCAGAGAAGGTGGGGCGCTGGGGAGATTGTCAGTGATGGGTTGGAAGTGGAAGGTGAGGGAGAAGGTGTCAAGGAGGACTCCCAGGTTTTTGGTTTGAGAGCCTGGATGCATTTACTGAGTGATGAAGGCTGGGTGGGGCGTGTGAGTTGGAAAATGCTCAGGAGACATCCAAGCAGAAGGGCCATTTCCTGGGCTCTCTGCTGGCTGGACAGCCTTCCCACTGGCCTGTGAGCTCCTGAGAGCGGACTCATGCTTGACCTACCCCCAAGCCTTGGGCTTGACACACGGTCTCAGTAACTATTTGCTGAAGGATTCAATGATTGAATAAGTCAGTGGTTCTATTAGCATCTTTGACGGCACAGTTGCTTGTAAACGAGGAAAATCCCCAGGCCACCTGGTGGAAAACGGAGTATAGGCAGAGAGAGGGAAGGCAGAAGGCCAGTGAGGAGGCTGTGGCTACTGTCCAGGGGAGACATGGCAGGGGCTGGGTGAGGGAGCAGCCATGGGGACAAGGGGTGGATTTAATAGATAGAAGCTGAATTTTCCAGGCTTGTGGCCAGTAAATGACAGGATGAAAGGATCGGAGGAGTTTGGGGGACCCCAGGCCTCTGCTTTGAAGAAGGAACAAGGAACAGCCAGTCTCTAGAATAGAGAGCACCAGATGCAGTGGCCTCGTCTGGCAGGCACTTTCCTCAACCACCAGGCCATGATTTCATTGCAAGAAGGGCTGAGTGAGGCATGGAACCTGCTGCCAGCCCAGGCCTGGCACTAGGTGGGCACTTGGGGGGGGTTGTTGTCGCATGAGAGAGCAAACCATGGTGTCAGCTCCTGCCCACAACCAGCAGGTCTTCCTGTTTCAAAATAGGTTCTCACTGACTTCCTATAAGCTTTCTCTTTCCTATATGAGGGGCCTCCGTCCTCAGCCAATCTGCAGAGCAGAAACAAGTGGCTCACCCCATGCGGAGTGGCTGCTGGGAACAGTTATACAGTGGGAAGAGCACTGCGCTAGGAGTCCTGCCGCCTCAGTGACAAATGCTGTCAGCTGACAGCAACAAAAGGCGTGACCAACAGTGACATAAATAATTAGGTGGTTTCATTTTCTTTAGTTCCCATAACAAGGCAGCTGTTAGCATTGGTTCAGCTGCCCGTTGCTGCTGCCAGGAGCCAGGCTCTTTTTATATTTCTGCTCATCCACTCCCAGCATGGGGCCTTGTATCTTCATGTTTGTGGTTTCAAGCTCACAAGACAGCTGCTGCAGCTCCAGACATCCCATCAGTATTCAGGCCAGAGAAGGGGACAGAAAAGGGGCAGTGCCAGCTGGGCCCGTCATTTTTTTATGGAAGGAAACAACTTTCACAGAAGCCGTTTCTCCAGCTGATTTTCACATATGTCTTCTAGGCCAGAACTATGTGACCTCAAAACCCCAGTGACAAAACCAGCTGGGAAAACAAGTATTTTGTTGGTGTTAGGTACGTTGCTCCTGTGCACAAAACTAGAATTCTGTTAGCCAGGAGGATGGGAACAGAGGTAGCGGATGGGAAAGTACAGCATCTGCCTTGTCAATTTGAGCCAAATCCGGTGCCCTTCTTTTCCTCTTCTGCAAACTGTGGCTATGAGTACCTATCTTGGAAGGCTAGTCAAACATTAAATGAGATAATATGTGCATGGAAGCCAAGACAATGAGCAAAGGAAGTTATTTACTGACATTATTATTGTATAGAAGCAAAGATTGTCTCTACTGGGATAGAACTAATGGGCTGAACACACATGGAAGGAGATCCGCGCCCACCTTTGGCCTGCAGGGAAGTTCCAGGAGCAGAGGAAAGGGTTCAAGGAAAGGGGACCAGTATGTGCAAAGGCCTGGAATGAAAGAAGCGTGAATGTGAGGTGGAAGAAATGAAAGTCCAGTCTGATGGTAGAGGCCTGAGTGCAATAAGAGTGGGAGGCAGAGGATAGCCAGGCCTTCAGAGCCATGGTTTGCTGCGGAGGCTCTGGAGTTTATCCCACTGCTCTGTGAAGAGGAGGGAGCAGAAAGAGGCTCCCTCAGACTCTGGCCAACCTCAGGGGGTGCCTCGGGGGTCTTAGACATCGAACATACTAGGGAGTGGGGTCCTGGCTGCCTGCATCTGTCTTGTGCCATGGATGGGTGGGGTTTAGTATTTCATTTCTGTTTCAGAAGAGAAGTAACTTTAAAAACATCATGACTTTGTCTGAGCTGAAACTAAGACAAGCAAAGGGGTTCCCCTCTGCACCCAGTCCCTTTGAAGGGGCACTCCAGGAGGTGAGTGAGCTGGAGGGGGTCCTGCCTCAGAACATGGGACACTTATGGGGACAGTGGGGTTGGCTGGGAGCTCTGGGAAAGCACAATGTGGAAACTCAAGCATTTCATAGGCTAGAAACTGGGGTCTTCTGGGTTGTCAGGGGCAGCCTCTTAGATCTCCTAGCCTCTCTAGAGTGTCAGCCTCCTGAGGGCAGGGTCTTCTGGGCACCGCTGGATCCCCGGCACCTAGAACAGTGCCTGGCACAGAAGAGGTGCTCAATAAATGTGTGTTTGATGAATGAATGAGAAGTTGAGATAGAGGAGAGTAATTGTCCGCAGGAGGGGGAGGTCTGGCACCTCCCCAGACCTTAGCAAGCCCTGTGATGGGACTGACTGTGCAGGCACTGTTGTGCTCACGTGTGAACTTCTTAAATCCTCACAACAACTCCGCGTCTCTTTTAAAGAAACTTCCCCTTTGCTTAGCACCTGCGGGGTCCAGCACTGCTTTTCACTGCTGAAATGAACACTTTCCCATGACCTCCAGTAGAGGAGGTTGAGGGTTTCTGGCCCAAATTCCCGCCAGGCTCTCAGCCCACTTTGTAACTCAGCCTCCCTCCCTGGAACACACGCTTTCACTGGGGTTGCCACAGTTCTATTCTGTCATGGCGTATGGTCCAGGCCTGGCCAATCAGAGCACAGCACCACACCACTCTGACAAATATGATTGGTTGAAAGGGGGCCCAGGACCTAAGCTGGTCCAATCACAGTAAACCTTAGTTAGAACTTTGCCTGGGAGAGACATTTGCTCTTTTTGGCTGAACTTGAACTTAGAAGGATGAAGCCCTAAATCACCTGCCTGAGAATGAACCAGGCAGCAGAAGGCAGAGCCCAGAGCTAAACAAGCCTTGATGACATCATTTGAATCCCTTGATCAAGCTGCACCTGAAATCATGATATCTCCAAACTTGAATCAATAAATTTATTTTCTGCTTAAGCAGGTTGAGTTGGGCTTTCTATTTGCAATAGCAAAAGTCCTGACTGGCAAGGTTTAAAAGTTTGAAGACTCTCACAGGTATGTGCAGCTCAGGATCCTGTGAGTGGAGCAGAAAGTCTTAAGAAATGGCAGGGGCCAGTTGAACCCAGATTTTCCATTGGCTGAGCAGATACCCCAAGAGACATAGAAAATTCGATTTGTTTTATGTTGTCCCAAAAGAGGAGAACTGAGGCCAGAGGAGCACACTTCTGAGACACTCATTTTTGCTGGGTAGAGGAACTCTCTGAAAAGCAGGACCATCGATATTAGAGCAGCCAGCCTCAGGAGGGAGTAAGAGTCCCATCTGTGAAGGTACACAGTTGTGGCAGCAACCATCTGGCCTGCAGTTTCCAGAGGGGAGTCAGGCATGGGGTGGGACTGGAATGAACGGGTAGGTGCTTCCATACGCGGCAGCTGGTACTGATGGCAGGAACACGGGGGTGGCTTAATGGGTCCTGGGGCTCCCCTCTGGCTCTCAGGAAGGCAGGAGCATGAGGGGCTTGGAATGCAGCACCTGCAAATTCACACCTTCCTGGCCTCAGGAGGCCTCCAGTACAGAAAAGACCATCAACGAAGCTCTGCAGCCATCTGCTAAGAAATGCCACAGGGAGGGGACAGCGTGGCCAGTCGGGGTGCCATCAGGCTTTGGGTGGGGATCCTGGAGGATCAGACCCATCTAGGTGGGAGCGCTGGGGTGCAACCTGGAAGGAAGATAAGCAGGGAAAGAGAATTTGGGGACATGCAGAATCCCCAACTCTCGCCTTCCTGGCTCACAGCTCGTGCCCACCTCCAGGCCTTTGCTCAAGGTTTGACTCCCAACAGGACTACTAATGCTCTCTCCTCACCTCACCAGTCCTCTCTGTCCTTCTGGTCCCACACCTCCAGGAGGCCTTGTGGGCTGCCTCCAACTCATTGGCACCCCACCATCTGCCCCCTAGGTCTCATAGCTCAGTCTCTCCCACCTCCACCCACATATGTGCGTGCAGGATCTCCCTGGCTCGACTGGGCTCTCCTAGGGCCAGGGACCAAGGCATCTTTTCCATCACCTCCTGCAGGAATGGGCAGAGTGGAGGCTCCGTGACACCCACTCCCTGGCCCGGGAGTAGGGGGTTACCAGGCATTCATTCATACCTTGGGCCTTGCCTCTGGAAGATGAGCTCCAGAGAGTGAGACTGGCCCAGACAAATAACAAGTAGGCTGGGGAAACTGAGGCTACCTCCATACCCACCTTCTTTCTGTCCTGGCCTCAATGTCACTCACAGTGAACCAAAGGCCACTGCTCAGCCAGGGCCTGCTACGTGTGGGAGTTGGGCACTAGAGGGGGAACTGTTACCCCTAGAGGAGGCTGCAGGCGCGCTTCTGCTGCCGTGTGGGCTGAGGGCACAGCACGGCCCGGATGGCTTCATCGAACACGGTTTTCAGGCCTCTCTGGGTGAGGGCTGAGCACTCCAGATATTTCACCGAGTCTGGTTGGGGAGATGGACAGGAGAGCCAAGGCTTCAGTCGGAGGGACTCTAGGCCAACACGCCTCCTACGCCATACAACCCCTCCCACGCCATACAACTCCTCCCATGCTATACACCCATCTCACCCCACACAACCCCTCCTACACCATACACCCCTCCCATGCCATACCCCCCTCCCATGCCATACGCCCCTCCCACGCCATACATCCCTCCCATGCCATACACCCATCTCACCCCATACAACCCCTCCCACGCCATACACCCCTCCCACGCCATAC
>NC_045452.1:18938204-18948003 GCF_002776525.5 Piliocolobus tephrosceles
ATGCCATACACCCCCTCCCACGACATACATCCCTCCCACGACATACACCCTTCCCACGACATACAACCCCTCCCACGCCATACAACCCCTCTCATGCCATACACCCCTCCCACGCCATATACCCTTCCCATGACATACAGCCCCCATACCATAGACCCTTCCCACGCCATGCAACCTCTCCCAAGCCATACACCCCTCCCACGCCATACACCCCTCCCATGCCATACACCCCTTCCCAAGCCATACAACTGAACACCAGGCTCTGGGGGCCACCATCCAGATTCCAGTCCCAGTGGGGTCACCTGGAGGCTGTGTCACCAGGAGCAGGGAATTTAACGTCACCGTGCCTCAGTTGCCTCATGTCTGAAGTAGCGAGCTTGAGCTCAGTGAGAGACTGAGGCCTACAGGGCACGTCTGTGTCTTTCTTGGACACATAGCCCTTAATCCATGGAAGGAAGGCGGTAATTTTGACGCTTTTCTGGGAAGGAAAGGGCTCAAGCATCAGTGGCCAAATCTCTGGGGGCCTCACCTTCTTCTAGAACATTGCCTTGCCCATCCCTCCAGGATTCTCCCAGGGTTGCAAATAACCCCCAGGAGGCCTGAGGCCCTCGTAGCCCCCTCCCCAGGAACTTCCAAACATCATCGGCCCCTTCCTTAGCACCATCCCCGTCTTACAGACAAGGAAACAGGTTTGTGGAAAGTATGTGACTCATCCAAACTCACACGCTGGACGTATTCCCTCAACCTGGACACAGCTGGGGGCCTTCTGGGAGGAGTGGAATTGGACAACTCCTCTGTCCTCCCATGGGAGGCCCAGCCTTCTCCCACATGAAGACCCCTCGGGGCTGGAGCCCAGGGCACAGATGGGCAGAAAGGCAGGCCTAGTCCCCACCCCCAGGGACGATGTTCCATGACCTTCTGCAAAGAGCCTGTGTGACTTCTCATGTCCATTTCAAGCTGCACAGTTTCCCTGAAGTGAAAAACCACAAAACCCCTTCTGCCGAGATGCATGCAGGCCTGGGGGCCAATGTCAGAACCAAGAGGAAAGAGGAGGGAGGGAGGGGAACTCTGGGCCCTCTGCCAAAGTCCGCTTGCTTCTCTGTGGCAGGCAGGCAGGAAGGAGATGGACGCTGATCACCACCTACTCTGTGCCAGGCACTGAGCTGGGCGCTTCCAACAACACCAGGAAGAAATATTGTGATTTCCCACTTCACAGACCAGGAAACAGGCCTAGAGTGGGGAAGCCACGGCCCGAAGGCACAGAACTGGGAGGAGAAGTCGGGATGGCAGGAGGGGCAGCCCCCAGAACAGGGGAGCCCACTGAGGCCAGGTGCTGGGTAGAAAGGAAGGGTGGGGCAGGGACAAGGAACCTGAGGCTCAGAGAGGACATCACTGGCTCTGAGTCACATGCTGGGTGTCTCCCCTCTACCTGGAGGCGTATACGCCCACCAGGGATCATGGGCAGTGGTTGTCATCGGGCTTGGCTGGCAAGAGCAGGGTGCCCTGAGCTCAGCCCAGAGTCTGGTCACCACCCCTTGTGTTGAGGAGGTGTCACTGGGCACGTGGCCACTGTCCCCTTATAAGGGACCACATCTGCATCCACTTCCCTCACATTCACCAACTGCCTTTTCCCTGGCACCTGGCCGCCACTCACACAGGACGAGGGTCCTGAGCTGGGGGGCCGGGGCTCACTTTGGCTCTGCCTCTGACTGCTCTAGGACTTTAGCCAGTTACCCCTCTCCAGGCCTCAGTCTCCCATCTGTCTAGGACTCATTGCCATACGATGGCTTGTCAAGCTGAGACAGGGGCAGGGGAGCCACAGAGAGGGCAAGGACGGCAAGGGCGCAGTGGGGGCAGTGGGGGTGCAGGGAGGACCGATGGCCCTCAGCTTTGTGGCTTAGGGAGCTATTCCACCCCCTTTGGAATCTGGGCTGTGCTATGTCCTGGCTGGGTGGCTTTAAACCAGCAACATGTCCCCCAGAGCCTGTTTCCCCTCTGTAAGTAGAGGTGACAAGAGCCCTTCGTCATAGCTGCTGTGAGAATGAAGTGGCATCTAGGAAGTGCTCAGTCCACGTCTGCTGTGATTATCAGCTGGGCTCAGGGCCGCCCCCAAAACTTGTCAGCCCAGGGCTGGGGAGCCCAGATGGGCAGAGGCAGTTGCTGCCTCCCTCACTAGCCCTGCCAGTGCCCCCAGGACTCCCCCTAGGCCTGAGCTGGTCGAGGCACAGTCACCATCACTGCCCCTGCCCCAGCTCCATGCAGGGTCAGCCAGGGGAGATGGGCTAGAGGCTAAGGCAAGAGCTCTGGGTCACCACCTTATAGAGGAGAGAGGGCCTTTGGGGATTGTCCAGGTCAGCTTATGTGAAGAGGGAAACTGAGGCCCAGAGAGGGGCAGCCACTAACCCAAGGTCACACAGTCAATCCATGTCAGAGCCAGGACCAGAATCCAGGCCTCCAGCGCCCTCCGCATGATCCCAAAGCACGCGCTTTACAAAAGAGGGATCAGTGACAACCAGGCCGCCGGCTGGAAAGCTGCACCCTGAATAGAAGGAGTCCAGGACCAGAGGTTTGAGGGGTGCTGGTTGGTCAGAAAGAGAAGGCAGGGATGAATCCCTGATATTTAAAAGGAAAGACGAGCAGGCTGCGGAGCTGTGGCCCCAGGACAAGGGAAGGGAGCTAGTGTGTGAGCCATAGTCCGAGGCCCCTGAAGAAGATGGCCGTGTCACCACACTAGTCACAGGAGGAGGGAGGTGGTGGCTGCGGTTTCCCTTCCTGTGAAGAGATGTGAGTCTCCAGGGCCCTCCCAGTTCCGGCAGGGGGAGGAGTGGCGGGGCTGGGGCAGTGGGGCGGGAGGAGATCTAGCGGGTTCAATTCATGGGCCAACCCCTGGGCCTGCAGAGTCCTGTGGTGAGGCAATGGGCACAGCCCATCGTGACCAAATCCAGCTGGCGGTCTTGGGCTTCCGGGCAAGGATCCCTGAGCTACAGAGACATTGGGACCTACCAGGGACAGGGACAGGAACAGAGCCAGCAGGCCTGGGTACCATGCATGAAGCCAGACCCATGGTCATCACCTCCCTGATGCAGGCAGCCCTGAGCCACTACAAAGAAGCACCCCCAGCAGTGAGCCTACAATTTGCTGTCCTTCCTTCAAATCTGCCTAGGCCACCTACTAGCTGGGTGACCTTGAGAAGTGACTATATTTCTCCAGCCCAGGGATTTGGAGGCAAAGAGGAGTTGAGCTGAGAAACCAAAGGGAGTGGGGAAAGGAAGGAGAGAAGGTGGTGGAAGGAAATGTGTCACCCTTCAGATCTAATGCGGGGCCACCCCCTGCAGGAAGCCTTCCCAGGACACCCAAGTTTGACTTGTCGCTTGTCCTCCAAGCAACCACAGCACCCCTACTCCATCTCTGCTTCTGCCTGCTCAAAGCGTACCTCCTTATTTTCAATATCTATTAATAGATACTACTACTACTACTAGGACGACTACTAGCTAACACAGAGTGCTTCCCACACACAGGTGCCGCCCTGGGAGCTCCACCTGGAATAACTCACTGGATTCCCCCAGCCACCCCAGGAGGCAGGAGCTATCACTATCCCATGCTTTTCCGATAAGGAAACACAGGCAGAGACAGGCTATGTGACTCGCCCAAGGTCACGCAGCAAGTGCACAGCACAGCTAAGTTCGAACTGCATAGCCTGGCCCTGCAGCCCATGTTTACACACCACGAGGCCAAGTCAGGGCTCCCCTGCAGCCAGTTCCCCTCTCTGAGTCTGAGGCCCGTACCGATCTCCTTGGCCAGCGCCAGGCCCTGCGGGTAGGTGATGGGAGCCAGCTTCTTCTCCTTCAGCTTCTCGATGGTGTCCTTGTCGTCCCGCAGGTCCAGCTTGGTACCCACCAGGATGATGGGCGTGCTGGGGCAGTGGTGCCGCACTTCCGGGAACCACTGGGTAGGTGGGCGGGGGGACACAAGATTGTATGGGTCAAGAGCGGGCACGAGGCTATGCAGGGATCAGAGGGAGTATAAGGGTATAGGGAAAGGAGGGGCACCAAGTTGCTAGAAGATCACACGTGGGCATGAGGGTGAGGAGAGACATGAGGTGGCACAGGGAAGGGAGGCCACGAGGTTGTACAGGAAGGAGGGGGCGCGTGATTGTAGAAAAGGAGGAGGCGAGGTTTTGTGCAGACATAAGAAGCAAACATGAGGTTATGTGACAATCGGAGGCGAACATGAGGTTGTGTAGGGAGGAGGAGGCCGCAGCCACAGAAAGTGGGGGTATAACTAACTATCGCTGCACCCCCACCCCAGACCCTCCAAATCTTACCCCTTCAGTCCCCCTGCCAGCCCTGGTTGGCACTGGGGACCCTCTCTGTATGCGGCCTCTGCTGCCCCAGGGACCAGTCTAGAGTCACCAGTTCCTCCCTCTGTCCCTCAGGGTTACCTGCCCCAGAGCCCCCAAGGCCCACCCTGTCCAACTCACCTTGGCGCGGACGTTCTCATAGGAGGCTGGGCTGACGAGGGAGAAGCAGATGAGGAAGACGTCCTGGGGACAGAGCAAGCGAGGGTTGCCAGTGAGGAGGGCCCAGAGGTGTCCCACCATGGCAGTCACTGAGAGGTGGAGCTTAGGGCTCCCTGAGGGTGGAGCAGCCCAGGGGACGCTGGGGACTTAGGATCTGGGCAGAGCAGAGATACCCTTCTCGCCTTTACCAGGAGGCTGCTGTTTGTTGGGATGCTTACTAAAGGTCAGGGCCTCTGCAAAGTGACTATCCTCACATGTCACTCTGCGGCAAGCACTGCCGCTAGCCCCATTCCTCTGAAGGGGAAAGTGAGGTTAAAACGTGCACTCTGGTGAGGGGAGGATCTGGGATTCCAGAGTCCATATTCCAATCCATATACCATCCACATCTGCAGGCCTTAGCCGCCTCCCTGCACACCCTGGAGGAAGAGCGAGGACCCAGCAGCCACCTGCAGGCATCCTCCACCTCTCCCCTCCCCCAGCACTCCCAGGGCTCACCAACCTGGGGCCCTGTGCAGACTCCACCTGCCCCACCACTGGAAACAGGGGGTGCCAGAGCCCAGGAGGCAGTGGGGTGGGAAAACGGGCACATTGAGGACCGGGAACCAATGCAGGGCTGGGGGAGTGCGGGAGGAGGCCCTGCTCTGCCTGGGACATGCAAGGCAGGCAGACTCCCTGAGCTGGGCCTTCAGGGGAGAGGAAGGGTTTCCCAGGCTGAGCTGACTGGAAGGGCATCCCAAGCAGAGGGAACGGAGACAGCAAAGGTCAGGACTGCAAGGCGGGTGGGAGCAGCACACCGTCTGTGGGTAGGAGAGTGGCCGGAGACGGTCGTAGTCCTCCTGCCCAGCAGTGTCCCACAGCCCCAGGTTCACCGGCTTGCTGTCCACCATCACATTGGCTGAATAGTTGTCAAACCTGTGGGGAGCAGTCAAGGCAGAGGTAAGGTCAGTCTCAAACCCCAGAACCTGGGGACTATGGTCCAGCTCCGTGGCATTCCTCGGAGGTTGAGACCCAGAGACAGTCTGCAACTGGCCCAAAGTCACACAGCATTTGGAATTAGGTTTCTTTATCTGTTTTGTGACTGATTCACTATATTTTTAAAAAATGTAATACAAGTAAACAAGAAGAAATAAAGATTATCTCTGAATCCTTTTCCTACCCATACCTGTCCTTTGGAAAGGTAATTGAGGCTGTGTAAATTTTCCTCCAAGTCTTGATGCGAATAAACTTAACTCTCTCCCTATGCTGTCACTCAATGTTTATTTTTTGGTTTTGGTTTTGGTTTTGGTTTTTTGAAATGGAGTCTCATTCTGTCGCCCAGGCTGGAGTGCAGTGTGCTATCTCAGCTCACTGCAACCTCTGCCCCCTGGGTTCAAGTGATTCCCCTGCCTCAGCCTCCCGAGTAGCTGGGATTACAGGCATGCACCACCATGCCCAGCTAATTTTTGTATTTTTAATAGAAACAGGGTTTCACCATGTTGACCAGGCTGGTCTCGAACTCCTGAACTTAAGTGATCCACCCACCTCGGCCTCTCAAAGTGCTGGGATTACAGGCGTGAGCCACCGCACCCAGCTTCAATATTTGTTGAATGAATGTTCATCCCCTCTCAGGCTGGGTCCCCCCAGAAGCAAACCCTGAGACAAAGAGGTGGTATGAGGGGTTTATTTGGGAAGTGACCCCAGGATGCTGGAGAAGGGGAGTGGGGAGGAATAAAGGAGGGGACAGTAGCTGACGCAGGGCAGGTGGTTGAGCTGTCATGGCTGTGGACCGCTGCTGCTGAGTCCTGCTGGGGCCGCCTGGGAGACAGAACGGACTGTGCTCAGGGCGTCCCCAGAGCAGGCAGGAAGCTAGGGTGCTGTCATTCGTCTCCCACCTTCCAGGGAAAGAGGACTGCTTCTGGGACCTTTCAGCCCACCCCAGAGTGCGTGTGAAAGCTGTCAGTCACAGGCCATGGGAAGGGCCATGGCACATGGTAGAAAGACATGTGCTGCCGACGAGATAGCGTGGGGCACCGACCTTGACTCCCAGCGTCTCCTGCCAGACCCAGAGAGCCCTGCAGGGCCATCGAACGAGCCTCCAGATGCATTTGCTGGGCACCTACTATGCATCGGGTGCAGAGCCAGCACTGGGGCCACCAAGGAGTACAAGCCTGATCCTGCCCCCACAGCTGGCAGGAGGCCAGACATGGAGTGAGGGGCCTGATAAACATCAGAGACCGGGAAGCCCAAAGAATGCTAGGAGGGCCATCCCAGGGCTCCAAGCTTGGAGTAGGAGAGGTTTGCAAGCCAGTTCTTGCTACACACATCCCCGCGAGGAAGGTGCTGGCTACCCACGATGTGGAAGAGAAAACTGGGCTCAGAGAGATGCAGTGACTTGCCCAAGACCACACAGCCAGTGAGTGACCAAACTAGGTAAGAAACCAGAAACCAGTGACCATGACCAGCGCTCACTGCCCCAGGCCACAGCTGTGCCTCCGGGAATGCCCTCACTGCCTGCCCCTGAGGGCTAGCAAATCACTCTCACTTTTCCTGCTGTGGTCACTCACACAGGCCCTGCGCCTCGTCTCCTGCCCTGGTCCACTGAACCTCTGGCTCCTCTGACTTCTCCTACTCCTCCCCTCGCACACCAGCCAAGCCGTTTCCCAGGAAAGGCTCACTCTGCCCGCCTCCCTGTGCTGGTCCACACGAAGCCCATGCCCACAGTGTCCTTCCCACCTTAGCTGTCCGTATGTTCTCACCAACCTGGCCTCCGGCCCCCACACCCTCCAGGCTGCCCACTCCTCCAAGCCTTTGCTCCTGTCTATACCTCCCTCTGAAATATGCTTCCACCCCCATTTCACTCCCACCTTCTATTCATGCTTCAAAACCCTGCCCAGTAAAGTCCTCCTCTCTGGCGAAGCTTCGTCGTCCTCCACCTGTACAGAGCTCATGGTTCCCTCTCTTGGGTGACTACTTTGCCTTGACCATGAGCAGGCACTTGGTGAGTCTCCGCCCCTCCAAGGGCGGTGGGCTCTGTGTGGGCCAGGCCGGTGCCTGCTTACTTTCCACAGTCTCAGGCCTGGCACCCAGTGAATGCAGGTGGAAGGGAATTAAACCAAAGTGAACTGAAACCCTTCAGATGCCACCTCCTCCAGGAAGTCCTCAGAGAACGCTACTCAATGTTAGGCTGCAGAAGCGCTAACACTTCAGAGTAACACCAAAGACACCTCTCCTGAGAGGAGCCCTCCACACCCCCAAAAAGTGGGCAGCCCAGCCTTTTTAATACACTTTGCCTGTCCAGCCCTGGACAGAATTCCTGGTTACCCCTCAGTTCCTCAAATGGCCCTGTTCCCGTCTGTCTGGAAAGTGCCTGCAAATAGCGGCCCCTGGCTTCCCACTCTCCTTCCTCTCTCCCTTCTCTTCCCCTCCACTGCCGGGTTGGCTGACTTTTCCTCATCCCTCCAGTCCCTGCTCAATGTTGCCTCTTCCAAAAAGCCTTTCCTGACCTCCAGCCATGTCGGGGCTACCACCCCACCTAAACCAGCACTCCTTGGGGAACTCAGCATCCCAGGTGGCAAGCACTAAGCCTGACTTGTTTGTCGCTGCACCCTGGGGCTGGCCCGGGGTCTGGTGCACAGCAGGTGCTGGTGTGCACCTACTCTGGGTACCACCTACACTGCTGTGGGATTTCAGGAAGAAGGCGCTGTCCAGGGAGACACAGCGGGGCATGATGGGAAGAGCAGCACCTGTGTTGTTTTTCCAGTTTTGACCAGAAACACACCTTTGGGAAATGCTTGGACACTCTCTCCTCTAACGCCCAGCCAAAATGCTGGTGCCAAGAAGCCCCCCAGGATTCCTCAAACCAAAGGCACCTGTCTCCTCTGGGTCATCCCTGGAATCTCAGGGCCACAGTGATGAGGAAATTGCTGGGACCTTGAGAAGCACCAGCCACCTTCTCTGAGGCCAGTCAGGGGGCTGAGGGTCTTTGCATGTTAGGTCTTGAAGTCTCATGTGATCCAAGACAAAAGGATCTTAAGTTACTCCCATTAGACAGATGAGGAAACTGAGACCTGAAGAGGTCAAGGACCTTTCTTGTTGTGGGGGAACAAAGAGTTCCTTGTGAAGCCAGGACGTCCTGGCTGTGTGACCCTGGGTGAGTGACCTAACTTCTCTGAGCCTCAATCTCTTTAATGTGGAGGGGAAAATACCTACTTCTTGGGGCCATTAGGAGAATCCAAAAAAACAGAGGATGTTCAAGCCACACCACTGGGAGATGCTGGGAAGCTGAGCAGTCTCATTGTCCATGTCCCCAAATGCCCCTGCCACAGGGCCCCGCCCCAGAGGACCAGAGGGACAGCTGCAGGGATGTGTCAATAGTGTGACACCCTTGAGGGTCCCCCTTACTTACGAGATCCACAGGCGGCCGGGACCAGAGAGGAACCTTCTGCACAGACCACCATGGCCAACCCTCACCCCATTTTCCAGATGAAGAAATTGAGGCTCGCAGAGAAGAAGGGACTTCCCCAAGATCTCCCAGCCAGTGAGTGGCAGAGCAAGGCTAGACCCTGTTACCCAATTCAGAAAAGCCCACACGGTAAGTGTCGCTGCTATTTCATGGCTGGAAACGGAGCTGGAGACAGCAGAGACCGTGTTTTCGTCCAGAGCCTGTAGAACTCTGAGGCCTGGCCCTGGATGGGAGTGGAGGAGGGGAATGGGGCAGGCAGAAGGGGCCCCAGCACCCAGGTACCACCTGACCGCCACCGAAGCCCACCCCCAGGGGGGAAAGATGGTGCATTCAAGGAACCCAGAGACCACAGGGCACACATGGCTAGTGACTTGGGGTGAGAACGGATTGACGTCAGAGGGGCATGGACCATCAGGTCTTTGTTCTCAGGGCAATGGGGAGCCACCAAGGGGCCAAACCAGGCAGAGGTGATGAGATCAGATTTGCATTTAGAAAAGGTCCTGGCCGGGCGCGGAGGCTCACACCTGTAATCCCAGCACTTTGGGAGGCTGAGGCAGGTAGATCACGAGGTCAGGAGATCGAGACCATCCTGGCCAACATGGTGAAACTCCATCTCTACTGAAAACACAAAAATTAGATGGGCGTGGTGGTGCATGCCTATAGTCCCAGCTACTTGGGAGGCTGAGGCAGGAGAATCGCTTGAACCCAGGAGGCAGAGGTTGCAGTGAGCTGAGATAGCACCACCGCAATCCAGCCTGGTGACACAGTGAGACTCCATCAAAAAAGAAAGGTAAAGAAAGAAAGGCAAAGAAAGGTAGAAAGAAAGATAGAAAGGTAGA
>NC_045452.1:18948103-19048531 GCF_002776525.5 Piliocolobus tephrosceles
AAAGAAAGAAAGAAAGAAAGAAAGAAAGAAAGAAAGAAAGAAAAGAAAAGAAAAGAAAAGAAAAGAAAAGAAAAGAAAAGAAAAGAAAAGAGAAAAGAAAAGAAGAAAAGAAAGGAAAGAAAAGAGAAAGAAAGAGTCCCTCTTGGAGAAGTCTTAGGGAGGGGCCAGAGGGGAACAGCGGGGGAAACTGGCACATCAGGCGGGGTGGGAGGCCATTACTGTGCTATTGGTTGAAAGATGAAAGCAGCCGGAGGTGTCACGGGGTGGGGAGAGGTGGAGCAGGAGGGAACAGAATACCCAACAGAAGGGGTGCCTGAGCTAAGGCTGAGGCTTGAGCCACTGGACATCATCAGGTACCCACACACACAGCGGCAGGATCAGGCATAGGGCAGCCGAGAGGCCAGGCAGGAGAACCTGGTGGCGCCTGGCACACACAGCTAAGGAGGCTGATGTCATCCTGTCCACCAGAATCCCAGGCTGGATTAGCCAGTTTACCAAAGACAGGATTTCAAACGAAAGTGAAAATTAAGTGCCCAATGATTCAGCCTCAATTAGGAGCACACATTCTTCCATGCAGAGCTGAACCCTGCCTGCCTCCCTGGTACGGGGCCAGTCATGACGGAGCAATAGGAATGGGCTCAGCTCTGTTCTAGAAACTGGCGCGATGGCAGGGAGCGAGGCAGATAAGGGCCCTGTCCTTAGGGAGCTTCCATCCAAGAGGAGGAGCGGCAGCAAAGGAGCAGCAAGATTAAGTTGGGGTGTGAGGGAGCCTGTGAAGACAGCCGAGCAGGGTGGTGGGATGGAAAGATGGAGAGGGCAGGGTGGAGGCGGGGAGCTGCTTTAGACAGGGGGTCAAGGAGGCGATGTCTAAGCCAGGAACTGAACGACAGAAAGCAGGGAGGGTTCTGGGTGTCATAAAGCGGAGTGAAGAGGTTGGGGGGAGGTTCAGATCATCAAGGCAGTCTATGTACTTGGACTGAAGTTTACTTAAGGGGTGTCATAAATGAGGCTGGGGAGAGGGGGGCTGTCGTTCACGGTTTGAATATCAAGATGAGTTTTAAGTGTGAAGGGAGCCACAGGAGAGATTTCGGCCAGGATAAGCTTCAGTCGTTTTGGGAGAGCTCTTTTTTGTTTTTTTGTTTTGTTTTGTTTTGTTTTTGAGATAGGGTCTCACTTTGTTGCCCAGGCTGGAGTGCAGTAGCACAATCATAGCTCGATGCAGCCACACCCTCCTGGGCTCAAGTGATCCTCCCACCTCAGCCTCCCAAGTAGCTGGGACTACAGGCACGCACCACCACGCCCAGCTAATTTTTGTATTTTTTGTAGGGATGGGGTTTCTGCTCCATGTTGCCCAGGCTGGTCTCAAACTCCTGAGCTCAAGCGATCTGCCTGCCTTGGCCTCCCAGAGTGCTGGGATTACACACATGAACCACCAGCCCAGCCTAACTTTCGGTTTTAAAAGCTTACCAGGGCTTCCGTCAAGCATGGTTCTAAGGAGGTGAGGTGCTAGCGGGAGCCCTTCTATGTCACAGGCACCGGAGGGCACCGTCTTCCTGCCATGTTTCTATATCCCCAACACCTAACATGAGGCCATCCACAGAGCAGCTCAGGCTCCCCATCTGCAAAATGGGGGATTTGACACAAAGATCTCATAGGGCCCTGCCGGCTCCAATACAGGGTCTATACAACAGAGCAGGCGGCAAAAGCCAATCATGGTGCAGCCCCGCAAGTCCTGGCAACTGATTGGTTGCTCAGGAAGGTGTCAGTTCCAAGGGTTCAGGTCCATCCTTTTGCTGCTAACTCCTCATGGCTGGCAGCAGCGGAGCCAGCTCTCAGGCTCATCTGATCTTGTATCTGCAGCATGGGCCTCCCCAAATCCCAGCAAACCTACCATCCCCAGCCCAGAAGCTCTCTCCACCTTAATCGGGTGCCAGAGATTTGGGGCTGCCTGTTTTTCCCAGCCTACCCTCTCTCCCTCTTCCCCATCCAATGTCAAGGGCCGAGGGTGACTATTTTACCCTCCCTTCAGAGGGGCACAGGCATTGGCAGTAGCAGGATCCTGCTCTGGGGTCTCGTCTGGGGCTGAGAAACTTTGTGCCTGAAGCCATAGGAGGGTGTGATGCAGGATCCACCATAGAACTTGTAAGACCCAGTGCAAAACGAAAGCACAGGGCCCATGTTCAAAAATGATTAAGAATTTCAAGATGCAGACATCAGATCATTAAACTAGGTGCAGAACCCTTCTGAGCATGAGGCCCTGTACAGTTGGAGCGGTGGCCACATGCACGGAGCTGGCCCTAGTGGGATACCTTCACCCAATCCTTCAGTGAGTCTTGGGAAGGTAGGTCTGGTCAGGTCCGTTTCTCCAGCTTCTGTGACGTTGTCCAGGACAACAAAGTCCACTAGGGGCCATCAGGAATCAGGGGCATCCAGGCTGCTGAGAGCACCTGGCGGTAACCTGGCCTCAGCAGACTCAGCCATCCATCTCAACGCACAGGGGAGGTGCCTGGGGAAGGAGCTTGGGACTCCCAAGCCTCTACCTCTTATAGAAAAGGAAATCAAGGCTCAGAGAGGGGAAGTGATTGGTCCAAGGTCCTTCAGTAAGTGGGTCCTTCAACCCAGCCAGGACGCACAAAGGCAGGACAAGTTCCCAAGCCGGCATCCAGAGACCCAGGGACACAGGCAGTGACAACACACTGCCGGTGACCATGGCCTTGAGCAGGAGGCGCCTCGCCTAATTATGCCACCCTGCTCAGGTTTGCAGCCAGCCCTCCCTCGGTACTTAGAGGCACTTGTTAAAAGTCTAATGGTTGATGGTGAGTGGGCAGGAATCCTCATTCTTGTTTTGTATATAAAGACAAGACCAGAGAGGGGCACTCACCAGCATCAGGACAGAGCTGGGGCAAAATCGGCTTTCTAGGCTCCCTGCTAGGGTTTCCCTGCCCTCTCCTGGCTGCCTGCCTTCCTCTAGCCTGGGCCACGGTATCTAAGGCAGCTGAGCAGAGTGTCCCGGGAAGAGACAGCAGCAGAGAGAGCCCAGCCCACCCAAGTCTGGGGTTGGGGGTTGAGTAGTGAGGAATCCTCTGGGGTGGGTTGGAAGCATCTCGGCTCCAGGCTCTCTTCTCCCTTCTGCCTGCCCTCCTCTTCCTAGGAGAGCCTGATCCCTGCTCCTGAAAGGGGATTTCATAAAGATCAAGAAACGAGGGCCTCAGAGAGACTCTGCATGGACCTTGGCTCTGAAGCTGGACAGGACCGTGTAAGCCGGGGAAGCAAGCCTCTTAGTGGCTGTGAGGCTCAGCTTCCCCATGGGTGTCCTGTGCATGCTAATAGCCACCTCCCAGGGGGATCAAATGAGATCACATGTGTGTGACATCTTGTGCAGGGACCAGCACGCAGCAGGTCTTTGCTAGATGGTGGCTATGACCGATCTTCCTATGGTCTTTCCCACAATGTTCAATTCAGGTCAACTCAAAACACATGTGTTATGTGTAAGGTAATGCGTGTGTTATACCGTGTAGAAGACACTGTGCTGAGACAATGGAAGACTGCAAAGAGCTGGTCGTGGCTCCCTGACCTCCACAGGCTCATGGTCGTGGGAGAGATCAGATAAAGTCAGTTTGTGGAGTGGAGACCCCTTCGTGGTAGATCAGAAAGGCTTCCTGGAGGAAGGGGCACTGGAGCTGGGCCTGGAGGGTTTGGACAGGTGGATGTGGGGAGAAAAGGCACTATGGGGAGCGGGAACAGCTTGAGCAAAGGCCCTGGGGTAGAAATGTGCAGGGAGCTTGTGGCGAACAGTAGGGTCCGGAGGAGGCAGAGTGTGAAGCAAAGTCATGGGTGATAAGGCCAGGCGGGAGGTTGAGTGAAGGCCACCAGGAGCCTTGAGTGCCATGCTAGGGAGTTGGGGAAATGCCCTAGGAGAGATGGGGGCCCCTGAGGGCTGGCCAGGGAGGCGCTGGTGCCAACACACTCCCTCCACGTCCAATGACAGCCCTGCCTCTGCATCCTGCAATAGAGTGCAGGGCCTTCCAGGCCAGCAGATGGCTCTGTTCTGCCCCCCAGCATGCCTTGTCCCCAGGTGTCCCTGCTCCTTGGGGTCAGGCCCTCTGGATCGCCTCCTCCAGCAGCCTGCTTCTGCAGAAGCTCCTCTCTCAGCCCCTGCTCTTGCCCAAGCCAGCCCTCTCCTCCAGGTCCCTTTGCTTGGAGGCCCAGCCTAAAGGCCACCACCTCCTCCCTTCTACCCCTTCCCCTGCACCCCACCCCGGGTTCTGGGAGCCCCCAGCACTTCTCAGCACCAGTGCTGCCTTCCCAGCTGGACCGTCAGGCAGCTCCACCAGGCTGGAGGCTGTGGCTCTGGCATCACCCCATTGGGTGCCCACACAGGGTCTGGCCCACAGGAAGTGCCTGAAAGGTGGGTCGACTTGGTGACGGTCTGTCCCCTGTCCCAGCACCCTGTGTATCCCCAGGAACTCACACGGTGGGGATGTACTCTCCGGGAAAGGCATTGGTGGTGTAGCTGATGAGAAGGCAGGTCTTGCCCACGGCCCTGAAAGACAGGAAGTGCAAGAGGGTGGCGGTCATGGAGGGGTCTGCCGAAGACATGGGAGGTTTCTGCCTGGTCCTCTGCAAAGACCTCAGCATCCACCCAGCCTAGCCCTCTGGGCCTCTGTCTCCCCATGTGAGACGCCCCATGTCTGTGTTCTCACACCCGAGAGCCTGCCAGTCACGTGGATGTTTGTTAAAGTGAAGAGACTCTGGTTCAGCCCCAGAGACTCTGATCCACAGGTGTGCGTAGAGCTGGCAATCCGCCTTTCACACAGGCTTCTCCAGGGGCCAGTGATGTGGGACAGAGGGTGCCCAGCAGAGGGTACTCAGGCAATGCTGAGGGGCCCCAGACGCCTGACCCAGGCTTCAAATCCAGCTGTACCACCTACCAGTGGTATGATCTTGGACAAGTCATTTAACCTGCCTCTGCCTCAGTTTCTTCATCTAGAAAATAGAGATGAGCCCATCCTCATAGACGTGTGCTGAGGAGTAAATCCAATGATGCCTATCAAAGCACCAAGCACAGGGCCTGACGCATGGCAGCAGCTGGTGGCTGCTAGGGAAGGCCTGACCCTGCTCTTCCCTCTCACCTCCCCATGGAACAGATCAGTTACCGGGTCAGGGTTTGAGTCAGAGTCGTCTGGGGTCAAATCCTGTGAGACTTTGGGCAAATTACTTAGCTTCCCTGAACTTTCATTTTCCCACCAGTAAAATGGACCTATTAGGTTTGGTGAAAGGATAGAGAAGGCTGGATTAACCCCAGAGCTGGTACATAGGAAGGAAGTGATAACGCATGCCTACTCCACCCTCAGCATGCAAGGCTGGGAGTGGGCGCAGGTAGCTCAGCCGAAGCCCAGAGGCCAAGGGGCAGCTCTGGGCCTTCCCCTGCCCTGTGTGGTTTTGTCACTTCCTGCTCAGAGGAGACAGCTCATCCTCTCCTCTCTACCACTGCCCTCCCCTGGGCCTGCCACCGAGGTAATTTTGAATGACTGGAACGTTAACCCTTGACTTCCGCCCACCCGTCCTCTGATCAGATACAAAGCAGAAGTGAACAGGGCTGGGCGGGCATGGGCAGATAAGGAGCCATGCATCAGAATCAGCTGAGGCTAGCGGACAAATGAGCCCGCTCCCACCTAGATGGGTCAGGGCCAAAGTCGGGACCACAGAGCCCAGGCCAGGAGAGCTGAGTCTCTCAAAGCTTTGGGCTGCCCCTCTGTAGACTGGGAGGGCTGAACAGGAGGCCCCTTTCAGCTAGAACATGCTCCAGGGTGGACCTGGAGGCTGCACCCTATGACGTGGCTGCTGGCAGGCATGACAGATTGACAAATTGGACCTGTCCTTTTATTTTGTGTTTTTTAAGGGACAGCATCTTGCTCTGTCACCCGTGCTGGCTGCAATGGCACAATTATAGCTCACTGCAGCCTCAAACTCCTGGGTTCAGGTGATTCTCCCACCTCAGCCTCCTCAGTAGCTGGGACTACAGGCGCATGCCACCACTCCTGGCTTAAAAAATTTTTTTTTTATAGACATGGGTTCTCACTATGATGCTTAGGCTGGTCTCAAGCTCCTGGCCTTGAGCAATCCTCCCATCTTGGCCTCTCAAAATGCTAGGACTACAGGCATGAGCCGCTGCACCTGGCCTGGACCTGTCATTTTACAGATGAGGAAACTGAGGCTCCCAGAAGACACAACAGCCTGAAGTCACTGGGATCTGACAACTGAGAAGAGTCTCAGCCTAGCCTGCCCCTCCCCTGCCGACCCCACAATCACCCTCCCATTCTTTAGCCTCCTCCTTCCCTCTCTGTCTCTCAATGTCCCCTTGCCACTTCTGCTCCTCGCCCACATCCCCCACACATCCTCCCCAACCTGGCAGGCTGAGGGGAGGGGAGAGAAAGTGGAAGGGGTGCTAGGAGGCACACACTACAAGCAAGACAGCCACTCAGCTTATCTCAGGCGACCCCACAGCATCTCTAGGCATAGGCCTCCTCCCAGATGGCTAAGCTGAGGTGCTGTGACTTGCCCAAGGCCACACAGCAGCACCAAGCCAGTGACGACAGCCCAGGTCAACCTGGGGATGAAGGCTGAATTTCAGGTTTCTCACTTCCCTCATGCATCTACAGAGTAAAGACTGAGGCTTGCCTCTGTGGGAGACCTGTCCCCAGCTTTAGGGGTGCAGGTGAGCAGCCCTCGGCACTCTCACCCATAGTCCTGCACCCTCCACCCAGATGGCTCCCCGGGTGGGGTGGGGCTGAAGAGGGTGAAGCTGTCCTCAGCCCACCCTGGGGTGCTCCCTGTGGGCCCTAGGAGAAGAAGGAAGCGACCCCTCCAAGCTGCCTCCCAGGGACAGCTAGTTCTGCAGGACCAGGAGCTTCCCCAGGGACACCAGGGCGGGAGGATCTCAGGGCATCCCAGTTGGGGGCTGTGAGGAAGTCCAGCCAGGTACCTACCCATCTCCCACCACCACACACTTGATGGCCTGCATCGTGTCCGGGGCCTGGAGAGTGTCGGTGGTGACAGCTCAGGGCCAGGCGCGTTTCTGCGGGCACAAGGGGTGTGGAGACTGGCGAGGCGCCCGCTGAGGAGCAGCAGTGGTGGGGCAGGAGGAAGCGGAAGGGGAACTTACTCAAGCTGCTGCCCCTACGGTCGGTCGTTTGCAGGGGGCGGAGCATGCGGTGTGGTAGAGCAGCTGGTGGGAGGGGATCTCAGGTGCTAGGCTGAGCCCTGGCCATCCCCACAGGCCCCCTGCATGGAGGCTCCAGCAGGAGACCTGGGGGCCCTCCGTGCTGGGAGGCTCACTTGCTGCCCATGAGGCAGGCCCAGAGGCCGTTCTGCAAGAACCAGAGGGTTCCAAGAATTCAGTGCACCTCAATTCTAAGCACAGCATTTAATGAGTGCCTGCTGTGTGCTAGGCACAGTACCAGGTGCTGGTGATCCCAGGATGCAAGAGACAGCTGGTCCCTGGAGTTTACACCCTTTGGAGAGGGGGAGGCACGACTTCATCATGGGAGATCATAAAACACACAGGAAGTGATTGGGGCAACAGGGAATCTACAGAGAGGACCTCAGGGTTACCGAGAGGGAGAGCTGGGGGCCTGCAAGCTAGCACTGGAGCTGGCTCTTGAAACGTGCACCCTGAAGAGGGAACTCCAGGTCGGGGGAGATTGCTTGAGCCAGGACCCAGAGGCTCCCCCTGGCAAGGGCCTGTGTGGGAGTCCCTGGGTGGGAGGATGTGGGGCGATGAGGCAGGAAGGGAAGGTGGGGTACACTGATGGAGAAGGGCACGTGGAGAGGAAGTGGCGGGCAGTGCCCCACAGGAGCCAAGTCTATCCTGAGGCCACCCTGGGGGACCAGGCACCCTGGAGCTAGGAACTGTGGCCCATTTCCCTGATGCGAAAACTGAGGGTCTGAGAAGTCATTTGACCACCTAGCCTGAAACCAGCCCTAGGTTCAGGTGACTCCAAGCTCTTCTTTAAGCTGCAGCTCTTGGCTCCAGCTGCTGTTTGAGGGGACAAAGCCTGAGTTCTGTAGCTCGTGGGGAGCTCCCTTCGCCATGAGGGCTCTCCACGTGGACTCGGAGAACATTCGACCACCCCAGTTGGCGCCAAGTTCACTGTTCACTGCTATCACTCCCCACCCACACACCTTTCCAGCGCCGGGGGGAAAGGACGGAGGGGCGGGGAGAGGAAGAGCCACTGGTCACCCACCCTGGTTCAGGACAAGCCAGGAACCCTGAAGGAGGGTGAGGAGAGCTAGGGCCTGCTGGCTGGCAGAGCTCGGGATTCCCACCAGGCACCCAGAGGCTGAACCTTTTCAGAGCAATTCACATAAGTTACTGGGTTCTCAACACTGACTTTTACAGAAAGGGAAATGCAACTTCTTCAAGCGCCGGCCCCAGCACTGGGCAAGTCAACTGTTAAAGCTACCAGCAAACCAGTGTCTTTCCTGTACGCTTTGCATATGCTGTGCTGAGACCATGGGTCAGCGAGGCCAGGCGTGCCCCGTGACCACCCTGGGACTTCCTCCCTCACAGGCCACCTGAGGACTTTGTTCTGGGATAGTTCTCTATACCCCTTTCTTTTTCCATCCACTGCTAGTCCATAGGGCAACCTCTGTGTTAATTTAAAATAATAATAATAATAATGTATTAAATACAGTGTGGTAGCCCAGATTAGAACCTGGAACGGAAAAAGAACATTCGTGGAGCTTCATTGACACAGAAAGAGTAAAGTCTGGTGTTCTGTTACACAGTGGGGTGACTACAGCAGATCACAATCTCGTGCATATTTCAAGACAGCTGGAAGAGAAGGTTTCAAATGTTGCAACAAAGAAACGATAAATATTGAAAGTGATGGATGTGGGAATTACCTGGATTTGATTAATCATTATACGGTGTATACATACATCGGAATATCACATTGTACCCCATCAATATGTACGATTATTTGTCAATCACAAATTTAAAAATTTAACAAATTTTTTTAAAGAATTTTTTTCTAGTTCTTGAAAGGAAAAAAAGTGTTTCATGTATACATGCAAATTCTTAAATCAATTTAACAATTAAATTAGCTCTAAAAACAAGAACATCAGGCTGGGTGCGTTGTCTCATGCCTATAATCCCAGCACTTTGGGAGGCTGAGGCAGGTGGATTGCCTGAGGTCAGGAGTTCGAGACCAGCCTGACCAACATGGTCAAACCCCGTCACTACTAAAAATACGAAAAATTAACGAGGTGCGGTGGCAGGCACCTGTAATCCCAGTTACTCAGGAGGCTGAGGCAAAGAATTGCTTGAACCCAGGAGGCAGAGGTTGCGGTGAGCAGAGATCACGCCATTGCACTCCAGCCTAGGCAACAAGAGTGAAACTCCGTCTCAAAATAAATAAATGAATAAAAATAAAATAAAATAAGAACATCAGTGGAAAAAGTAGTAAAATCCAAATCAAGTCTGAAAATTTTAATAGTATTGTAAGAATAGTAATTTCTTAGTTTGACAAATATACTGTGGTTACACAAATGATGTTAGCACACAGAGAAACTGGGTGAAAAATGTATGTGAACACTCTTACCATCTTTGCACCTTTCCTGTACATCTAAAATTCTTCCAGAATAAAACATTTTTTTGTTTAAAGAAGGGAAGAGAAAAAAATAATGCACTTCTCTAGGAACACACAGCCAATGGGTGCAGCCAACTGACCTGGAAAGCAGTGTAGGTACTGAGTTTTATCCTTTGTTCACCCACTAGAGCAGAGACTGTTTGTTTTTTGGGTTAGTTTGTTTTTTGTTTGTTTGTTTGTTTTGTTTTGTTTTTTTGAGACAGAGTCTCGCTCTGTCATCGGGCTGGAGTGCAGCGGCGTGATCTCAGCTCACAGCAACCTCCGCCTCCTGAGTTCAAGCAATTCTCCTACCTCAGCCTCCCAAGTAACTATGACTACAGGCACGTGCCACCACACCCAGCTAATTTTTTTGTATTTTTAGTAGAGACAGCATTTCATCATGTTGGCCAGGATGGTCTCAATCTCCTGACCTCGTGATCCACCTGCCTCGGCCTCTCAAAATGCTGGGATTGCAGGCATGAGCTACCGCACCCGGCCTTTTTTAAATTTTATTATTTTTATTTTTATTTTTTGCAGTACACAACCCACTCAACTGTACATGGCCATGGCGGTCCTAAAATTGCAACTGCTCTCCATCCCAAGAAAGCCCCTTCTCCAGGAGAGCCCAAGCAAAAATTCTCCTTAGCTTAAGCCATTGATTCTCTCCTTCATTCTGCATGCATCAATGATACACCACCTGAATACCCAGCTCTGGGCGAATACAAAATGTGGAAGAACAGAAAGCTATCCCTGAAGCACTCTCGTCCACACCGGGAATGACACAGGAGCCCTGGAGCCACTCTCTGGGAATGTCCCCCATCTGCAGGTGCTCCTGGGATTGTGTGGACAGACCAGGGTTGGCAGAATGCCAGATGGAGGAGTGACGTCACCTGGACAACAGCAGTCAGGCCCAAGTCCATGTGACCAAGTCCATAATGCAGCAGCTCTGACCTCTGCTCCAGCCCTCCTCACCTTTTAGTTCTTTTTTTAAAAGTATCTACATGCACTTTGGGAGGCCGAGGCGGGCAGATCACACAGTCAAGAGATCGAGACCATCCTGGTCAACATGGTGAAACCCTGTCTCTACTAAAAATACAAAAATTAGCTGGGCATGGTGCATACAGCTATGGTCCTAGGCTACTTGGGAGGCTGAGTCAGGAGAATCGCTTGAACCCGGGAGGCAGAGGTTGCAGTGAGCTGAGATCAAGATCGCACCACTGCACTCCAGCCTGGCAACAGAGCAAGACTCCATCTCAAAAAAAAAAAAAAAAAAGGTATCTATATGGGGGTATAATTTGCATACAGTAAGTTTGATCCATTTAAAGCATATAATTCCATTCATTTTGACAGATATACGCACCCATGAAACCTCCCAAGATACAGAACATCACAGAACACTTCCATCACCTTGGAAAACTTCCTTGCACCCCCATGCAGCCCACCTCTCCTCTGTTTCCCCCTCCCCACCCTCCAGCCACCACCCAACTCACACACACAAGCTCTGATCTGCTTTTTGCCTCTGTAGATTACTTTGCATTTTCTAGGATTTCACATAAATGGCATCACACAGTGCGTGGCGTCTCATCCAAGGCCCTTTCACACAGCATGTTTTCGAGATTCATCTTGTTGTTACGTGTGTCATGGTGTGTATGTCCCTTTTATTAGTGAGTAGTGTCCCACTGCAGGGATGTGTCACATTTGGTTATTCATTTAGTCCCATCCTCTTTTGACCATACTTTGCAAACTTACTGAATCACAGAACCACGAGGCCTCTGGGCAGGCTTAGAAGGGGCCTAAGGCCATCTGTATTCAACCCACTCTTGTGCCATTGCTAGACAATGATTGGTTCACTGCCCATGATGCAGCTGCCCAGTCCCTGCTTACATACCTCCAATGACGGGGAGCTCATTCCCTTAAGGGGCAGTCTCTTTCACTCCTGCCTAGCCTGGCCTGTTAGAAAACCCTTCCTCATTTTCAGCCCAAATGCTTCTCCTTGGATTGTCTAATAGAGGTGCTACCTCTTGTTCTGGGGTCACTCAGGGTCAGTCAGCTCCCTTCTCCTCACCACAGGCCTTAGAATTTGGGAGGCACAACCCCGCCCAGCAGCGTGCTGGGAAATGTTCAACTTAGAGTTCTAGGTTAGTTATTTTTCTGGTAAATATTCCAGTATATGAATGTATCGAAATGTATTTATCCAATTGGTCATGGAGATAATGACATTAAATACATATCACGCAAAAACTAAAAACAGTCAATATCTCACCACACCCTAAATTCTGTCCAAAGTGTGTAAAGACCTACTCATATTTATTCCCTTTTTCCTTTCTTGAGACAGGGTCTCACTCTGTTGCCCAGGCTGGAGTGCAATGGTGCAATCACGGCTCACTGCAGCCTAGACCTCCCGGGCCAGGATTTGTAAGTGGCTTGCGATGTTTGCACTACTAACGATTCTGCTGTGAACATCCGTGTGCTCCTGGGCTGGTGTGTGAGGTTTAAAGTATACACACACGTCTTGCACTTCAATGGACAGTGCTACACCCATTTCTAGAGGCCTCCTCATCTACCCCCAGCCCATGCTTGGCCTGTAAGCATGGGCTATATACTTTTGCCAACTAGATAGGTGTGAATTAGCATCTCGCTGTGGCTTTACTTTATATTAACTGACTCCCAGTGGTATTCAGCATCTTCGTAAGTGATTATTGGACACTTGTGTTTCCTGTTCCATAAATTGCTTTTTCTTCACTTTTGTCCATTTCTCTATTGGAGTATTTATCTATTTTATTTTACTTTATTTTTTTGAGATGGAGTTTCACTCTTATTGCCCAGGCTGGAGTGCAATGTCACGATCTTGGCTCACTGCAACCTCTGCCTCCCAGGGTCAAGCAATTCTTCTGCCTCAGCCTCTTGAGTAGTTATGATTAAAGATACATGCCACCATGCCCGGCTAATTTTTGTATTTTTAGTAGAGATGGGGTTTCACCATGTTGGCCAGGCTGGTCTCGAACTCCTGACCTCAGGTGATCCACCCACTTCTGCCTCCCAAAGTGCTGGGATTACAGGCATGAGCCACTGTGCCCAGCCCCATATTTATCTTTCTCTTACATTTACTTGGAGAAGTTCTTTGCATATTCTGATTTCCAAGGTTGAATTGCTAGAGGCATTGCATACTTTCTTCCAGTCCGTGGGATGTCTTTTAATATGTTGTGACATTTAATAGACACAATTTTTATCTGCATCTAGTCAAATTTCCACTTTCTTTCCTAATTGAGGTAGGAGGCAGGGCTCGACTCAAGACCAGATTGAGGACTAGCAGAAATGGGGACGAGGTGAAAGCACCTCTCCATGAGACATGCCCACCAGTGCCATGTCAGTTTACAGTTGCCATGGCAACACCCGGACATTACCACCCCTTTCCTAGCAACAGCCCAGAAACTACCACCCTTTTTCTAGAAAGTTCTGAATACCTCACCCCTTAATTTGCATGTGATTAAAAGTGGGCATAAACGTGACTGCGGAACTGCCCCTGAGCTGCTGCTCTCAGCACACTGCCTGTCGGGTAGCCCTACTCTGCAGGAGTAATCACAGAGCTGCAACACTGCCGCCTTCATAAAGCTGTTTTCTTCCACCATTGGCTCACCATGGCATTCTTTCCTGAGAGAAGCCAAGAACCTTCCAAAGCTAAACCCCAGTTTGGAGGCTCACCTGCCCTGCATCCTAATGACTTGTGTTTTTTGAGTGAATCTTACTTAAAAATTCTTTTCCTTCTCCCAATTTCATGGAGACGAATATCTTCATTTTCTTTTAAAGTTTTGCTTTTCATAAATAGGTCTTGTCAGGTGCAGTGGCTCATGCCTGCAATCCCAGCACTTTGGGAGACTAAGGCACACAGGTCACCTGAGCCCAGGAGTTTGAAACCAGCTTGGGTAATATGGTGAAACCCCATCTCTACAAAAAATTCAAAAATTAGACAGATGTGTTGGTGCATGCCTGTAGCCCTAGTTACTCAGGAGGCTAAGGTGGGTGGATCACTTGAGCCTGGGAGGTCTGTGCTGCATGCAGTGAGCCATGATCACACCACTGTACTCCAGCCTGGGCAACAGAGTGAGACGCTGTCTCAAAAAAGAAGAAAGAAAATAAATATGAGTAGGTCTTTATACACTTCAGATGGTATTTAGGGTGTAGTGAGATTATTGACTGTTTTTAGTTTTTGTGTGATATGTTGTTTTTTTTTTTTTTGGAGACCGAGTCTCACTCTGTTGCCCAGGCTGGAGTGCAGTGGCATGATCCCAGCTCACTGCAACCTCTGCCTCCCGGGTTCAAGCGATTCTCCTGCCTCAGCCTCCCAAGTAGCTGGGATTGCAGGCACCTGCCACCACACCCAGCTACTTTTGTATATTTAGTAGAGATGGGGCTTCACCATGTTAGCCAGGCTAATCTCAAACTCCCAAGCTCAGGTGATCTGCCCGCCTCAGCCTCCCAAAGTGCTAGGATTACAGGCATGAGCCACCGCACCCAGCCTGTGTGATATGTATTTAACATCATTATCTCCATAACCAATTGTTCCAGAATCATTTATTGAGTAGCTCTGCCTGCTTTTTGCCCAGTAAACTGTGGTTGAGCCATCTCGCATCTCACAGTTCTTGCATTGCTATAAATATCTGGGAATGGGTAATTTACTAAGAAAAGAGGTTGAATTGGTTCATGGTATCACAGGCCACACAGGGAGCGTGGTGGCATCTGCTTCTGGGGAGGCCTCGTGGTGGAATGCAAAGTGGGAACAGGCATCTTACATGGCAGGGACAGGACCAAGGGGGCGAGAGGTGCCCCACGCTTTCAAACAACCAGATCTCACAAAAACTTACTCACTATACAGTACCCAAGGGGGATGGTGCCAAACCATTCATGCAAACTCCGCCCCCATGATCCAATCACCTCCCACCAGGCCCTACTTCCAATATTGGAGATTACAATTTGACATGAGATTTAGATGGGAACACAGATCCAAACCATATCACATGCCAAGAGTCTATAACTGCATGAATCTTTTCCTAGCCTCTCCGTCTATTGGCCTCTTGGTCCACCCTCAAGTCAGTAAAACACTGCCTCAATTACTACAGCAATTTTTTTTTTTCTTTTTGAGACGGAGTTTTGCTCCTATTGCCCAGGCTGGAGTGCAGTGGCACCATCTTGGGTCTAGGCAACTCCACCTCCCAGGTTCAAGTGATTCACCTGCCTCAGCATCCCAAATAGCTGGGATTACAGGCACCTGCCACCACAGGCAGCTAATTTTGTATTTTTAGTAGAGACGAGGTTTCACTATGTTGGCCAGGTGGGTCTCGAACTCCTGACCTCAGGTGATCCGCCCGCCTCAGCCTCCCAAAGTGCTGGGTTTACTTACAGGCGTGAGCCACCGTATCCAGCCAACTACTGAAGTTCTATATCAGGTCTTTAGACCCAGCAGGGCAAATCATCCACTCTTGAACTTTTTCAAAACCGTTATCATTACCACCGACTCTTTGCTCTTTCATATAAAGTTTACAATAAGCTTGCCAAGTTCCAAAAAAAAAACTGTGTGAGGATTCTGATTAGAACTGTATTCAATTTCTAGAGCAATTTGGGGAGAATTGATATCTTTATAATATTGAGTCTTCCTGTCCATTAACATGGTATATTGCTTCTTTATAACTTTCAATAAGGTTTTATAATTTCTCCCCAGAAATGTCATACACATTTTTCAAAAGATTCATTCCTTGATACCTTATTACTTTCAGTGCCATTATAACTAATATTTTTTAAATTGAATTTTCTATTTGTTGCCCATATGTAGGGAAAATGTCACATTTTTCATATTGAACTTATATAGAAATCTGGATGGAAATTCTCATTCTAATTCATGTAAAGATGTTGCTACTAACAAGTCTATGGCTGTCTTTATAGACAATCTTATCATTCGTGGAAAGTGACAGTTTTATTTCTTCCTTTCCAATTTTTATAACATTAATTCCTTGGTTTGTCTAGGTCTTTTATTACAGGGCTGAAGGGAATCAGTGCTGGCAGGCATCCTTGTCTTATTTCTGATTTTAAAGAGACTGTTGCTAATGTTTCCCCATTGAACCTGATGTGTACTGCAGGCTTTTGGCAAATATTATTGTCAGTAAAAGAAGTTTCCCTACTATTCTTAGAAATAGCAGTTTTGTTTTACCATTATTAAGTGTTTAATTCGATTGAATGTCTTTTTCTGTATCCACGGAAATGTTGTCAATTATATTAATACATTTTCTGATGTCCAATTCTTCTTGCATTCCCAGATAAGCCGAATTTAGTTAACCTGGGGGCTATTGCTGACTATCCCTAAGCAACCATTCTCTGCTTCTTTTTAATAACAGAGATCCCAGAATTGGGGCTAGCCACACATTCACCCAGTTAAAGACATTTCTCCGTCTCCCCTGCAGCAGAGTTGGCCCTGTGATCATGTCTGGGGGAAAAAGGTGCAAATGGAAGTGATGTCAGCACCTCCTGCATCATCTCCCTGGAAGCTAAACCATTTATCCTGTACAGCATTTTCCCTCTCCCCACGGAGTAGGAAATAAAAATGCCAGAGCGATCCTAGAACCATGTGGGGACAACGTAGAGCTGGACCACTCAGCTCGAGATCTGAGAGAGAAACACACTTTTGCTTCTTTAAGCCACTGTGTTTTTGGGTCTTTTTGTTACAGCAGCTTCAATCATACCCTCACTCGCTCAGTGATGATGCATTGCCTTTTGTGTATTGCTGGCTTGAAATTGCCAATATTTGCGTGTAGGGTGGGGAGATTGGCCAGTAATTTTCCTTTCTTATATTGTCTTTGACTTTTTGTTGTTGTTGTTATTGTTGCCAAGGTTATACTAGTTTCATTATGAGAGTTGGTAATATTATCTTTTTCTATTTTTAGAGAAGTTGGGTAATATTACATTATGTCTCCCTTAAATATTTTATAAAATGTATAAAGCCATCTGTAACTGGACCTAGTTTCAGAATTATGGGGGTTGGTAGGGACAGGGGTAGATTTTAAACTACTAATGCAATTTCTTTAAGGGATATAGGACTATTTGGAATTCCTATTACTATTTTTTTTTTTTTTTTTTTTTTTTTTTTTTTTTGAGACAGAGTCTCACTCTGTCACCCAGGCCGGAGTGCAGTGGCAGGACCTCAGCTCTCTGCCACCTCCACCTCCTGGAGTCCAGTGATTCTCCTGCCTCAGCCTCATAAGTAGCTGGTACTACAGGCACGTGCCACCAGGCCCGGCTAATTTTTGTGTTTTTAGTAGAGATGGGGTTTCACTATGTTGGCCAGGATGGTCTCCTGAGCTCAAGCAATCTACCCGCCACGGCCTCCCAAAGTGCTGGGATTACAGGCATGAGCCACCGTGCCTAGCCGCTATTACTTCTTGAGTCATCCTTTACATATTTTTCTGGAAAGTTGCCCATTTTGCTTGGGTTTTCAAATTCATTAGTATAAACCTGTTCGTAGTACTATTTTATATCTTTTAAATCTCTCCTAATTTCTGTTATCTCCCTTCTTTTCATCCTATATTGATTATTTATGCCTTCAAACTTTGTTCTTAATCAATTGCTCCCCAAGTTCATTAATTTTACTCATCTTTTCAAAGAGCCCAATTTTGGCCTTTTTACTGTACATTTGTCTCCCATTTAATTAATTTCTATTCTTTATTGTTTCTTTCCTTTCTTTTGCTTTGCTCTGATGTTCTTACTTTACTTCTTGATTTTGAATGCTTAGTTCATGAATTGTTTTAGTCTCATTTTGTTCCTAATACAAGTTCTTAAGGCAATACGACTTAAGCTGCAACCTGCAGTTGCTTTTCTTTTAATTGCGGTAAAATAGACATAACATAAAATGTACCACAACCCACAGTTTTGATATGTAATATTTTATTATGTTTTAGTTCTAAACATTTTTAAACTTTCGTTACAATTTCCACTCTGCTCAATGAGTCATTGGAAAGTGTGTTGTTAATTTCCAAGAGTTGGGGAAAGAGACTGTTATCTCGTTTTCTTACCTCGTGGTACTACAGACAAAGAATACAGACGGTGTCACACTGACTCCTTTTAATGTGTTGAGACTTGCTTTATGACCTATGGTGAGTGTTATTTTCATAAATGTGTCTATAGTCAGTGTTTCCTATATGTCTAATAAATCAAAGGTGTTCATTGCATTGTTTAGCTCTTTCGTATCATTACAAATAAATTTATATTTACCTTGCTTTTATTTATCTGCTCTTGAGAAGAGGAGGTTAAACCTCCCTGCATGGAGGTGAATTTGTCAGTTCTCCTTGTCATTCTGTCACTTTTTATTTTTGTTTTTAAACCCTTAGGCTATGTCATCAAATGCATGCAGCTTTGGAATTATTAGATCATGCTAAAATTTTAACCTTTTATTGAAATAGCAGCCAACATTTGAAAAATCTTTACTATATTCCAAGATCTGACACAGAGCTAGCACTCAGTAAAATGTGGTAGAAATAAGAAAAAGAAAGAGAATGAACAAAAAGAGAGAAAGAAAGGAAAGAAAGAAAGAAAGAAAGGAAGGAAGGAAGGAAGGAAGGAAGGAAGGAAGGAAGGAAGGAGAGGGAAGGAGAAAGAAAAAGAGAGAAGGAAGGAAAGAAGGAAGGAAGGAAGGAAGGAAGGAAGGAAGGAAGGAAGGAAGGAAGGAAGGAAGGATTGAGGGGATGCCCAGGATGTCTTTGGCTGGCACCCTGGAGTCAGAGCTGGGAAATATTTGCATCCAGGTCCACTCTGCCTTGGGGGTCATCCTGTATTCAGTGTCACAACCAAGAGAGGTGACAGAGAGGGCTGGCCAGCTCTGGGAAGTCCCCAGGGGCTGGAGTCGAATCCCCAGCCTGACAGGGTTTTCCCAGAGTGACTGGGCTCTGAGGTCAAATTCCTAGGAGCTGATGGAACTCCCACTGATTACCCCCTACCCAATCCCCAAACCAGCTCCCTGAGTTGACTGTGCCAGGCCGCTCTTCAGTTCCAGTCACCTCCCTACCTCTGGGAGGGAATTTTCTCCTAGAAAATCCCCCTGAAGAATACGGTCCCTGTCTCCATCAGGGACTTTCCTGATGAGAAAACCAGGATTCTGCCCCCAAAGCCAGGTTCTGTTCCCCAGACACACCCGGATACCGAACAGAACCAAGTTCCCATTGCCCCACACCCCAGGTCCCAGAAGGCCCTCCCGGCGGGCCCCACAGGCCACTCTCTGACTGACGGGCTGATGAGAGCTGCCCCTCCCATCCCTAAGCAGATGCACCCCCCCCGCCACCACCACCCTTGCTTCCTATACCTGTACCTCAGGCCTCGGTCTCAGTCCCTTCTCTGTACACCCTCTGAGGTCGCCTCAGTCAGGGCGGTTCCTAGATCTCTCTCCACTGCCTACTGGAGATGCCTCCTACCCCCACCTGGGACACCCCATCGCCCTCTTTAATCCAACAGTCTCTCCTATCCCAGTACAATACAATCATCCCAGCCCCCTAAACTGGAACCTAGACAGCAAACATTTTCAAAGTTTTTAAAGTTTGTTGTTACATTTACATATTTTCATACTACTTTTGAATGGGTAATGCATCCCATGGTCCAAAATTCAGAAGGCACAGGTCCACCTCGCAGCCCATCTGCCCAGCACTCAATTCCCCTTCCAGAGGCCACCTCTGTCACTGACGTATCTATGTCCCTCCAGAGCTGTTCCAGCGGAAGCAAGCATTCTCCACTTCCGGTCTCTCATCCCAAGCTATCCTGTACCTTGTTGGTTTCCATTAACTATTTACTTTGAAGTTTGTCCCACATTAGTTGATGAAGAACTTCCTCTACATGAACAGGAGTCCATTGTGTAGACTTGCTAGAATTAACTTGATTAGTTCCTGTTGAAGGAAGGATAGGATTCCCCACCTTTTCCTAACATGGCAAAGCTGCCACAAATAACAGTGCACACACGCCATTTCCCCCAGACGCAAGTATCTGAAAGCAGCCTTCCCCAACAGGGGGTTTGCTGGGTGACAGAATGTGTGCATCAGTGTCAAATTGCCCTCCACTGGGGTTCTATCCATCCATCCTCCCACCAGCGGTGTGTGGGAAAACTGGCTTCCCCACCAATATGGTATTTTGGGCAATGTTCTTATTTATGACACCCCAGTAGGCAATAAACGACATTGCACAGGAGTTTTGATGTGCATTTCTTTTCGTAGGATAGGCATCTTTTTGGAGGGTTAAAAGCCATCTGTGGCCAGGCACCGTGGCTCATGCTTGTAATCCCAGCACTTTGGATCACTTGAGACCAGGAATTTGAGACTTGGCTGGCCAACATAGTGAAACCCTGTCTCTACTAAAAATACAAAAATTAGCCAGGCATGGTGGTGGGCACCTGTAATCCTAGCTACTTGGCAGGCTGAGGGAGGGGAATCACTTGAACCTGGGAAGTGGAGGTTGCAATGAGTGGAGATCGCGCCACTGCACTCCAGCCTGGGCGACAGAGAGAAACTCCACCTCAAAAAAACAACAAAAACAACAACAACAACAAAAACTATTTGTATTTTCTTTTCCTGTAAACTGTGTTTTCATATCTTTTGCCTATTTTATTAATAGGTGTTGGTCTTTTTCATTGATTTCCATGTTAGGGGAACTCACTTCTGGTCTGTCACACAAGTTACAGCCATGTGTCCCCAGATGGCCACTGGCACTTTGGCTTAACTGATGGTGCCTTGAGCCACGTGGACTTCGCATATTTAAATAGTTTGTTTAATCAATCTTCTCTTTTATGGCTTCTGGGTTCTTTGTGATTTTTAGAAAGGTCTTTGCCGCTCTGAAAGTACATTTTTCAAACAGTTTACTATAGTTTCTTCTTACAGTTTTGTGGTTTCATTTGTTACACTGAATTATTTGACACGACTCATTATCCCATTGCACAAAGTAAGGTAGATTCAACTTTATAGCTTTCCAGATGGCTACTGTAAACTAAAAATACAATTATAAGCCCCCCAACTGACTAAACGGACCACTTCTTGGCCAAAGGGACCTCAGAAAAACTTTTATTTTATTTATTTATTTTTATTTTATTTTATTTTATTTTTTTGAGACGGAGTCTTGCTCTCTCACCCAGGCTGCAGTGCAGTGGCACTATCTCGGCTCACTGTAACCTCTGACTCCCAGGTTCAAATGATTCTCCTGCCTCAGCCTCCTGAGTAGCTGGGATTACAGGTGCCCACCACCACCACGCCCAGCTAATTTTTGCATTTTAGTAGAGATGGGGTTTCACCATGTTGGCCAGGCTGGCCTCGGACTCCTGACCTCAAGTGATGCCCCTGCCTCTGCCTCCCAAAGTGCTGGAATTACAGGCATGAGCCACTGCACCCGGCACAGAAAAACTTTTAAAACTGAGATCCCAGCCGTGATGAAAGGGGAGGTCAGACACGCCTCATTATATACCTCCCTTTCGCAGTTTAGACACAACTGACCACAGTAATGTTAAAACAGAATCATAAATTTAAAAAAGAACCATCAGATGGACAGAACAGACTTTGTGGCATCACAATACCGGATTATAACCAGGACCTCAAGCCCTGCCAGGCAAAGGTGAGGTCACACACCCCACACTTACACCGTAAACTCTGTTCTGCCTGCCACAAGGTGTTTCTTTTGCACTAGCAGTTAAACAAGCACTGCCTCGAGATAAGCCAGATGAAAACAATCACAGCTCATCCAGGGCCCCTACACTGAGCTACTAAGCCCCTGCTCCAGGCCCTAATTACAGCCTTCATTGGAGAAGAGACTGATTTCAGTAACTTTCTCTAGATCAGAAGACCACAGACCATGGACCAGTTCTGGCCGGTTTACAGAAGTTCCGCACCTGTGTTCTGAAGACCTTTAGTGATATAGGACCTCAGTGTAATGCATTTAAATGTTAAGTTTCCATCCCAAAGTGAACATGGGTCATATATTTCATGCATGTTTGTTCAATATGCATCCGTCAGGGCCACCTTTATGAATATGCATAGCTCCTCCTGTAGCCTGTTGAATATGTATGTTTAGCCAACTCCTTTAGCATAAAACTCCTGCCCCAACCTCTCCTCTTTTGAAGTGCCTGTCTCCGGCCCTGCCACATGCCATGTGCAGGATGGCTACCTTTCAGGCTGTAACTCTTTAAAGAAATAAAATCTCCTTTCTAAATATATAAA
This sequence comes from Piliocolobus tephrosceles, assembly GCF_002776525.5. Taxonomy (NCBI): domain Eukaryota; kingdom Metazoa; phylum Chordata; class Mammalia; order Primates; family Cercopithecidae; genus Piliocolobus; species Piliocolobus tephrosceles. The sequence continues at coordinate 18,969,960 of NC_045452.1, forward strand.
TTATGGGGTTTTGTTTGTTTGTTTTGTTTTTCTCAGTTAACAGTACCTACTGACCAACACAATTTATTCTGGATGTATATTCCTCCAGCAAGGCTCATACAAAACCTGGGCATGGATTTAAAGCTAGTTCCGGGCTGGGCGGTGCTCTTGGTGCTTTACCTCTCGGCAGCCTCTGCCACCCTCAGGGCCTCGTGACTCCTCTCTCTGAAATATTTCATGAGGCAAGTGCAGATAGGTGGGAAGATGAAGGAATCACAGCAAAACCTTGCAATCCAAGGACCCAGTCTGCGGCTCTAGATTTTCTTGCTTCCATGGTAACAGGAAACTCGGGCGGAGCAACCACAAAAACTTGGTAGTCCCAAAAGCTAAGAAATCAAGGGCCGTATTAACAGAGGCCTAAGTCCCTGTTTAAAGGAGGAGTGATCATGAGATCTGCTCTCCTCTGCTCCCTCAAGTCCTCACTTGCAGTCTGTATTGCACACCAGGTGTCACTTTCCAATGCCTGCTTACCCTTTGCCTCTTTCAACTTGCGGGTCTGCCGACCAGGTGGGAGGTGCTGTCTGCAAAGGCCTTCCCTTTCTATTTGACCACCATCTAATTGGGGAGAGGGCTCACCAACAAGTTGTTGCAGGCCTACTACAGCTACTGCATTGGGGATTATATGGCAGTGAGAAACTACGAGCTGGTCCTGGCCAGAAGCTCTGGACTCCAGCCTTCACCTACCAGACTCGGTGTCCCAGGAGCACACCTCACTCCAGTCGCTCCAGGTTCCATTGTAGCCGGTGCGGGAGGTCCTGACCCTCACCCTGGCCCAGTATCTGGTGGAGGGCTCCAGGATTGGCAGGGCCATGCTGTGGGCGTTCCGGAGGGTCTCGGTCTTGCTGTCCTGTGGGTTGGCACTGAGGGTGAGGCCTGGCCCGGTGCCTGTGGGAGCAGCTGCAAATCCCTCCCACCTGGACTCTTAGCTTCTCTGGCTCTCCACCTTGAAGCTTTATTCAGAACTTCGCATTTCTCCCTGGGAATGTAGAGATGCCTTAGTGCCGGTAAGGAAGGAGACCACTACTACTCCTGCTGCCCTCCTCCCCACACCTTGCCTAGTTCACAAGACAGGAGGAAAGCGAGAAAGAAACAAAAGTAAGATAAATAGCCAGACAACCTTGGCACCACCACCCAGCCCTAGGAGTTAAACAAAGTAATAATAATAACATCAACCCCTGGCCTAAACTACTTGTGTTATCTGTAAATTCCAGACACTGTACGAAAAAATCATTGTAAAACTTTCTGTTAGCTGATGCATGTAGCCCCCAGTCGCGTTTCCCACGCTTGCTCGATTTATCACGACCCTTTCACGTGGACCCCTTAAAGTTGTAAGCCTTTAAAAAGGCCAAATATTTCTTTCTCGGGGAGCTCGGTTCTTAAGAAGCGAGTCTGCCGACGCTCCCGGCCGAATTAAAAACCTCTTCCTTCTTTAATCTGGTGTCTGAGGAGTTTTGTCTGCGGCTCGTCCTGCTACACCTGGAGAGGGCGCTGCGAGATTTCCAGATTGCGCGTGGCATCCTGTTTTCCCCGTTGCCCGGGGACAAAGCCCTCCTCTCTTTCCTACCCAACCAAATCCTCTTCCTCCGCCAAGACTGGGCATTGGGGTGCCCCCCTCTAGGCCCTCAGCAGTCACCACTCACCCCCTCCCTTTCTTAGCCCACCCCAACCTTATCGTGGAAGGGTAGGAACCGAGTTCCAGCCCCAGCTTGCCTGTCCACCTTCAGGCACGGAACACCCCGAGGTCTGCACCCGCCATTGCTCTAGGCCAGCGGTCCCCAACCTTTTAGGCACTAGGGACTGGTTTTGTGGAAGACCGTTTTTCCACGGATTTGGGGGGATGCTTTTGGGATGATTCAAGCACATTTAATGTGCACTTTATTTCTACTATTATTTCATTGTAATACATAATGAAATTATTACGCAACTCACCATCATGTAGAATCGGTGGGAGCCCTGAGCTTGTCTTCCTCCAACTAGACAGTCCCATCTGGGGGTGACGGGAGACAGTGACGGATCATCATCAGGCATTAGATTCTCATCAGGAGCCTGCAACCCAGATCCCTCGTATGCGCAGTTCACAATGGGGTTCGTGCTCCTATGAGAATCTTATGCCACCGCTGATCTGACAGGAGAAGGGGCTCAGGCAATAATGTGAGCAACGGGGAGCAGCTGTAAATACAGATGAAGCTTCTCTGGGGATCCCTACGCTAGTCCACAGAGTCTGGGAGACGTGGGACGGCTTCTCCTCTCCAACAATGCACCCCTCCGTCCCCATTTCATCTCATCTCCCATGGGCAGGTCTTGGGCAGGGCTTAATTCTCACTCAAAAAATCACCCTCCCTTCCCCATGGCCCTGCGGTTCCTGCCTTTATCCTCAAGCCCTGGCCACAGGTGTCCATCCTCCAGCTCTGGGTGGGCCAGGGGCTTCTGATGCTGGGCATCTGGACATGGAGATTGGAGGAAAAGGCTTCTTGAATAGTCAGGGAGAAGGGTGGAGAAGAGTGGCCCCCGCCAGCAAGTCCCCTGTCAGGCCAGCACGCCATTCTTAACAAGCTCGTTCTGGGTCCGTTTCTCTGGGTAAATGGCAGTGTACAAATAGAAGTCCCTGCCCCCAGGGAGCTCACATTCCAGTTGGGAGACAGACAATACACAAGCTAGCAACAACTATAATCATAATGACAGGTGGTGAAAGCGCCATGAAAAAATACAAAAAACTAGCCAGGCGAGGTGGCGGACGCCTGTAGTCCCAGCTACTCGGAAGGCTGAGGCAGGAGGATGGCGTAAACCCGGGAAGCGGAGCTTGCAGTGAGCTGAGATCCGGCCACTGCACTTCCGCCTGGGCGACAGAGTGAGACTCCGTCTCAAAAAAAAAAAAAAAGAAAAAAAAAGAAAAAATAACCAAGTAGCCTTCACTCACACACTTTGGATTTCTTCTGGGTGTGAGCAGAAAAACCGGCAAATCCAGATCAAGAAGGCACCCTCTGGTGGCCATGTGAGGAATAGTCCACAGTGACACCAGCGGGGAAGCCGGGAGACCTGGCGAGGCCATGGCAGTGTCTAGGCAAGGGGAGGGAGGCTTGGGCCAGGGAGGTGATAGTGGGAAGTGTAAGAAGTGGCTGGACGGAGAGTTGGTATTGTAGAGCCTTTAGAACTTGCTGAGGGAGTCAAGAGTGATGCTGGGTTTCATTCTTAGCACCTTGGCAGATGGAGGCACCATTTAACTAGGAGGGGGCGGTCGCGGGAGGAGTGGGCTTGCAGCATCCAGGAATCAAGCTTCTGTCCTGGACATTTTGGGTGAGAATACTGCTGGACATGGAGCTGTTGAGTGTTTGGATAGAAGATTCTGGAAAAGGGGAAGGGTCCAGGCTGGAGGCATGAGCGTGGACTTGTCCCAATGTAGATGGCATTTGCTATTGAGCGAGTGTCTACATCCCTGAGAATTTATATATTGAATTCATATGTCGAAAACTAATTCCAGCATGATGGCATTTGGAGGAGAAGCCTCTGGGAGATGATTAGGTCATTATGGAAGAGCCCTCCTAAGTGGGCTTATCACCTTTATAATACAGGTCCCTAGAGCTAACTAGCCCCTTCCACCACATGAGGATGCAGTGACAAGATCGCCATCTATGAACCAGAAAGCAGGTCTCACCGGACTTTGAATCTGCCAGCACCGTGGTCTTGGACTCCCCAGGTTCCAGAACTCGGAGAAATGAGTTTTGGGGGTTGTTTGGTTTGTTTTTGGAGACACTGTCTCACTCTGTCGCCCAGGCTGGAGTGCAGTGGCAAGATCTCAGCTCACTGCAACCTCCGCCTCCCGGGTTCAAGTGATTCTTCACTTCAGCCTCCCCAGTAGCTGGGATTACAGGCATGCGCTACACCAACCTGCCTTGCTAATTTTTTTGGTAGAAACGGGGTTTCACTGTGTTGGCCAGGCTGGTCTCAAACTCCTGACCTCAGGTGATCTGCCTGCCTCAGCCTCCCAAAGTGCTGGGATTACAGGCATGAGCCACCAGCACCTGGCTGTTTCTGTTGTTTATAAACCAGTCTATGGCACCCAGTTATAGCAGCCAGAACAGACTGAGACAGTATTTATTTCTGTTTGTTTGTGTGAAATGCTATGATGTTTGGGATTTACTTTGTTTTTCTCCCAACTACACCTTTATTAAGGTATAGTTGGCAAATAAAAAACACATCTATTGGCCAGGTGCAGTGGCTCACGCCTGTAATCCCAATACTTTGGGAGGCTGAGACAGGTGGATCACCTGCGGTCAGGGGTTCAAGAGCAGCCTGTCCAACATGGTGAAACCCCGTCTCCACTAAAAATACAAAAATTAGCTGGGCATGGTAGCGGGCATCTGTAATCCCAGCTACTTGGTAGGCTGAGGCAGGAGAATCACTTGAACCCAAGAGGCAGAGGTTGCAGTGAGCCGAAATCACACCATTGCACCCCAGCCTGGGCAACAAAAGAAAGACTCCATCTTAAAAAAAATAGCTAAATAAATAAATAAATAATGCATCTGTTTAGGGGGTACAATGTGATCTTTTGATATATGTATACATAGTGAAGTGATTCTATCAAGCTAACTAACATGCTCATTAACTCACATAATTTTTTTTGGTGATGATAACATATAAGATAGACTCCCTTAGCAATTTTCACTTATATAGCCCATTATTTTTCATTGTAGTCCCATGATGTACAAGAAATCACCAGGACATATTAACCCTGTCTAAAGGAAACTCTGTATCCTTTGACCAACATCTCTCCATTTCCACCCTCCCCCCCACCCCTGCCAACCACCATTCTACTCTCTGCTTCTCTGAGTTCAATTTTTTTTAGATTCTGCATGTAAGAGAAGTCATGCGGTATTTGTCATTTTGTGCTTGGCTTACTTTACTTAGCATAATGTCCTCCAGCCTCATCCATGTTGTCACAAATAATGATATTTCTTTATTTCTTTTTTTTTTTTTTTTTTTTTTTTTCAGATGGAGGCTTCCTCTGTCACCTAGGCTGGAGTGCAGTGGCACGATCTTGGCTCACTGCAACCTCCACCTCCCGGATTCAAGCAATTCTTCAGCCTCAGCCTCCCAAGTAGCTGGGATTACAGGCATGCACCACTGCATCGGGCTAATTTTTGTATTTTTTAGTAGCATTGAGGTTTCACCATCTTGGCCAGGCTGGTCTCAAACTCCTGACCTCAGGCAATCCACCTGCCTCTACCTCCCAGCCACCGTGCCTGGCCTTATTTCATTATTGTTTATGGCTGAAGAATATTCCACCGTGTATTTGTACCACATTTTCTCTATCCATTCATCCACTGATAGACGCCCAGGTTGCTCCCATAGCTTAGCTATTATGAATAATGCTGCGATGAGCACGAGCATGCAGATATCTCTTCAATATTTTATTTCCTTTGGATATATACCCAGAAGTGGGATAGCTAGATCATATGGTAGTTTTATTTTTAGTTTTTTGAGAAAACTCCATACTGTTTTTCATAATGGCTGTACTAAGTGACATTCCCACCAATAGTATACAAGGGTTCCCTTTTCTCTGTGTCCTAGGCAACACTTGTTATCTTTTGCCTTTTTGATAACAGTCATTCTAATAGGCAAGGTCATATCTCGTTCCAGTTTTAATTTGCATTTCCCTGATGATTAGTGATGTTGAACATTTTTCATATATCTGTTGGACGTTTGTATGTCTTCTTTGTAGAAATGTCTATTCATGTCATCTGCTCATTTTTTAATCAGGTTATTTGTTTTCTTGCTATTAAGTTGTTTGAGTTTCTTATGTATTCTGGATATTAAACCCTTATCAGATTATGATTTGCAAATATTTTCAACCATTCCACAGGTTGTTTCTTCACTATGCTGATTGTCTCTTTTGCTGTGCAGCTTTTTATTGTGATGCAATACCACTTGCTTATTTTTGCTTTTGTTGCCTGTGTTTTGGGGTTATAGCCAAAAAAATTATGGCTCCCAATGCCAAGCAGCTTTTTTCCTATTTTCTTCTAGTAGTTTTACAGTTTCAAGTCTTATGTTTAAGCTTTGTGTTGATATTGTATACGGTGTGAGGTAAGGGTCCAGTTTCGTTCTTCTGCATGTGGATACCCAGTTTTCCCAGCAAAATTTATTGAAGAGACCATCCTTTCCCTGTTGTGTGTTCTTGGCACCTTTGTTGAAAATCAATTGACTGGAAATGCATGAACTTGTTTATGGACTCTCTATTGTGCTCCATTTGGTCTATGTGTCTGATTTTAAGCTAGCACCATGCTGCTTTGATTACTATAGCTTCATAGTATATTTTGAAATCAGGTAGTGTGATGCCTCCAGCTTTGTTCTTTTTGTTCTAGATTGCTTTGGCTACTCAGGGCCTTTTGTAGTTCCATAAAAATTTTAGGGTATTTTTTTCTGTGAAAAATGACATTGGGATTTTGATAAGGATTGCACTGAATCTGTAGCTCTCTTTGGGTGCTACAAACATTTTAACAATACTGATTCTTCCATTCCATGAACACAAGATGTCATTCCGTTTATTTGTGTTTTCTTCCATTTCTTTTATGACTCCAGAGACTAAGGCAGTATTTAAAGCAGCAGGAGGCCACCCAGGGAAGGAATGCAGCTCAACACCCCATCCACCCAGCAGCAGCAGATAGTAGTGGGAGAAAGTCTAGGGGGCAAACTCCACTTTCAGCCTCAGCAAGGACCCTTGCTGAATGCTAAGGGGCTCTCTCTCACGCCTACTCCCCACCTCCCACCAACCCCATTCTCAAACACCAACCTCTCCTTCCAGAGATGACCTCAGTCTCCACTCTGCTCAAGCCCATCTCAAGATGACTGTGTCCTCTTCCTCCAATTTCCTACCTCTCCTACTCATGGGCTCTGGGGTCAGGCTGTGTCTCCACCCGCCTCCTCTGCTAACTGGCCATGTGTCCCCAGTGAGTGGCTTCACCTCTGCAAACTACTCTCCCATTGCTGATGGGGGCACCTCCCTCTCTGGATAGCCATGAGCACGGGGTACAAGTATGTGTGTCATGTACCTAGAAGGAAACTGGCACATAGCAGACACTGGATAAATGTCAGCATGAGTGTGGTGGGTCTGGCTTTCTCCTTTTTATCTTGTATTCCTCTCCCCACTTCTAGGGTAATACTCTGCTCTTTCTCCAATGTTCTCAACCTCGTTCTACGGACTCCCTCATCTCGCATCTGGTCTCTCCCATCTTACAAAGAAGCAGCCCAGGGGTTTTGTCTTCGGGACCCCTCCGGCTGCCATCCACCCGCCCTACCTCTCCTCCCTGCCCTCGCCTCCAGGAAGTGCCCAATGCAGTCTGGTTTCCTCCATGGTCAGTGAGAGTGAGATTGGACACCAGTATTGGCACACAAAGATGGGGAATCTGGAGACTGGGCCAAGGAGGGCTGGGAACCAGGAACCCCAGGGAGCCAAAACCTTGGAAGCTAAATCTCCATCCTCTGCCACAGCAGTGTCCTCCTGGGGTTTGACCCACTTCTGTGGATTAGAGTGTGTTTTTAGGGGAACTGCAGACTGAATTGTGTTCCCCTAAAATTCATATGTTGAAGCCCCAGTACCTCCACCTGTGACTGTATTTGGAGACAGGGTCTTAAAAGAGGTGATTCATCCCAGCACTTTGGGAGGCCAAGGCAGGTGGATCATGAAGTGAGGAATTCAATATCAGCCTGGTCAATATGGTGAAACCCTGTCTCTACTAACAGTACAAAAATTAGCCAGGCATGGCGGTGCGTGCCTATAATTCCAGCTACTCGGGAGGCTGAGGCAGGATAATCGCTTGAACCCAGGAGGCAGAGACTACAGTGAGCCGAGATCGCGCCATTGCACTCCAGCCTGGGAGACAGAGCAAGACTCAGTCTCAAAAAACAAAAAAAAGAAAAGAAAAAAGAGATGATTCAGGTAGAGTGAGTTCATGAAAGTGGACCCTCACCCAGTATGCCTGGTGTCCACATAAGAAGAGAATTGGACACAGACACACACAGAGGGAAGCCCACGTGGGGACACAGGGAGAAGACGGCCACTATCAGCCAAGGGGAGCCCTCAGAAGAAACAAGCCTGCTGACACATTGATCTTGGACTTCCAGACTCCAGAGCTGTGAGAAAGTACATTCCTGTTATTGAAGCCTCCTGATCTGTGGTCCTTTGACATGGCAGCCGTGGCAAATTAATACAGGTGCTAACAGGGCTCCTACAATGGACGGCCGTACACCACCACTCTTTTGAGTATTTCACTCCAGTGAAAATACTCCCTCAAGGCTCACCTACGTATGACATCCAGATTTCTAAATCCAAAGATCACTTCTTGGTCCTTGTATCAGTCATGTTTCAGTGTAAGGACTAGAAGCCACATTAGGTATCTTAAGCAGAAAGAGATTGAACATAGGAAATTCAGTGCCTACAACATCATAAGATGTACTCAGGGAGCACGCTCCAGAGCAGGTTTCCAGAAATGACTCCCAGAACACCACAGAACTGACCAAGAGGGACGTCCACCGAGGCCACAGACAGGAAGGTGAGGAGTCAGGGGCCACACCCAAACCCTCCACTGTGGCTGCCACCCAGGGGTTAGGATGCTACCACCACTGCTTTACTTGAATCTTGAGCCTCAGGAAGTGGGAGTCCAGACACTATGACACAGGGTCCAGCACTGCCTCCTCTAATACAACTGCTTCTTGACACCCACAAGGTCACTTGCCAGCAATGACTGCCAAGAGCAGCAAGAAGACAGTTGCCTTCCAAATCTCATGGGAGCAAATACCATTGGTAGGATCTAATTCACATCCAGAATCATAGCTGCAAGGGATCCGGGAGAAAGGGTGGCTTTAGCTTGCTAGCCTCTGCAGTATAGGAGGGTGGAGCAGGGGTAGAATGGAAGGTGAGTGAGTCGACCATGGCCTCTAGCCCACTCCTACCCTGCCTCTCTGCATCACTTGGCTAGGGCCACTCCCTCTCTTTTTCAATACTTTTCCAGTCCTCTCCTTGCACTGGTTTGGGCTCCTCTACCTCACTCCATGTGTCAGCACACTCATACTCCACTGCCAACAAGCAGCAGGGCTTGCACGGGCAGGGGTTAGTTGATCTCACTCAGTAGGGTGTCAGGAGGCAGCCTGGAACTGGAGCTGCAGCCCAGCAGTACTGTCAGAAACCTGGGCCCTTCTGTGTTTTGGTTCCATCACCCTCAGCACTTGCTCTGCCCCTCATGCTTACTGTTGAGAGCTACAAGTTGGCTGCACCTACCAGCCTCACACCCACTTTCCAAGCAGCAGGGAAGGAGGCCAAACACTGACTTCTTCTCATGAGAATTTCCTTTTATTCAGGAAGGGCCACCCTCTCCAGGCATCCTGGTTGGCCAGAAAGGTCACATGGCCATCCTTGGCCTCAAAGGAGGCTGGGAAGTAACAATTTAGGTTTTACAGACTCTGTAGTTAGTAGAGAAAGGAGAGCTGGAGAGAGAGTTGAGAATAGCTGTTGAGTGAGCCTACCCCCAACCATCAGCATCCCTGTCCGAGTCCTCTGTAACAGCCTCCTAACAGGCCTGTCTGCATTTAATCTGTCCATCAAGTCCTTCCTTCATATGACAGCCAGAGTGACCTTTCTAAACTGCAAATCAGGGCTCACCTTGGTTCCTGGTTCTCGGCTCACCACCATCTGGTGTGTGACCCAGATGGGCTGCACTGAGGAGCACTTGGGACAAGACACTGAAAGACCCCTTGGTGGCATCTGGCACAAGAGACATTTCCCACCAAGGAAGGTTTCTTCTTACCTATTGCCAATCCAAAAAAATAGGAAGAGTAAATGGTGTTCTGGCATTCAGAGCCTCTCACCACCTGGCTCCCATTTTTTTTTTTTTTTTTTTTTTTTTGAAACAGTCTTACTCTATGGCCCAGGCTGGAGTGCAGTGGTGAGATCTCAGCTCACTGCAACCTCCGCCTCCCAGGTTCAAGCGATTCTCCTGCCTGGGACTCCCAAGTAGCTGGGATTACAGGGGCGCACCACCACACCCAGCTAATTTTTCTATTTTTAGTAGAGACAGGGTTTCACCATGTTGGCCAGGTTGGTCTCAAACTCTTGACCTCAGATGATCCGCTGGCCTCGGCCTCTCAAAGTGCTGGGATTACAGGTGTGGGCACCTGGCCCATTTCTCTTTCGAGGTTCATCCCTCCTGCTTCCTGCTAAAGCCACACGCATACACTCACTCAGCATTAAGCGTGTGCTCCTGCCCACCACTGTACACAAAGGTCGCCCAGTCTCCACCAGCCGATGCTCTTCCCACTTCCAAGCCAGCTCTCCTAACCCAACTCCCACACCTGACAACCCCTTCCCCAGTTCTCCGCATGTGGAATCCATCCTTACCACTCCCGTTCATACTGCTTCAAGAACTCGTTCGTGTCAGCAGAATCATCCTGGATTGGATTGCCTGCCCCATGTGACGGGCTCCTAGGGGTCCAGCCCTGTCCCCGCCCAGAATCCAGCCCCACGGATCCCTGGGTGTTGGGGCTGAAGTACCCTCAGAGGTCCCCTCGTTCACAGGGGAGCCCCAGGCGGTGGGTTCTCTGAGTGCCATCCTCGCGGCGACCACGCAGGGGAGCCCGCGGGCTGGCTTTGGTCACCGAGGAAACCGACGAGGGGTGGGGCAAGAGGGTCAGACTCTGCCCAGTCTCCGGTCTGGCTCCTCCTGTGGCCCCAGCTCTGGAGAGCTGAGAGACCTCAGGCCCACTCCCCTCGGTGGCCGCTCTCTGTGCTGACTGCCTTACATGGATTATTTCATCACATTCTGCAAAACTTCCCTTGTTTGAAAAAATGAAAAAAAAAAACAACCTTCCCTTGAGGGAGGCGTCGTCACTAACCCCTGTTTTTTTTTTTGTTTTTTGGTTTTTGTGGGTTTTTTTGAGATGGAGTCTCGCTCCATCACTCAGGCTGGAGTGCAGTGGTATGATCTCTGCTCACTGCAACCTCCACCTCCCGAGTTCAAACAATTCTCCCGTCTCAGCCTCCTGAGTAGCTGGGACTACAGGCGCCCGCCACCACACCCAGCTAATTTTTGTGTTTTTAGTAGAGGTGGCGTTTCTCCATGTTGGTCAGCCTGGTCTCGAACTCCTGACCTCAGGTGATCTACCCACCTCGGCCTCCCAAAGTGCTGGAATTACAGGCATGAGCCACTGCGCCAGGCCACTAACTCCATTTTTACAGAAAAGGAAACTGACGCCCAGAGAGGAAAGCTCACTACAGTGGGGCAGCCAGCAGTAACGAGGAGGAGCTGGCCGTGTCTGCCCGACTTGGTGGCCTGATCTCAGGCCTTAGCCCCTCTGCACGGGTCTCGCACTGGGTGCCTCCCAGAGCTTTCTAGGGGTTTTGATGGCCTTTTAAAAAACTTTTCTATAGGGCTTCGTTTGTGTTGTTTTAATTGTAGTGAAATATACATAACAGAAAATACACCATTTTTACCATTTGAAGTGTAAAGTTCAGTGACATTAAGTACATTCACAATGTGCAACTTTTTTAAGTTTGCAAAATTGAAACTCTAGTCCTACCCAGAGCAGTTGGGCAAGAGAAAGAAAAAACTGGCATCCAAACTGGAAAGGAGGAAGTAAAATGGTCCCTTTTTGCAGATGACATGATCTTATATTTACAAAAACCCAAACACTCCATTCAAAAATGGTTAGAACTAATAAATTCAGTGAAGTTGCAAGATACAAAATCAACATACAAAAATCAGGAATCTTTCTTTATACTGGTAAGAAGCAATTTGAAAAAGAAGAGAGGAATCTCATTTATAATAGCTGAAAAAATAATAATAAAACACTTATAAATAATTTTTTTCTTTTTTTTGAGACGGAGTCTCGCTCTGTTGCCCAGGCTGGAGTGCAGTGCTGCGATCTCTGCTCACTGCAAGCTCCGCCTCCCGGGTTCACGCCATTCTCCTGCCTCAGCCTCTCAAGTAGCTGGGACTACATGGTGCCCGCTACCTTGCCTGGCTAATTATTAGTAGTAGTAGTAGTAGTAGTAGTAGTAGTAGTAGTATTTTAGTAGAGACAGGGTTTCACCATGTTAGCCAGTATGGTCTCGATCTCCTGACCTCGTGATCTGCCCACCTCGGCTTCCCAAAGTTCTGGGATTACAGGTGTGAACCACTGCACCTGGCCATGAATAAATTTAACCCAAGAGGTAAAAGAGCTCTATGATGAAAATTATAAAACCCTGATGAGAGAAACTCAAGAGGACACAAAATCATGAAAAAATAACCCATGATCATTGATTGGAAGAATGAATATTGTTAAAATGTCCATACCACCCAAAGGGATCTACAGATTCCATATAATCTCTACCAAAATACCAATGACATTCATCACAGAAATAGAAAAAAAACTCCTAAAATCTGTATGCAATCTGTATGGACAAAGTATTCCGGGCCTTTGAGCAAAAGCAAGAAAGCTGGAGGCATCACACTACCTGACTTCAAAATATACTACCAGGTTATAGTAACCAAAACAGCATGGTACTGGCATAAGAATAGACACATAGGCCAGGTGCAGTGGCTCACACCTGGATTCCCAGCACTTTGGGAGGCCGAGGCAAGAGTTCACCTGAGGTCAGGAGTTCAAGACCAGCCTGGCCAACAAGGTGAAACCCCGTCTCTACTAAAAATACAAAAATCAGCCAAGCATGGTGGCTCATGCCTGTATTCCTAGCTACTCGGGAGGCTGAGGTGGGAGGATTGCTTGAACCTGGGAGGTGGAGGTTGCAGTGAGCCGAGATCACGCCACTGCACTCCCGCCTGGGCAAGAGAGTAAGACTCTGTCTCAGAAAACAAAAGCAAAAACAAAATGGACACATAGACCAATGGAACAGAAGAGAAAACCCAGATAAAAATCCAGGTATTTACAGCCAAATGATTTTTTACAAAGGCACCAAGAATATACATTGGGGAAAGGACAGTCTCTTCAGTAAGTGGTGCCAGAAAAACTGGATATCAGCATGTAGAAGAATAAACCTAGACCCCTATCTCCCACCACACACAAAAATCAGCTCAAAATGGATTAAATACACAAATGTAAGACTCGAAACTATGAAACTACTAGAAGAAAGCATAGAGAAAATGCTTCAGGACATTGGTCTGGACAAAGTGTTTTTTTGTTTGTTTGTTTTGTTTTGTTTTGTTTTATAAGACCTCGAAAGCACAGGTAACAAAAGCAAAAATAGACAAACGGACAAAGCAACAAACCAAAAACATCTGCTTAGCAAAGGAAACAACAGAGAGAAGAGGCAGCCTACAGAATGGGAGAGAATATTTGCAAACTATCCACCCAACAAAGGTTCAATATCCAGAACACAGAAGGAGCTCAAACAACTCAACAGGAAAAAAAAAATACAATTTTTAAATGAGCAAAAGACTTGGATAGACATTTCTCAAAAGAAAACATACAGATAGCCCACAGATACATGAAAAACAAATGCTCAACATTGCCAGTCATCAGGGAAATACAATAAAAGCACAGTAAGATATTATCTCACCCCAGTTAAAATTGCTATAATCAAAAAGACAGAACATGGCAAATGTTGGCAAGAATGCAGAGAAAGGAGAACTCGGCCACTGTTGGTGGGGATGTAAATCAGTACAGCTGTTATGGAAAACAGCCCGGAGATTCCTCAAACAACTGCAACTAGCACTACCACATGATCCTGCAATCCCACTCTTGGGTATATGTCCAGAGGAAAGAAAATGAAGAGATGTCTGTACTCCCATGTTTATTGGGTCATTATTCACAATAGCCAAGATATGGGAGCAACCTAAGTGTCTATCAGTGGGTGAATGGATAAAGAAAATGCGGTATATATACACAGTGGAATATTATTCAGCCATAAAAAATAATGAAATATCATCATTTGCGACAACACGGATGAGTCTGGAGGACGTTATGTTAGTGAATTAAGTCAGGCGCAGGAAGACAAATACTGTATATTGTCTCTCATATATAGGAGCTAAAAAGTCGATCTCACAGAGGCAAAGAGTAGAATGGTGATCACCAGAGGATAGAAAGGGGATCAGGGAGCAGAGGGGAGGGAGAGATTGGTTAACAAGTACAAAATGACAGCCAGATAGGAGGAATCATCTCTATTGTTCTATAACATAGCAGGAAGTCTACAGCGGGCGATTTTTGTATATTTCAAAATAGCTAGATGGGAAGATTTTGAAAATAGTGTTCCCCCAACACCAAGAAATGACGCATGTTGGAGTCTTCAGATATTAACACCCCAGCCGACCTTGAGAAGAGCAGAGACCAGCTCTCCCAGAGGGACCCTGCCTAGACTGCAGATTCGTGAGCAAAATCAATGCTGTTTAAATCCACTAAGACGTTTCGAAGTCGTTTGTTATGGAGCAGAACAGATAGGTACTCCATAAATATGTGTTGAATGAATAAGGGAATAAACATTTCAGGGAAGACAGAGAAAGGGGAGGCTGCAGGGGAGACTGGTGGGGGTGAGAAGGGAGGAGGGAATCAGAGAGTGAGAGTGAGTGACCCGAGGGCACACAGAGGGCTGGCTGCCAAAATTTTAAGTGTGGTCTTCCGTGATGGAGATCTTTATTCTGCCTTTCTTCCTTCCCTCCTCCTTTACTTATATATTGAGAATCTCCATCTCCCACATACACAAAAAGCTAGGAATATGAAAGTGGAAGATCAAGATCAAGAAGAAAAGCAGAGGGAAACATGCCAAATGATGAGTTGTTGCTGATAAGATTCGGATTTGCCTGAGCTTCCTGGCAGCTGGGGCAAAAAGGGAAACAGGATACATTACTCAGTTCTCCTTACTGGAAAAGGAGAAGCATGTCAGTTTCTTAGTGAGATAGGTTTTCTTAACACCATGCCAGACAAAAGCTCTTACGTGCTCTGGTGTAAGAGGCATTGGGTGACATCATGCCTTCAATAGCAAGCAAAGAAGTGGTTTCCGTGTTACTTAAAAGAACTTCACTGAAGCCCAAAGGCCAGAGCATGTCCTGATATCTTTACAGGACCCAGAGGACAGCATGGCACTTACTGGGGTCACAGGCATCTGACAGCATGTTTGAAATAATGATTCCAGGTCCCTCCATTGGAGAGACAGACTCAGAACTTGGAAGTCTGTATCTTAACAGGTACCCCAGGTGAGGCTGGTGTGTATCCAGGTTTGAGTTTCCCTCCCTAAGATCGTCTTTCCTGAATCTCAAGAAAACACAGCAAGCCCCTGTCTTCTGACCTTGCTCTCTCTGATCTTCCTAAGCTGCTGAGACATTCCACGGTATCCCCATTTTACAGATGGGGATGCTGAGCCTGACTGACACTGCTGCAGCTCACGGGTGGAGGTACTGAGGTTCAAAGCCAGGGTGACTCATCGGAATCCAAGAAGCTGCTGGCTGACACCAGAGAGAACCCATTCCTCCCAGCACTTTGGGAGGCCGAGGCGGACAGATTGCCTGAGGTCAGGAGTTCGAGACCAGCCTGGCCAACATGGTGAAACCCCACCTCTACTAATAATACAAAAAAAAAAATTAGCTGTGCATGGTGGCACGTGCCTGTAATCGAAGCTACCTGGGAGGCCAAGGCAGAGGAATCGCTTGAACCCGGGAGGTGGATGCTGCAGTGAACCCAGACTTCACCACTGCACTCCAGCTTTGGTGACAGAACAAAAAAAAAAAAAAAGATGCTCAGGGTTTTGCCTGCTAGAGTGTAAAAGCAGACAGTGGCACCTCATGTGACACACATCAGCCCTTCACAAACACAACCCCAGCCTCATTCCTTCAAGAAGCATGTATTGACCACCTATTGTGTGCCAGGTTGTTCTAAGTGCTGGAGATGCAGCAGGAAGCCAAAGCGGCCCAGTGTACTAACTAGATGTAGTGTATTAACTGTATTTTCTTACTTTCTATATTCTTGATGCTCCGGCATGTGGAACCTCGTGACTAAGAATTAGCACCTCTCCTAGGGTTAGCTAATTCCTAGAGAGAGCAAATGACTTTCACGTGCAAAGCAACCAATTCTGAGGTGCCGCTGACTGGCTTTACACTCTAGAAGGCAAAATCCTGAGTATCTTGTTTTTTGTTTTTGTTTTTGTTTTTGTTTTCGTTTTCATTCTGTTGCTGAGGCTGGAGTGCAGTGGTGAAATCTCAGCTCACTGCGACCTCTGCCTCCCAGGTTCAAGTGATTCCCCGAACCTCGGCCTCCCATGTTCAAGTGATTCCCCGTCTCGGCCTCACGAGTGCGTGATTACAGTCACGCATCACCACACACAGCTAATTTGTTTGTATTTTTAGTAGAGATGGGTTTCACCATGTTGGCCAGGTTGGTCTCGAACTCCTGACCACAGGCAATCTGCCCACCTTGGCCTCCTGAAATGCTGGGATTACAGGCATCAGCCACCACACCCAGCCCTGAGTGTCTTTTAAAACACCCAGCCCTGGCCCCGGCCCTGGCCCCGGCCCCGGCACAGTGGCTCACGCCTATAACGCCAGCACTTTCGGAGACCAAAGCAGGAGGATCCCTTGAGCCCAGGGTTTAGAGACCAGCCTAGACAACATGGCAAGCCTCCTGTCTCCACAAAAAAAAAAAAAAAAAAAAAAATTGGTCAGGCATGGTGGCGTGTGACCGGGCATGGTGGCGTGTGACCGGGCATGGTGGCATGTGACTGTAGTCCTGCTACTTGGAAGGCTGAGGTGGAAGGATCACTTGAACCTGGGAGGTCAAGGCTGGAGTGAGCTGCGTTTGCTCCACTGCACTACGGCCTGGGTAACAGAGCTAGACCTTGTCTCAAAGAAACACAAAACACAAAATCACCCAGCCCTGCCCTCAGAGTCCACAGAAGTGGTTTTGGGCACTCAATTTTCAAAGCAGGAGGACCCGGGGAGCCCCAGCGCTGCCCTGGGGTGGGGTTGGTTCTGGAGGGCGTCCAACAAGTAGCCCTGGCCTCCCCCATGCGCCAGGGCCCATGAATGTGGACATAGAAGCCAAAGAGACAAGAATGCAATGCAGAAACGGGGACAGAGGGACCCAGCAAGCATGCGTAACCGGAGATTGTGTGTAAATACATTTGGTTGGAGCGCTACAATTATACTTTTGGGCAAAAAAGTGAGGTTGCATGGTAGACTGAAGTGGTCATGGGTTTAACTACTGATTTCAATCTTTTAAAGGACTCCCCACAAACACTGAAGGAGTGGGCTCTGAAAGAGCTAGAACTCACGTCCCTGAAAGATGAGTCAGTCTGAACCATGACCACCCAGAAGTCACAACCAAACTCCGGGCTGGAGCCCTGGCCTGTCAGCGAGGACTCCCTGAACCTCAGTTTCCTGGTCTGTCAAATGGGGAACAGTCGCCTTCAGGCGACAGGATTGCAGGATTGCCGGGTCCAGCCTTACCCTCCCCGCCGGGAGGGAGGTCCTCCAGACTTTCCTCTCAACCTGCCGTCCCCTCCCCTGCCCTGCTCTCCTCCTCCTCCTCTCTACTTAGAAACGCCTTGGGCCTCTCGCAGCTTCACTCTAGTCAAGTTTCTTCCTCCTTGAAAACACCCTCTTCAACCCACCCCCTCAGGCAGCAGCGGATCCCACCTCACAGCCCTCTCCCTGCCCCACCTCACACCTTCCACTTCCTCCCCCACTTTCCTCCCCACTGCTCACCCCCAGCCCCTTGCTGCTGACCCCATGGATATTGGAGACCTCGACCTCTCAGCAGCCAGGGCTACAGCCAGTCACTTCCTGGAAGGCCCTCATCTGGGAGCCTCTGGCCACACCTGGGTTCCTTCCCATCCCTCTGCTGCTCCCCCTTATCCCCATGGTGGCCCCTCCAGGATCTCACAGGCTGGTCCCTTCATTCCAGCAGCCCTCTCCTCCCCACCTCCCACCTCGATGCTGCCAATGCCAGGGGCTATATTCCCAGGATCCCTTGCATCCAGATGTGAGCCTGGACCCGCCCTGGCCACAGGGGCTGAGCACAGCCAGGGTGAGCAATGGTCAAGTCAGGATGTGACACCTGAGACTGCAGCAGCCATCTGTGACCTCAGGGAGGAGCGACACAGGGAGAGGCTGCCCCTGGTTTGGTTGGAACCTCCATCCATCCCACCCCATGACACACCTCCTGGGCCCGCAGGAGACCTTGGGCTTCCTCCAGGCCCCTACTGCAGTGACTTTGGCGCGGGGCAGAACCCAGGACCCCTCTTCGTGCATATGATACGCACGCATGCACTGGACCTGCAAGTGTGTCTTCCTGTCCCTAGCAGAAAAGGGCTCAGTCCCAAAACTACAGCCGCCTGGTTGGAAAGGGGAAGTGGGAGTCAGGGAGCAGCTGAGTTGAGGGTAGAGGCCCAGGGGCGTGGGGGAGAGGGAGAGACCCAAAACAGAACTAGACCAGGCTCGCACTATGTGCCTCTCCATTCCCTCTCAAGCCGCCCAGCCCTTGCACTTGGCTGTTCCTATAGCCAGGGACACTTGCTCCTCACCTTCTCCCTCAAAGAGTCCTGTTTGACCTTCGATAGTGTCAAACTACTGATTTCAATCCTCAGACCAAACAGCCAAGACTCCGGAGGGATATTCATGCTCACTGAATGGGTTAAGAGCCCCTCTGTGCCCTGGGCTTATTGCAGAGTACGGGTGCCGGCTGTTTAACTTTCTGTCCCCAGCACCCAGCTGTCAGCCTGGCTCAGAGTCTGTGCTCAGAACTCGCAGCCATCGACGAGGTATGAGATGGTGTTCTCACCTAAAATTGTCCCTCCATTTGAAATCCTGGCACTTGAGTCCCATGCCTGGGTTGAAGTGCCCACAGATCCGGAATGCACACCATCTCCAGACGGCAGGACCTGGTGCTCAGACATCCGCGTGTGGGGCACACCTGTTGCGCAAAGCTGGGCTATGTTCTGCCTGGCTTGTTTTTGCAATCCCTTCGTCTACACAGGAAAGGAGGCATGACTACCTTCCCTTTATAGACAAGGACACAGACGCAGAGGTAAAGTCGCAAATCCCACTCTGGTAATGTTGGGATTTGAACCCAAGTCCAGGGGTTCTCAGGCAAGAGGGAGGTCACCTACATGGGACACCATTACAGAGAAACAGAGAAGGCGGCTTTGGCCCCCACCCTGCTCAGCCTCTGCTAGGCATTAAGGCTGGTGCCTGTTAACAGGTGGACACTGACGTTCTGGGCTCCTGTGAGCACCCTGAATGTGGCCACCACCCTCTCCAGCTTCTCTGCCCACGCTCCTCCCAACCCCTTTCCCCACAGCTCCTAGCCTCTCTTTTGTTGTTGGTGGTGATGAATAAAACGTCTAAATACCAAGAAGATTCAAATCACCATAAAACCTACAACACAGGGACAGTGACTGTCACCACATTGATCATCCTTTCCAGATAACATCTTTCCTCATCTGCTTACCTGGAAGGCAGTGAGTGGGTGAGCCATGAACCACATCCAGCCCATGGCATTAGCCTCCACCATGTTCTCCAGCTCAGCATTTTGCCACTTTGTCAAACTACTTGATGATTAGTCTCACACAAAAGCAGATGAATGCAGCTATCCTTGGAAAACAGAGAAACTAGCCATCCTGTACTCTTGTCCCTTCATGGTGGCAGTCAGCTAGGGCCGGGACCAGCTGCCCACTTCATATGGGACAAGCCACTCCATTTTGCTACAGTCCCCGCCATTCCCTGCTGTGTGCCTAAGTGGGCCCACTCCCCTCATTCACTTATTGTCTGGCCCTTCAGGGCATTCAAGCTGGCGACCCCTGCTTTAGGCCTCTCCAACCGCTAACATTGATCAAAAACCGACTACACACCAAGCGCCACTCCAACACGCTTGACATGGCTTGACTTAGTGAACCCGTCACCAATGATGTGAGGCAAGCACCATTATTATGCCTATTTTACAGATGAAGAAACTGAGGCTCAAGGAGGTGAAGTCAATCACCTAAGACCATGATAAGAAAGTGGCAGGGCTAGGATTTGAGCCCGGGCCGTCTGGCTGCCGAGTCTGGGCTCCTGATCCCCATGATCCATGGAAACACACAAATTCGCAGTTCTATGTTGAAGATAACTGTCCATGTTATCCTCAGGCTGAAGTGGGCTGATTACTTGAGGCCAGGAGTTCGAGACTAGCCCAGCCAACATGGTAAAACCCTGTCTCTACCAAAAAAAATACAAAAAATTATCCAAGCATGGTGGTGCGTGCCTGTAGTCCCAGCTACTCAGGAGGCTGAGGCATGAGAATCACTTGAGCCTGGGAATCAGTGGTTGCAGTGAGCTGAGACTGCGCCACTGCACTCCAGCCTGGGAGACAGAGAGAGATTCTATCTCAATAAATAAATACATAGCAAGAATGAATGTCTGTTTTTTGTTTTTTGTTTTTTTTAATCTGCCTAGCTTTCCTTTTTTTAGAGAAATGCGCCTTACCTTGTGGCTCTGGTGGGCCTGTCCATCCCCTTTCACCTCCCTTCTGGCTACATGGCTGGGCACATAACCCAGGCCTGACCCACCATGGTGTTTCTTCCACGCTGTTGCAAAGATTGTTCCAGGGTGGGGCACATGACCCAGGTCTAGCCAATCACAGCCTTTCCCTGGGAAATTTCTTTTTGGTAGGCACTCTGAAATCAAGGATGATTTGATGTGAGCCTGGAACTGAGAGACAGAGAGGGAAGGAGAAAACTAACAAGGACACTTAAGAGTCTCTGGTAGGCCACATGCAGTGGCTCACGCCTGTAATCCCAGCACTTTGGGAGGCCAAGGAGGGCAGATCACGAGGTCAGGAGTTCGAGACCAGCCTGGCCAATATGGTGAAAGCCCGTCTCTACTACAACTACAAAAAAAATTAGCCAGGCGTGGTTGCAGGCACCTGTAATCCCAGCTACTTGGGAGGCTGAGACAGGAGAATGGCTTGAACCTGGGAGGCAGAGGTTGCAGTGAGCCAAGACTGCACCACTGCACTCCAGCCTGGGTGACAGAGTGAGACTCCATCAAAAAAAAAAAAAGTCTCTGGTATCTGTACCCCCAAGGCCAACCCTGTTCCAGAGTGTTCAGGGACTGAGCTGCTAAATACCCATTTAAGTCGGTCTGAGTTGCTGTTACATACAACTGGAAGTAGATGCTTGAATCCTACATCATCATTCCTCTTTCATGACTCACAGTGACCCATCATCCAGACACAGTACAATTTATTAACCATTCGCTCTCCGATGAGCATTTGGGCTCTTCCCCAAATTCTCCGGTGATCAGTGGTGCTAGGAGGAGCTTCTGTGTTAGGGGCAAGTCCTAGAACTTGAACATCAGCATGTGCCCCACTGCCCTTGACCCCCATCCCTGCCTATGGCTTACCGGGTCTCAGGCCCTCCCTCCTGGATCCAGCTTCCTTCTCTCCCATTGCCCATGCTCTTGGTCACTGGACGGGGAGTGACAGGTCTGGTGGAAATCAGGCACATCTGATCTGTGCTCTGGAAACCCTACCCACAGCTTGGGCTCACAGGCAGACCTTCCGCAGTCTCAGGATGCTGGGATGCTCCACTCTGCGAGCCTGCAGGATGCTGCCTCCAGTTCTGAGTCCTTGAGAAGAAAATTGGAAGTCAGAGAAAATGAGGAAGGGGAAGGACTGCAGAGAGGATTCACTCTCCCAACACACACCTTGCCCACCACCTGCCACCTCCCACCTGGCCTAGTGACTCAACCATGTGCCCCATGAGGGCAGGACGTGTGTCTGTGTCAATGCCAGGAACAGTGCATGGCTCATAGCAGGCCTTCAATAAACATCAAAGGAGTAAATAAATGAATGAATGGACAGATGGATGAATGGATGGGTGGGTGGGTGGGTGGATGGATGGATGGATGGATGGATGGATGGATGGATGGATGGGTGGATGGGTGGATGGGTGGATGGGTGGATGGATGGATGGATAGATGGATGAATAGGCACTCTGACTGTGCAGCCAAAATGGGCTCAAGGGCAGATTCTGCTTCTAACTCACTCTATTAAGTCCGTTTCCTCTCCCAGCCTCAGTTTCCCATCTGTAAGATGAGGCCACGGAATTAGACCTCCTCTAAGTTTCTTCCATCTCTCTCGCCCTTGGGCCATTGGCATCACGTGAGGAATTGTGAGCCTTTGGACAAACAGAAAGTGTTACCCAGATGGTTTTGCTATGATTTGATTAAGGTGCTAGGCCCTTCCTGTCTCTCCCTGGAGGGAAGAGCAGGGAGGGAGGAGGGCAGGCCGGTGAACTTCTGAAATGTTTAAAGTGATGCTTGTACAAGCCGAGTGTGGGGATCTGAAGTCAGACAGTTCAGGGCTTGAATCTGAACTTTGCCTCCTCCTGGCTGTGTGACCTTGGGCAAGTGACTTAACCTCTCTGAACTCAGTTCCCTCATCTATAAAAGAGGGATTGTAATAATGTTATTTGTTGAATGGTAGAAAAGGTTAAATGAGATGACAAGCACTTAGCACAGTGTCTGGCACTCCATAGCAGGCACTCCAGAAACAGCAGTGGTGGTTGTTTTAGGACATCTCAGATCCCATGTTTGGAGACTCTCATTTGTTGTACCAAAACCAACTGCAGACGCCCTGCCTGGTATACAGGTGGGAACCAAAGCCCGATGTACTGCAGAAGGACTGATCTCAGGCCAGAAAGAGTTTTAAAGGGATTCCTTCCCATTTTCATCCTTCCTCCTACCTGGAATGTAGTCATGATAGCTGGAGATCAAGCAGCCACTTTGGACCATGAGGAGAACTTGAGGACAGCAGCAGAAAGTTAGAAGGATCCTGGATCCACGCCCAGGCTGCTACCGGGGCAGCCCTGTGTTGTCCACTTCAGGCTTCTTTCTTGTAAGAGATTAATAAACTTCTAGTTTCTTTAAACCATTATTATTATGTGGGTTTTCTGTTTCATGTAGGCAAACCTAACCTGAACTGTCTTCATTTTGTAGATGATTTAAAATGACTAAAAATGAGGCTCAGAGGGGAAGGAAGAAGATCACACAGCTCACAAGAGCTGAGTCAGGATTCGAATCCAGTTCTCCGTGGCTCCCCTGGGCCCAGCTTTCTTCTCTCCCATTGCCTGTGCTAGTGGTTCCCAGCTAATCTTACAGCCAAACCTAGACAGGGAGTGACAGCGAAAATGATGAAGTCAGTTCTGCCAAACTCTTTGCTGCCCACGGTGAAAAATTCCCTCCCTCCCAGGCTGACTGCATACAAGCTATTAAACACGACCAGGGTTGTGGGAGAGAGGAAGGGGAGGTGTTATCACAACAGGCTTCACAGAGGAGCTGGTATTTGAGGTACCTCTTAGAGAATAAGACGGTAACAATAACTGAACCACACGACCGTGACGATCTGTCAGACAAAAGGGAAGTGCCAGATGCCAAATCGTGGCCCTGGGCAAGGCACATTTACTGGGTCAGCCACAAGATGGGTCAGCGTTCCCCAAGGCCATCCCAGGTTCGGTGGTTTACTAGGTGGACTCCCAGGACTCAGCACATGGTCATACTTAACAGCTATGATCTATGGCAGCGAAAGGACTCAAAGCAAAATCAGCAAAGGCGCAGTGGCAAAGTCCAGAGGAAAGCAGGTGCAGCTTCCAAGAGTCCTCTCCCAACGGAGTCACACGGGACACGCTCAATTGCTCCAGCAACAAGTCGTGAAAGCACCTGTGAGATGGGATGCTACCAGGGATGCTAGGCAAATAGGGTAGGCTCAGTAAGCCGCTCTCATCAGTTAGGGTGGTGGGAGCCCTCCCCAGATCCAAGCTCCCAGGTGCCAGCCAAGGGTCAACTTTGCAAGCATGACTTTCTAAAGATAGCAGTCTCCAGCCTGCAGTGTGAAGTCTTTCTGCATAGGGAATTATACCTTTCTCCACATTTCTAGGGGTTTTTTTGTTTGTTTGTTTTGTTTGTTTCATTTTGTTTTTTGAGACAGAGTCTTACTCTGTTGCCAGGCTGGAGTGCGGTGGCGCAATCTCGACTCACTCCAAACTCCGAATCCCTGGTTCAAGCAATTCTCCCGCTTCAGCCTCCTGAATAGCTGGGATGACAGGCACCCGCCACCATGCCCAGCTAATTTTTGTATTTTTAGTAGAGACGGGGTTTCATCATGTTGGCCAGGATGGTCTCGATCTCCTGACCTTGTGATCTACCCGCCTCAGCCTCCCAAAGTGCTGGAATTACAGACGCGAGCCACCACGCCCGGCCCAAATTTCTAGTTTTAAAATGGCCAAGGACATGGTTTGTGGTTCCTCAGGCCCAAAGCAGTTGAGAAAAATCTAGTTTACCATGGAAATAATTGTAACAAGTTTTCCAGAAAATAACCATGAGTTATACAAGAACCCAGGTGGGGGCATGGCAGGGGAGAAGCAGCAGGGGTGTGGGGTTCAAAAATCCTGAGCACACTAGACGGGGACTTAGTAGGCCTGGCTTCTGGGCCTGAATTGGCACTCACTCAAGTTCTGACTTGGTCAAGTGTTTCCCAGAAATAAGCCTCAGTTTTCTCTCCAAGGAAATGATAGCATTGGATTTCTTCTGTATCAGCAAGCTTTGACTGCATAACAAAGCATCCCAAAAGTTCATGGCTTAAACCACAAAAATGTATTATTTCCCACAGTGCTATGGGTCAGCAGTTTGGGTGGGACTCCACTTAATCGTTCTTCTTCTGGTGTCCCCTGGCCTCACTGATGAGGCAGCAACCAGGGGACAGCCAGGACAGCCCGGCCTATCTCCTTGTGGTCTTCCAACATGCTAGCCCAGGCTTGTTCTCATGGCAGCCAGGCAGAGGGCTGAGAGCAAGAGCAGGAGCTGCAAGACCTTTCAAAGCTCAGCCTTGAACATCACTGAACATCACTTCTGCCACGTGCTTTTGGTCAAAGACACGGCCAAGGCCAGCTCAGCTTCCAAGGAAGGAGAAATAGACTTCGCCCCTTGACGGCAGGAGTGGCAGCATAGTGAAAGAGGTGAACTTGTAGCTGGCTTTCACATTCACTGTGATCTCCACCATGTTCCATTCATTCATTCATTCATTCATTCATTCATTCCACGCTTGCATACCCTCTATGTCCCCAGCATTTTACCACACACCAGAGCACAAAAAGTAACCTTGCCCTCATGGGACCTGGATGGTAATGGGGAAGCAGATGAATAAATCTGCATGTGTCCTGAAGTTATAGGGAATTTGCATTTAATTTATACCTGTTTCTTTACAGCACAGCTTTTTCCAGAAAGGATTTGAACCAACCTGCCAGAAAAGACACAAGCAATAACGTGATACATTTTAACCAAAGAAGAAAATTAAAATCAAAGGAGAAAGTGTTTATTGAGCACCTACTATGTCCCAAGCATCTCTGACACATCCTCTCACTCCATCATTTCCATATCCCCGAGTTAGTGTTATTCCCCTTTCACAGATAACAAAGCAAGGCTGACTAGCCCTAGCTGAGAGTCAAACAGCTGAGTCAGTCCCCAAAGTTCACACGACATCACAGAATAGCCGTCGATGAGCTTTGGATTTGACGATGAGTTTCCCAGCAGCCTGGGGGAGAAGGAAAATGGAACATATTACCCGATTGTTCACTAGACAAGAAAAAGCCAGATATTTCTTTGAAGGGAAGGAAAGCCCTTCCTAGCACTGAATTCATTTGTCTTTTCTTAAGTGGGAGTTAGAAGAGAGCTTGTGGGGTGGAGCAGAGGGGGCCCTGCTAGGACTGTCCAAGTTGGGTGCTCCTATGGCATTCATGTGAGGAGGTTGCCGGGTAAACGCCCATGATTCCCTGGAAAATGTTCGTCCTCAGTGAACATCACCCTCGGTGTCTGTGCGTGTGTGCGTGTGTGTGTACATATGTGTCCGTGTGTTTCTTTCTGTCTCACTGTCTTTCTCTTTTTTATGTGGCCCTCCCCTCACTTCATCTGTTTGTTTGTTTGTTTGTTTGTTTTTTTCCACCTCTGTCCCTCCCTGGCAAAGGTCCCTGCTGCTCGAAACTCTGCCAGTTTTTAGGAAGTGCTGTTGTGTCAAAAGCCTGCACACGAGACCCCAGTGGGCCAGGACTGACTTCCTCCCCACACAGGGCTGGGCGGAGCAAGCAGGAAGGGGCCTGTTACAGTCAAGGTGACGCATCCTTGCCCGGTCAGCCCGAGCAGCAGCTGGGTTGACAAGCGACAGGAACACGGGTCATCTTTTCCCCAGGGGCATCGGAATGGACCTGTGCCACCCAGGTAAGCAACTGCAGTCAACCTCTCTGGGCCTCAGGGTGCTCTCTTCTAGAATGGGACAGCAGCCCCTGCCTCACAGGGTCCTAGATAAAGGAATACAGCACAGGCGGAAAATGCAGCTGCGCAAAGCAAACATTTGTGGGCTCAGCCTAGGCGTCCAGTTGTGATCTGGGGGCTGGGCACACAGCAGTGAGCAAAGCAGACGCTGTTCCCCCCTTCACGGGCTTGTCCTCTAGTGGGAGAAACAGGCAGTGACTCTAATGTGATGCCGTACGTCAGTTGGTGGCAGGTGGGATGAAGAACAGTAAAGCAGGATAAGGAAGGGGGGAGTGCATGGTGGAAAAGGCCCCAAGATGCTGTCTAATGAGGGACCTGAGGAAGGTGTCAGCTAAGGGGCCTTCTAAGGAACAAACATTTCAGCCAGAAGGAACAGCCAGTCCAAAGGCTCAGAGGTGAACTGAGAAAAGTGACTTGTGATTAAGATGATGATGTGATGTTGGTGACGGCGATGCTTGTCTGGGTGATACAAGGGACTTGAGGTCCCTTTCTGGCCGGGGCTTGGGGTGGTCTTTGGGGAGGCTGAGGACGCAGCCTAGAGCCAGGGGAGGGCCAGGAGCGAGCAACAGAGGCTCTGATTGAAACCCTCCCCAGCTACTAGGACAATGTGTCTGGGGAGAAAGAGGAGAAAGGAGGCTGCAAAGATGGTGAGGAAAAGAACATCAGGATTGTGTTTGGGGAGGTAAATCAAAGGCCCAGAAGAGGGGCCAAGTTTCTGCACCCTGGATGTCAGCGTTCTCCAGAGCTGCAACAGTTCTGGTGAACACGGCTGCTGGAATTCCAGAACCTAAAAGCTGGTGGGAGCTGTCTGCTCCCCAGGTCCAGATGACCTCAGCCTTGTCCAGGAGCACCCTGGCTTCAAATGCACCTAACATGGAGCAGCCTGGCCCCGCCCACTGAGCATCCCCCTTCCCCCTACCCGCCCACCCCCAGATGGAAGCCTCAGGCCCCAGGGAACACAGTTAGAGAACCACTGATCCATTTCAACAGCCCCCCCAGTGGCAGAAGGGAGAAAAGAGGCCAAGGGAGGAAAGCAGCCTCTCTGAGGCAGGGGCAGGACCAAACCCTGTGCCCTGACTCCCTGCCCAGGGCTCACTCTCTGACTCCTGCCTCTCCTGTGGGCTTTGGAGGTTCCCAAAATCACAGCTCAGTGAGCACAGCTGGAGGACACCTGGTCAGCACAGGGAGACCCAGCAAGGGGCAGCACCTGGCTCAGGCCTCTCAGTAGACAGAGGGGTGGGGATGAGGCGGGGAGGGCACCCACTGAGATGCAGGACCCCCGCCTGTGTCCCCAGCAGGGCACTTTGTCCTTTGGGGTCCTAACATACTAAGGTTACAGGGATGGCTGTCCCCATATTGCAGATAAGGAAACTGAGGGTCCCAGAGGTGAACTGGAGGCGAGCACTGACTTGCTTGAGGTCACACGGCCAGTCAGCAGCAGAGCAGGGATGAGAACCTGAGGGAGAAAGCCCCAGGTTGGCCGGGGCTGTGGAGAGGGCACGGGAGGGGAGAATCTGCTTTGCTTCATCCGGTACTAGAGAGGAAATGAATTAAATGGGGTCAATGCAGCAATGGATTAATGGGGTCGATTGGTTCTCCATTAAGTAGTTAGTCTTTTCATTCATTCACTCTACAAATGAACTTCCAGTGTGCTAAGGAGTGCTGGGGACAGCAGTGACCCAGCCATGGGCCTAACCTTGGGGGATGGGTGTTGGTCTGGAATGTTGGGGGTGGGGTGGAGAGGCAGGAGTCAGACCCTGCAGGACCCTGACCCAGCCGTGCAAATGGACACAGGCTTAGAGATGGGAGGAAGCAACTTTTCCCACTGGGGCAGAGGAGATCTGGGAAGACTTCCTGGAGGAGGAGGCCGGGGGAGGGAGGAAAGGTCATTTCCCTGTTGCCCAGACTGGGTCTTAATTCGGGCTTCTCCATGGCCCAGTGACTTCCCCTCTCTGAGTTCCGATTTGTCATCTCTACGTGGGTGCCATCATCCTGGCCTGGCCTGGGGAAGCGGGGATTGGGAGTTAGCCAGACCTCGCTCAGGTTCCAGCTCTGCACCACCCTGCCAGTGGTCATGGTCTCTTCCTTCTGTGGGCCTCAGTTTTCCTACCTTTATTATGGACAGGCTGGTGACTCAGGGTTCCCCAGGGCTGCCTCCCCTCCTCTCCTGAGGTGGGCCTGTGTCCGGAAGCAGGTAAGGAAGGCACCCTCCCCCAAGGCCTGCCGGGAAGACGAGAACACCAGACAGCAAAGCCCCGGGGTGGCCAAAGATGAGCACTGCGCTGGTGCAGATAAGACAGGCAGGTGCAGTTAAAAATAGAGCCAGCTCGGCTTGAGGAGAGGAAGCCACACTCTGCAGAGCCTGTGGGGCTTGTGGGGCTTGTGGGGCTGGGGAGGGGAGCAGCTCCGCCCACACCCCCTCTGCCCCAAGGTCCCTCCTACTGAGACTTTGAGGGGCCTCTTTATTTAGGGCCCTGAGATGGCGTCCTCCTCCTGCCCTGGAAAGGGGAAGTGAGGCCAGCTGTTCTGGAAGTAGGGCTGCAAGCTCAAAGATTTCTAAAAATACGATGGAAAAGAGGAAGGACAAAGAGGAAGTGGGGAGGAGCCGCGGAGACAGGCACATTCACAGGCCTGGGCACAAGGGCAGCACCAGCCTGTGGGTTTGGGGTGGGGGTTCATGTCACACATTGTGAGGCTGTGAGAAGCACAGAGATAAGTGAGAAGGAAACGGGGTCTGTGGTGGTGGTGGTAATTTTATTATTTGTGTGCATTATTATTAGTATTAAAAATACATCTCCCAGCCAAGCACGGTGGCTCACACCTATAATCCCAGCACTTTGGGAGGCCAAGGCAGGAGGATCACCAGAGGTCAGGAGTTTGAGATCAACCTGGCCAACATAGTGAAACCCCGTCTCTACTAAAAATACAAAAAAAAAAAAAATTTAGTTGGGCGTGGTGGCAGGTGCCTGTAATTCCAGCTACTCCTCAGGAGGCTGATGCAGGAGAATCACTTGAACCTGGGAGGCGGAGGTCGCAGTGAGCCGAGATCACGCCACTGCAATTCAGCCTGGGTAACAGAGAGAGAGACCATCTCAAAAAAACAAACAAATAACAACCAAAAAAAAAAAACATATCCCATGAGCCTACACCAGTGCCTGAAACTCTGAAATGGGGAGGAATCTCCTCTTTTTAACAAATAGAGGAAGGGTCAGTGGGCTCCATGTGCACCATGTAAGATACAGCAAGCCTGGGGCCATCACCACCCTCCTGTGGACTCAGATGCTTTGACCAGTTGCCACCTGTTGGGGACAGGACCCCCGTCAGAAGGGGACAGGGGACTGAGGATTCATGAACACACTTGTCAACCACAAGGAAGTATGAAAGGAGCTGTGTGCGGCAAAAATACAAGCAACTTGCTCACTATTCCCATGAAATCCCACTCCCCTAGGAACCGTGCCTCGGTGTCCCCAGCTCTACAGTATTGGCTTTGCAGGGGTTGGGTGGGGGCAACTGCAGGCATCATTCTGCATCTTGCCTGTATTCTCAAACATGTAACCCTGTCAGAAACCCAGATTTAGCGTCCAACAGGTGTTTGATGATTCGTATGAAGAGATCAGGCTTTGGAAGATCAACATCAGGGCTGTAGCCTCCGAGCCCCAGATGGGCCCAGATGTGAATCCCAGCTCTGCCACACTCCAGCTGTGTCACCTTTGGCAGGACACTTCACCTCTCTGAGTCTCGGGGCCTCGCCTGTAGGATGAGCTTAGAAATACCTTTCCTTTCGGAGTGGTTGTGGGATTCAATGAGAGAGTGGATGGGAAGAGCCTGGAACACACAGGGCCTGGCACACCATAGGTGCTCAGCCACCATGCCTTCCTTAACCAAGGGCGTGACTTGGTTATTGAGCCATGCAGATCCCGGAAACGCTGTGGGGAATGGGAAGGGGTGGGGGCAGGGATGGCTCCTCAGTGGAACCCAGGAGGACCCCTGAAAGGGGATCTGGAGTAGGAGATAAGGAGGATCTGCTGGCAGAGAGGAGAGGGCATTCTGGGTGCAAGGAATGGCGGCGCAAAGGCTTTCGGAAGGCGAGAGCTCAGGGGAGTGAACGAAGGGCAGCCAGGGAGGCTGAGCACGGAGCTGGGGCAGGAGAGGAGCGCAGTGTGAGAGGAGCGTGGAGGGGACAGAGCAGGAGGACTGGTGAGATTTGCAGTCTTTGTCCCCAGGACAATGGGATGCCATGGGAAACTGGACCAGGATGGGTAGAAGAGGCAGGGAGGCATCCGGACGCCCTGAAGTCCCCTCGAGCCAAGTGATAGTTGCCGGGACAACAGTGGGACCTGGAAGGGGAAAGAATTAGGCAGGACTTGGTGATGGAGGAGACCCAAGGGGTGAAAGCCAGGTGGGTGTCAGGGTGCCTCCTGGGGAAATGTGGACCATTTCCAGGGCTCAGGAATTCAGGAAGAGGACGGGGAGGAAGGAACATTCTAGAAGTTCAATCTGGGGCACAATGACAGGAGCGGTGGTGACCAATACATATGGCGATGGTCGGATCTGAAGCTCAGAGGAGGGGCTGGAACACAGGATGTGTGAATGATTCCCTGGACCCTGAGGGCAGGTGGGAGCCAGGAGCTGGTGAAACCCCGTAGGGAGCAGGAAGGTCGGCCTTGGAGGAGCTTCAGAAACCCCATCACTCACTTCTGGCCATCCGCACCGTGGAGCATCCGTAGAAATGCTGGAGCCCAAGCTGGCTTCCCTCAGACAAGCAGCCAGTCTGGAATCCACTCAGCCTCCTCCAGCAGGTGCGCCCCAGGCAGAAGCACAAGCCCAGGCCAACAGGAAAACTGTATAAAGCCAACAAACAAAACAAAGCACAACCGATTGTTCATCTCCAAGGCAACTCGAGGTGATTGGTTTTTCTCTGTGGATGAGACCGATGGCCTCCAGCTCCTGCCAGAAGAGTTCCGGAGCCAGCTTCCAGCACTGCCTCCCCGGCTGTCCCTGCTCTGCGTCTCCACACAGGTGGCCCCTTACACCTTCCATCCCTGCATGTCCCAAACAGTTTCAGAATCCATCTCTCCTGGGGCAGAGGCGTGGGGGTCAGCAAAACAGGGTGCGGATTCCAGCACTGCCACTTCCCGTGCCTCACCTTCCTAAGCTTCAGTGTCTCAAACTGGAAAATACCTACTTCAAGATTAAATGAATGACAGCACTTATACAGAGGCTGGCATGGAGCAGGTGTTTGTGAGCTTAAAGTGTCACAAGACTCCTGCTTTGTCCCCTGGTATAAGGTGTCCTCCCCCCTCCAACTCCCTCCTGGAAACAGGACCTCTAGACCTGCAGAGGAAAGAAACTCCAGAGTGGGCCAGGCACGGTGGCTCACACCTGTAATCCCAGCACTTTGGGAGGCTGAGGTCAGGAGTTCGAGACCAGCCTGGCCAACATAGTGAAGCCCCCGTCTCTGTTAAAAATACAAAAATTGGCCGGGCGCGGTGACTCTCGCCTGTAATCTCAGCACTTTGGGAGGCCGAGGTGGGCAGATTGTGAGATCAAGAGATCGAGACTATCCTGGCCGACGTGGTGAAACCCCATCTCTACTAAAAATGCGGAGATTGGCTGGATGTGGTGGCTCGTCTCTGTGGTCCCAGCTGCTTGGGAGACTGAGACAGGAGAGTCCCTTGAGCCCAGGAGGCGGAGGTTGCAGTGAGGCAAAGTCGTGCCACTGCACTCCAGCCCGGTGACAGAGCGAGGCTCCGTCTAAAAAAAAAAAAAAAGAAATTAGCTGGGTATGGTGGTATATGCCTGTAATCCCAGCTACTGGGGAGGCTGAGGCAGGAAACTCCCTTGAGCCCGGGGAAGCAGAGGTTGCAGTGAGCCAAGGTCATGTCACTGCACTCCGGCCTGGGTGACAGAGCAAGACTCTCTCAAAAAAGTAAATAAATAAATAAAATAAAGGAAACTCCAGAGTGGGTCGCTAGGAGAATGGCAGGTGGGGCCACTCCCACTCCCACCCCTCGGTTCCTGAACCCTTGTGGACCGCCTGCTGGAGACAGAGCACCACACAGTGGTGGTAGATTTAGGGCGTATGGTGCCCCATCCAAGCAGGATATCACCTCCAGGCTGACACCTCTGCTGCATCTTCTCAAGGCTGCCCATCCCTCCACTCCATCAGGCCAGCACCTTCCAGTGAAATGCTAGAGAGGACCGGTGGATCTCATGGCCACGTGCTCACTTCAGACCACCTTTGCTGTAGAGAGCGTCCCTTGGTCTTCTGTGAAGTTACGTGGTGTGCTGTGTTGGCGGGTCAAACACCCTAAGCCTCTGGATAGTGGTGCTGGCTGAGGCCCTGTGGGCAGGAAAGGCAAACACATTTCCAACACGTGTTGACTCCAGGCAAGATGGATGATTCACTTTTGCAGAATAGAAGGGGTTTCATGGAATCAGTTTGCTCCCTGGTCTTCTGGAGAAACGATGGGCTCAGCATGCGTCCCTGTTGCTGGCAGAGTGGACACTCCGCTCCCATGGGGTCATCCACCTGCCTCTTCTCCTGACTTCTGTGTTTCTGATCTTCCCATCTTCCTTCTTTCTGGCCTCTGACAAAGAAGTCAAGCCATTCACCACTGCCCATGATGCATGGATATTCTGACTTCAAGAAGCCACTTCTCTTTCCACAGGAAGTGGATGGCCAGGTGCCCTGCCTGAAGCCCTGCCCCCTGGGAGGACTTGCCCTCACCATTGTCTTTCCAGCACACCTTTGAGCAGGGCTGTAGTTCAGTAGCTACCCAGTTTTCACTTGTGCCCAAACTCTGAGCCAACTCATTCTGCAGCCAACCTTGGCATTTTCCTCCATTGTCAGAAAGTCACCAGGGAGCCACCCATGTGGGTGATGGTGTAAGCAGAGGGGTAGGCCCTGGTGCGCCAGCAGCGGGTGTCACAAGGGTCTGGGCCACCTATCCCTGGAGCCTACTGGAGCCCTCTGTCTCTGCTCACACCTGCTCCTGGATGTACCACTCACAAAGGGTTACTATTGGGCTCGCTTGACCTTCTGACTTAGTGGGTCAGATGGAGCCATCTGGGCTACTTAGTTACATGATGTTCTGCGGGCTGGCACTCTATCTCTACCAGCACCCGGTGCCATTCCAGGAACTGTTTTCTGCATAGTATACAATTCTCTGCTAAAAGGAACAGCTGGAAGAAGCAGGCCATCTCCCACCTGGGGAAGTGCTTGGGAATGTGACGAGGGCCATTGCTCCTGCATCCATTAGGTCTCAAGAGTGGCACCCACACCTGCCATTCTCCTCAGGATATAGTTTTTTATTTCCTCTCTTTGCTGTGGGGACAATGGGTCAGCTTCATGAATTTCCCAATAGCTATTCCCACTACAATGATTCTGACCCCGTAGGCCAAGGTACCAATATGGGGTCAAGAACCAAGGATGTTCATTCCAATTCTACATCTGTAGACCAGGAAAGCGGCCATGAATCAAGCAGACCCCTAGTGAGCTACACCTGGCCAAGACTTCATTTATCACCTGGTCTCTATGCACCCCCACTCAAATGTGGCCTTGAAGACACTTCAGTCTTGAGCGCTGATGTCAACTTGGACCCTGTGTCCAACAATCCTCAGAATGTTTGGATATTCCCATTTCCCCCATGTACAGTTACTGGAGTTAATGGCCACAGGTGTTTTTAGGGAAGAACCAGGGAGTCATTGCCATATATACTTGCCACAGTGTTGCAGGACTCTTCCTTTGGGACCTAGCCTCTCCTTCAGTCCCAAGGTTCTGGATCTGAAAACTGGGGCGGGTCCTAAAACCAAGCAAGGGGTCTTGGCTTTTTATTGCAGGGTCTGCTCTTGGTCAGGGGGACTCCTGGGTGAGGCACCTTCCTTTGGCTGAGGCTAGTGTCTGGGGAGGGACTCAGCTGGGAGCCATCAGCAGGCTTTCCTCCCAGCAGCTGGGGGTATGGCGCCTTGGTCCTGAAGAGGAGGATGGATGCAGACAGCACCCATTGTACGCATGTTGGACTCAGCATATGTTGGATTCTTGCTGGGTGTTTGACAAAGTTTAGCTCTTTCCTTCCTGACAGCTGCCCTCTGAGGCAAGTGTTATGGTTCATATTCCACAGATGAAGATGCTGTATTAGGTATATCTCAAGTTTAGCTGCTTAAAGAGACTCAGAATAACAGTGACCGAAACGTTCTCAAAACTGATTTCTCTCTCATTGAAAAGTCCAGATGGATAGGTGGTCCAGGTGAATATGATGAGTCTTCTCCACACCACTGCCTGGGGACCTGGGCTCCATCTAGCCTGGTGTCCTGCCATCTCCACATGGGGCTTTAATCTCAACATCCACAATGCCTGCTTTGTCATGAGAGGGAGAAGTAGGGAAAGGGAGCATTCAACATTCCCTCTGCATTCTTTTGGGGGAAATGATGTCTATCCTTGTAAAACCTTTAAGAAATGCAGCCAGGCAGTTCCTGACACTGGAACTTGAAGGTCAGCGAGGATTTGGGCAGGCAGACAGGAGAAGGCATCCCAGAGTACAGGAGCTGCCTGGGCAAACACAGGGAAGTGGGACCGAGTCCTGGATGGCTCTGGAACAGGGAGGAGCTGGCAGGCTGGACTGGCAGGCTCTTGTTGGGAATGGCAGGGAATAAGTCTCGCTGCCAAGGCTGGAGAGGTTGTGGAGGCCCCAGGCCTAGGATGAGGACTCTCTCTCTGAGTAATAGGGAGGCCATATTACTCAGAGAAGGAGAGTGTTGTGGATGAAACTGAAGCCACGATAAGCATGAAGATAGGACAGCTGACCTAGTTGTGGGCATCATCATAGCACCTTGCATAGAATGCCAGCACATACAAATCTTATTTAATTTATTCATTTCCAAGTGGAGATGAAAGAGCACAGGCTTTGGAGTCAGCCCAATTCAAGGTCCCATCCTGGCTCAGTGACCACTTCCCTGTGGGACCTTGGTTGAGTCACCTCACCTCCCTGAGCCTCAGTATCTGGCGGCAGGGACTACAAAATATCCCCCAAATCCAGCCTCCCCATTTTACATAGTAAGGACATCAGGACCACCCTGATACAGGCTCATTTCCCAGCCTCCCTTGCAGCTAGGTGTGGCCACATGACTACATTCTGGCCAATGGGATGTGAGGAAAATGGTATGCCACTTCCTGGTTGCTCAAATAAATCAGTGAATAAATAATGAGCCTGTGAGTCAGTGGAGGAGGGGATTCAAGTTCCAGGGAAGAAATGCATGCCTTCAGCAAGTGTTTAACTGAGTGCTTATGGCGGGTCAGACTCTTTCTGGGTGCTGGGGACACAGCAGTGAGCAAAAGAATAGAACAGCTGAACTCTCACAGAGCCAAGAGTCTAACAGGAGGGACAGAAAAGATAAAAGGAAACAAGATCCTTTTGGGGGGGGGTGTCTATCCAGGGGGTGGGAGAAACAGGAAGCAGGGCAGGAGGGGAGGGAGCAGGGGCTGCTTTAGACAGGGCAGTCAGGGGAGGCCTCCTGGAGGAGGTGGGCCTCTGTGAAGAGGGCAAATCCTGGGTTTCTGGAGGGAAGGAGGCCCTGCAGAAGTGAGGGCAAGTGGGTGTGGCTGGAGCCGAGTGATGGGGAAGGCCGGTTATCTCTCTGTAGAGCCCGCGGAGCTGAGCAGCGGGGAGACAGAAGAGTTGCAGAGGATCAAGTGGCACCGGAAGCAGCTCCTGGAGGACATCCAGGTGAGCGCACACCCGTGTCCACACACGCTCGCACACGTGTCCATGCCCACACACGCCACACCACATGCGCCCGTAAGCAGACACTCCTGCACGCTTGCACACGCCCCACCAGCTCCTGACCCAGCCTGGTCAGACAGTGTGGCCAACTCTGGCCCATATCAGCCTTGCTCCCAGCGCCAGGAGCAGGGAGAACAGCAAGACTGCAGACAGACACCCTGAGACCCAGGGAGGACCAAGATAGCTGGGGAGGAAGGCAGTGATCCAATTTGGCACCCACTGTGTGCCCAGCCCCATCCCGGCCTTTACTCGCTTCGTCACAGGACAGGCTCTGACCCCAGTGGTGAAGCTTTAGCCAGGTCTCACCCCTGCAGAGTGTAGACCACCTGGTCATGATAACTCCCAGTATGTGCCCAGCACTTACCACTTCACCAATCAGACTTAGATGTCAGCTCATCTAGGTCGGCAGATTCCGAGACAGGCTGGGTTCTGTTCCTGGAACGTGCCTTGCTCAGCCCTGCCCCTGGGCCTTTGCACTCGCAGTCTCATCTGCCTGGGCTGCAGTGGCTGTATCCACTCCCACTCCCATGCACGTGAACTTAGGATTTCAGTGAGGAATGAAGGCACAAAATTATTCACTCAGCTGGTGTTTTATTGAGCATCTACTATGTGCCAGGCTTTCTCTACCTTGCTCTGATGGTGCTTTGCATGGTCATTGCCCTATGACCACCCATGATCCCAACCCCACCAGACTATGCCCTCCATGAACATTGAGCCGAGGTCTGTGTCTTGCCCACCACTCATCCCCAGCCTGCTGGGTGCAGCATTAATAGGTGCTCAGTTAATACCTGCAAATAAATCCCCATTCTATTTCTGGGGCAACCACTCAGTGGCTCTGCCAAGATGGCATGAACAGGAGCTGACAGGGCTCAGACACAGGCTCCCAAGTCCCATGCTGGCCTTGAGTCTCAGGACAAGCCCCTGGAACCAGCCCCTCACCAGCACCCCACAGATCCTGGGGAGAAGGGGGCTGGGTGCCTCTTGGGAGTGCCTGCCAGGGGCTCATGCTGCTCTCCTGCAGGGGGTGCTGGTGGTTGACAGGGGGAGGTGTTAGGGGGTCCCCTCTGCCACTGGGTGCCTCCTGCAGAGTCAAGATGAAATGGGCTTGGGATAGAGCTGGGGGAAGCATAGGTTTGGAGTCAGAAGGTGGGCATGTCGTGTCATCTCCCTACGCCTCAGTGTCCTCTTCTGTAAAGTCCAGGGGAATTGCAAAGTCCCTGGAAAAAGGGCCTATGCTGCCTGTGCGTGGTGTCCCCATAGTACCTGGCAGGCACATAGCGGGCACTTCGTCAAGGGTGAGCAACAGAGTAAATGGAGGAAAGCCAGAGAGAAGCTGGGGCAGAAGCTGAGGAAGCAGTAGGAAGCCATGGGAGGGATTTGAGCAGGGGAAGGGCAGGCTCCATGCAGTGCTCCAGAAAGACAGCAGCCGGGGGAGGCGGGCAGGGTGGAGGCGGGCAGGGTGGAGGTGGGCAGGGGGGAGGCGGGCAGCGAGGAGGCCGACTTGTCCGGTAGG
Organism: Piliocolobus tephrosceles; assembly: GCF_002776525.5. Lineage (NCBI taxonomy): Eukaryota > Metazoa > Chordata > Mammalia > Primates > Cercopithecidae > Piliocolobus > Piliocolobus tephrosceles. The sequence goes on from NC_045452.1 coordinate 19,007,567, forward strand.
CTCAGCTAGAGAGCAGACTTCATGGCTGCAGAGGGGAGAGATGGGAAGGTTGGAAATAGGATGGGCAAGGGGTGGGGGCTTGGGGGTTCCCCCTCCCCAAGGCAAGTGGAGGCATGGGTGCAGACAGAGGTGATAGTTTAGCATGGGACTTTGAAATTATGAGACATCGAGGGAGGGCACCCGTCCATGGAGGGCCCTTCAGAGTGGGGACTCAGGACAGAGGTCAGGGAGAGGGGCCAGGTTTGAGAGTCACGCCCGGGGCAGGAGTGGTCACTGGGGTCTTAAACCCCCGGGATTCTGGCCTTCACCCCTGACTCTCCCTGTCTTACCCCTGCCACCCCACAGAAGCTGAAGGATGAGATCGCAGATGTGTTTGCCCAAATCGACTGCTTCGAGAGTGCGGAGGAGAGGTGAGGGGCCTGGGTGGGGACCCCCAGAAGCTGCCATGGTTGCTTCCCAAGGATGTCATACACCTTGAATGAGCAGGGGCCACCCCTGACCCCTGGGCCTGGTGAAATCAGTGATTGGCCAGGGAGAAGGAGGCAGCAACGAGACCGGAACAGGGTGACCCAGGCCCCATCCCAGGCCTGATCCCTGCTTCCAGGCTGACCCTCTCTTGAGAGACACTGCGTCCTCCCCTCCCCCAACCCAAAGTCTCTCCTGACCCACTGTGGTCCAGCCCTGGCCGATCACTGACCACATCCATCCTGGGATGGGCGAGGAGAAGGGAAGCTCAGCCCCAAGGGCGAGGACAAGGAAGCCCAGGGCCCCACGGGGACAGGAGCCTGGCCCCACCCCGCCCCACTCACCACTAACCCGGAGCCGGCCACTCCCACCGCCTCTATGGAAAATTCTCACTGTTTTGTGACCTGGGACAGATCCTGTCCCTCTCTGGGTCTCAGTTTCCCCATTTGTGCAACAAGAAGGTTGGCTGCTACACTGTCTCCTAGGGTCCCAGGGCACTGACTCTGACATGCGATGTCCTGGGAATTTCCCCTCCTGCGCCTGCCACCCCTTAGGTCTCCACCTGTCCAGCCTCCTCCCCTCCACCACCAACACATGCACACAGACACACACACACACGCATGCACACACACACACGCATGCACACACATACACAAGTGGCCGTTTCTCCAGCTCCCCTGTTCCAGCCACAACAATAACAAATAACACACCTACACCTCACTGTTTTAGGTGCTTTAACCTCTCAACAACGCTGGGAGGCAGGTGGTGTCACCTCCATTTTATAGATGAGGAAACTGAGGCCCAGAGAGAGGAAGTGACTCGCCCAAAGCAGCCCATCTCAGATTCGCATCCAGGAGCCTGGCTCTAGCGCCTGCATGCTCAGCCCTTGCCTCCTCCCGGCCCCCCACCCCTCTCACCCTCACCCCCGGTTTCTTGCATAGGGCCCCTCCTCCGGCAGCTCCGGGGCCATCAGAGGAGTCAGCTGCAGAGTTCTGGGAGGAGCCAGGCCTTGCACTTCTCTCTCCCCTCCAGATGGTTCCCAGGCAGGACCTGGAGGCCCCACTTGGAGGTCCCTAGAGGGTATGGGCTCCTGCTGAGGCAAGGGTCCTTGGGGAGTGAAGAGGGTAATTCAGGGTCCTGGTACAGCCTAAGCTGATGTCCTCATGTCCACAGCCGGATGGCCCAGAAGGAGAAGGAGCTGTGCACTGGACGCAAGAAGTTCAACATGGACCCTGCAAAGGTAGGTGGCTGTGGAGGGCCCGGGCCACAGGGTATGGGGACTGCATGGGAGCATCTGGCCGATGTCCTCTCACTCCCCTCGGCTGACAAGACCCCTTTCCAGAGGAGGAAGCTGGGCCCAGCAGAGCTGAGCATCTTGTCCAGTGCCCCATGGCCAGCTGTGGCTGGGGGCCCCGTCTACTCTGAGGCATAAGCGCCCCGGGGCAGGAGGAGCCAGGAGCATGGAGGAGGCCATGATGTCCGTGCACTTGGCCTAGTCCCTTCCTCACTCCGGGCCTCCATTTCCTTCTCCATGAATGTGGCTTGGGACAGGGGAGCCCTTGGATCTGGGGCTCAGGCTCCAGAAGCAACTTCCAGCCCTGGGCTCAGGGAAGGCCAGTCCTGCGGTCCCACCACCCACCCCTCTGCTAGCAGGAGCAGCAGCTCAGGGCTGGGTTACCTCGCTCCCCCACACCACTCCCAAGCCCCCTGGCCTCAGAGCAACCCCAGCCCCACCCCTCACCCCGCCAGGTGGCAGCTGGGCTTCCTTTTCTGAAAGGACGGAGACAGAAGGAAACCGCAGGCAGATACACTGAGGTGGGGTCAGGGCAGCCAGCAGAGAGTGCCAAGCTGGGGTCCCTGGAAATTTCTCGCTCTGGCTTAGAAGGCTCCCTGTCCGCATCGCAGGCCCAAAGTGTTACAACCATTCACCTCTCATGGCCACAGACCTCTGGACTCCTGCTCCCATCCACAGAGACCCCCGCAGGCTCACACTCTCACCCCACCCAGCACCCGGGGTGTCCTCTGCATCCTCTGCCTGTCACTCTGCCCTCGTGGCCTGTGCCCACCTTCCAGCAGTGGAACACAGGGCAATCTTCACGGAGAGCCAGAGACCCTGACCTCCAACTCCTAAAACTAGGATGACAAACTCTGAGTGCCTCGGTGGAGAGGAGAGATGTTTGTGATATTGTCAAATCCGAAAAGCAGATTTAAATGCAACAGGCATGGTCTGAGCCCATTTTCATACAGAAAGGGAAGGAAGGTCACCACAATGGAAGCTGTCTGCCTCCGAGCGGTAAGGCCCGGGCAATTTCCTCCCCTTTGGATTGAGCTGGTTTTTTCTAACTTTTATACAATAGACATAGATTACTTGTGTGAAAGAGTGAAATGCTATTTTTAAATAATATGAGTTTTAGGGGAACAAAAGAAATGGCTGAATCATTGAATCTCAGAATTACAAATTCCTCGAATCACTGAAGCATATAATCAAAGAATGTCAGACCGAAGGGGACCCTGGGGAGTACCCGGCACGAACCTGGCTCACGGCATGAACCTGGTTCACGGCAGGAAGGCTGACTTTCTTTGCACACCTCCAGTGATGGGGAACCCACCACCTCACAAAGGCAGCTCCTGTGAAGGAGGGGATCACAACTTCCCAGAACAGACCGTGCCAACACCAGAATGCCAGGCTCCAGGGCTCTGGCCACGGGAGCTCCTTCCTCCCTTCCCCCTCCCAGGCCTGCTTCCGTGCAGCAGCTGCTCACGGCTTCTCTGTACCCCCTCCAGGGTATCCAGTATTTCATTGAGCACAAGCTGCTGACCCCTGACATCCAGGACATCGCACGGTTCCTGTATAAAGGCGAGGGCCTCAACAAGACAGCCATTGGTACCTACTTGGGGGAGAGGTAAGAAGGAGTGGAGCCTTAGGGAGGCAGGAAGTGAAGGTGTGCAGGTGTGTACAGGTGTGTGAATGTGCAGGTGAGAGGATGAATTATGTCAGGAAAGTCATTACTCCTAGGGCTTGAGGGGCTCAGGGATCATCCCCTCCAGATTCTGAGTCAAAGCCTGACTGCCTTCATTCATTTAGTAATTTATTCAACAAATAAATGTTGCTTAGGGTCTACTGTGTTCCAGGCACCATCCTAAGCCCTGGGTGTACACCAGTGAATAAGACAGACAAAACTCTTATCCTCAGAGGTCCACACTAATGGGAGAGACAGGTCTCAATAGATGCAAAATATGTTAGAGAATGATAAGCTCTGTGGAATACAAATCAAGCGGGGAAAGGAAGTCAGAAATGCCGGGGACCGGCCAGGCATGGTGGCTCACACCTGTAATCCCAGCACTTTGGGAGGCTGAGGCGGGTGGATCACCAGGTCAGGAGTTCGAGACCAGCCTGGCCAACATGGTGAAACCCCGTCTCTACTAAGAATACAAAAATTAGCCAGATGTGGTGGTGGAAGGAAGGAAGGAAGACACTCTGGGCACCATAGGTTGGGGGCCGTGACTTAGAATAGTGTGGGCAGGAAGCATCTCATGGAGAAGGTGACATTTGACCAAATCAGTACAGACATCTGGGGGAGGAGCAGTCCAGGAGCAGCAAGTGCAAAGGCCCTGGGGTCAGAAACAGCCTCAAGAATCTAGACTGGATGGGAGGAGAGAGGGAGGATATAGTGGATGAGGAGGTGAGGATCTGTGAGAGGGCTCTGGGCAAAGGACTGGTCTAAGGGGCGGGCAAGGGGATAGGGGTGAAGCTGGACCAGGGAGTCAACAGCCCTCTCCCCAGCTCCCAAGGACACCCCTCCCTCCCGGGGTGAGCAGGGCATGCAGATGGTGAGAAGGGCAATTTCCTGCTTCAGGAGCTGGGGAGAGGGAGGAGATGGGGGAGGTCAGCTTCTCTCCCTTGTACAGATGAGGAAGCTGGGACTGGGAAGGTCAGGTGGCTTCCGGGAGGTCGCCAGGTGGGAAGTTATAGGAAATGAGGAAGGCCTGGGCTGAGGGCAGGCCGCTCCAAAGCCAGGGCTCCCCTCCCGGGCCAGAGCAGCGCTGGTGAGCAGTGAAGGTGTGTGTTTCTGCGTGGGAGGACAAGGGTGTGCCCTCGGGGTGTCATATGGGTGGGACAGATGTGAACACACCAGATGGCAGCTGGACCCCGTAAGGACAGATGTCTCTCTCCTCTCCCTCCCCCACTTCAACCCCCTCCAGGAGGTGGGGGCCAGCCAGTATCCAAGTGTGTCTCACCCTCCCTTCCGCCCCCTCCCTAGGGACCCCGTCAACCTGCAGGTCCTCCAGGCCTTCGTGGACTGCCATGAGTTCGCCAACCTCAACCTTGTCCAGGCCCTCAGGTGAGTAGTCCTGGAGCAGGGTCCCGGCCCTCAAGAGTGGCACAGCCCCAGTGGCTGGGGGTGTCGCGATCCACACAGCTAACAGCACAAAGGGTTGGGAGCAAAGAAGAGGAGGCGAGGAAGAAGAATGACTTCATGATAGTACTGCCTCAAAGAGCTGGGGTGGACCGCCCGGGAAAGGGCCTAGTTCCTTGCAAATACTGCCTTCTTGCTACGTTAGAATTCTGTCACGCCCGTATTTAATCATTCTCATCATTATTGCTTTATTACGGTCATTCTCCTACTTTTTGGATTAGTGCATGTTTTATTTATTTTATAAGACTGCTTGGTAGCTATTCCATTTATTATTACTTATTAGCTTCTAATTAGGGTACCGTTGTTGGTACTCATTTTTACAGCTACAGAGGCAGTACAATTATCAGTTTGAAGCACAAACTCTTGAGCCAGACTATACAGTTCAAATCCCAGCTCTGCTGCTCACCCCCATGTGACGTTGAGCAAAAGCCATACACACGCACAAAATACAAAAATTAGCCAGGCATGGTGGCAGGCACCTGTCATCCCGGCTGCTCGGGAGGCTGAGGTGCCTGTAATCCCAGCTACTCGGGAGGCTGAGGCAGGAGAATCACCTGAACCCGGGAGGTGGAGGTTGCAGTGATCCGAGATCACGCCACTGCACTCCAGCCTGGGCAACAGAGTGAGGCTCTGTCTCACAAGAAATAAAAAGTAAACCTCCCTGTGCCTAAGATTCCTCATCCGTAGAATGGGGATAATAATAGTACCAACTTCATAGGGTTGTGAAGGCTAAATGAGCAAGGGTTTAGAATTGGTCCGCAGTAAGTGCTTAGTAAGTCTTGATGCTGCTGGAAAACTCAGATTCCGAGAAGGGGTATCTGATCTGGGCTTTGGAGGGTAAGTAGGAGTTTACAATACAGAGAAGGAAGAAGCCACCACCATCCAGTGTTCTCTAACTCCCAGCTCTTTAAGGGAGAGGGGTGGGTGACTTGGGAGTCTCCCATATTCATTCTTTCATTCATTCATTGACATATTCATTCATTCATTCACTTATTTACTGAGCCATTGCTAGGGGCCCAGGACTGTGTGAAGCCCACCAGGAAAGCGAGAGATACAGGCCCAGTTCTCACCCTCAGAGAACTTAGCTTGAAGCTGTGGAAACCACAAACTTCCAGAGCTAGAGGGAAGTCGAGATTCCAAGAAAGGGAGCCCTAGCAAGGGGAAACCCCTGCCTCACCCCTCCTCAACTGTGTCCCACAGCCAGATCTCAGAGCCCAAAGGCCAGATGTAGGGAACCACAGACCCCGGGCCAGGCAAAGGCCGCCTTTCCAGCTGAGGCAGACTGGGCTGCCGTCAGTGCTGGGATTCAGATATGCAGAGCGGGGCGTGTGCTTAGTTCCGTATTCTACAAGAAAAGGCATTTCTTGGCTACCTCCCCGCGTGCTTGGGACTCCCTGGTGCCAATCCCACTTCCCTGTGAGCCCAGATGACAGTTGCAGATTCCCCCACTTACAGGATACAGAGACTAAACCTGAGAGAGATAGGGCAGCTTGTCTGGGGCCCCTGAGAGCCCCCACCCACTCCACTGCCCATGGCCCCGTTTCTCCCCCAGGCAGTTCCTGTGGAGCTTCCGGCTGCCGGGCGAGGCCCAGAAGATAGACCGGATGATGGAGGCCTTTGCCACTCGTTACTGCCTCTGCAACCCCGGCGTCTTCCAGTCCACAGGTGCCAGGAGGGGAGTGGGACCCAGGGCTCTGGGACCTCTTCATCATTGCCAGGCATAGATTTCACAGACCCCCTCAAGCTTCCCCCAAGTACCCAGATCCTGGCAGCCCAGACCCCTTCATGATCCCTCGCTGAGCACCAACTTCATTGCGGCTGGGTGCTTGTCTGACAGAGCTGCCTTGAGACACAGTTCTTAGGAGAGGAGGCAGGAGATGATAGCATAGGATGCTAAGGCTAAGGCAGCAGCACCCCTGTCTGAGGGCAGGAGTAGGGGAATTAGCATGTCCAAGACGGCTTCTCAGAGACAGTGAGGTCTGAATGGGGTTTTGAAGGATGAATAGGAGTTTTCCAGGAGGTTAAGGGGAGAAAGGGCCTTTTTGGCAGGAGTTTCAGTAGGAACAAAGGCCCAGAAGCATGAAACGGCCTGGGCAGGGTGTAGGGGCAAAAAAGGGGCATAGAAGGAGATCCACAAAGGTCAGTCCTCCATAGCCCTGTCTCCCAGGGCTAACCCAATGCCCATGTGAAGACATCCAGAGGACAGGGTGGGTGAGGGACCATCAAGGCCAACTTGTCCTGGCCTCTTCTCTGGATCTAGTTATCATAACAACAATAACCAACCCTGTGTATTGAGTAATCCCTGTGCACTGAGTGCTTTACACAGGCAAAATCACTCAATCATTTTTTTATTTTTGTATTTTTATTTTATTTTATTTTATTTTATTTTGAGAGACAGAGTCTCTCTCTTTTACCCAGGCTGGAGTGCAATGGCATGATCTCAGCTCACTGCAACCTGCACCTCCCAGGTTCATGCAATTCTCCAGCCTCAGCCTCCCAAGTAGCTGGGATTACAGGTGCCCACCACCATGCCTGGCTAATTTTTTGTATTTTTAGTAGAGACGGGGTTTCACCATGTTGGACAGGCTGGTCTCGAACTCCTGACCTCAGGTGATCCACCTTCCCCGGCCTCCCAAAGTGTTGGGATTACAGGCATGAGCCACCACCACCGGCCAAAGTCACTCAATCCATACATCAACTGTTTGAGGTCAGTAGTCTTCTCATCCCTCCCTGACATATGGAATATAGCTTCAGAGAGATGAAATGACTTGTCCGCGAGCACGCCGCCTCCTGGCTGTGTCCATGGACAAACCTTCCAGCATATTTGCTCTACTTTGTAGTTAGATCTTAATTTAGTGTTTGCTTGTTTATTATCTGTCACAAGTCTAAACAGCCTGCAAGGGCAGGGACCCTATCAGACTCATCATCAATGACTCCCAGGCCCACAGCACAGAGTATGTACTCAATAAATAGTTGTAGGTAGGAAAGAAGGCATCTTAAAGCACCAGATTTGAATCACGGTCCAATTACTTCTTAATTTTGTTGGGCATATAGCTTAACCTCCTGTACCTCGGTTTCCTCATCTGTAGAGTGGAAGTGACAACAGGACTTGCCTCATAGGTTGGGCATGGGGATGTGAGAGCTTAGCACAGGGCAAGCACCAACAATGCTCGGTGCCACTGCCATCAGAGATAGAATCATTGATGTTCCAGAACAGGCAGTTACTTCAAAGATTAACCTCTGAATGTCAAGGATGGGGAAGCTGAAGGTCAGGGAGGTCACGTACTTCCCAAGGTCAACCAGAGAGTTGGAGACGCAGCTGAACTTCCCTGGCTCTGGATCCAGGGCCCAAATACTCCACAAAAGACCCCGCCAGAGTAGCAATCACCTCCCTTCCCAGCCATCAGCCCAGCCCTCCCTCCTGAGCACTTGAAAGTCTGAATAATGGGAGAGGCGCTGGGGCTCAGGAGGAACGCCAGCAAGATTACAGAGCAGCAGTGGCTCAGCCCTGAACAACGCTGCTAACAATGAGTGTTCTCTGGGTTCTGAGAGGCAGAGAATAGAGTGGGAAGGGGGCTGGAAGGGCTCTGCAGGGAGGAAGCCCCGAGCTGAACGAGAAGGAGGATAGAAGTGGACAGGAGGGAAGGAAGGGCAGGCCTGGCAGGGGGTCCAGCAGGAGCCAAAGCATGGAGGTGGAAAGGGACTCAGAAAGACAGGCTGAGGATAGTTTAAAAGGGGGTGGGGACCAGCAAGAGTGGGAGGGGAGGGGAGGCTGGGCCTCAAAGCCCAAGTCAGGGGGACAAGGTGGACCTTCGGGGACTTGCCATGGCAGATTCTGGGCCCTAGAAGGGGCTGGGGCTGGGGCAGAGGCAGGGAGAGTGGCCAGGGCCAGAACTGTGACCGCTGTCCCCTCCGCAGACACCTGCTACGTGCTGTCCTTCTCCATCATCATGCTCAACACCAGCCTCCACAACCCCAACGTCCGGGACAGGCCGCCTTTTGAGCGCTTTGTGTCCATGAACCGTGGCATCAACAATGGTAGTGACCTGCCCGAGGACCAGCTGCGGGTGAGAGAGGCGCAGCCCACCCAGCCCGGCCCGGGGAATCCAGGAGGGACCTGTCCTTAGTGGACAGCCCGGGAGGGGCTCCTCTGAGATAGACAGCCTCCAGCGGGGACTCTGCTGATGTGGCCCAGCCAGGCTGTCACTATCTTGAGAGGCACCGTCACAAAGCACGTTGGTACTGAAACCCACCTGCCCAAGAGAGGCCCCCATTTTGAGAAGGATGTCCCAGATAGACCACCCAGGAGGTCCACCCAGATTTAAGCCTTTGGGGGACTCTGGGCAGCCATCGTTCACATCTTCCCAAAAGGGTACCTCACACAGCCCAGGTCTACTTATTAGAATAGAGATTCTTAGACGCTCAGCGCGTCAGGCCTGAAAACCCTCAGTCTCTGCTCTAGGCCCCCTGTCCCTTAGAGAGGAGGAAACTGAGGTCTCCCACAAGGCACTACTTAAGCTGGGGAGCCAAGCAGGCGCCAAACCTCCAGTTGCTTCCTCAAATAGCCTGCACCCCTGCCACACCATGCCAGGCTCCGCGCCCAGCACGGGGGGCCACAGGGATGAATCAACCACATATGCTGCTCTGACCAAGTTCAGGGTCTGGTGGGAGGACCGTACACATGTGAATTACAAGGCTGCATGATTCATGCCGTGCTGGCTGTGGGGATGGAGCTCTGGAGACGCAGATCTGTTGTCACTGCGGCTGTCATTGCTCTGGGGGCAGGGAAGGGTGCCATCCTGGAAGTCTCCACAGAGGAGGTGACTTCTGAACTGGGCCTTGAAGGTTACATGGGAGTGTTCCCAAAGGAGAAGCTGGGAAATGAGATTTCATAAAGAAGTGGCCAGAACGGAGCCGTGTCCTGGTTGGGGAAGGAGAGGTGTCCAGTGTGGCCGAGGTGTGGTATATATGCCCAGTAGTGGGTGACAGGGTGGGGCCAGAGTGTCCAGGGCTTCCAATGACAGCCTCAGGAGTTTGCCTGTTTCCTCCGGGCCACAGGGAGCCAGTGGGAATTTGTAAGAACAGGAAGGAGAGATTCAGAGCCCGGCTTAGGAAACATGAACAGACAAGTTCACTTCAAAGACTGGAGATGCTCTGGAGTCCCGTGAGCTTCAATCTCCTCTATGGTCAGAGCCCAGCAGGGGAGGGGCGGAGGGGGCGTGAACACCACGTCCCAGCTGGGCACCGATTATACCTATACCTCCTGCCTCCAAGGCTGGGGTGGATCCTGGATCTGGAATGATTCTGGTGCCCCCTCGGTGTTTGAGAACTGCCTCACCCTTAACCCACCTCTTGCCTGGTCCCAAGAGGAGAAAGAGCATCAGAGCGGAGCCACTCCATAGCATGAGAGCGTGAAAGCTGGTTGGAGCTCAGGTCTACTCCCGTCTTCCCCATTTGCCTGCTAGGTGACCTTGGGCAATGACTCACTGGCGTCCAAGCCACATCCCCTCTGCCGGGAGAGTGGGGATAATAATACCTGCCACAGGGAGTAACTGTTTTAAATGTTACGGGCAGAGCCTGTGCCAGGTATATAATACCTGCCCCCTGCGTGGCTCCCCAGCTAAGGTAGGGCCTGTGGCTTATGTCACTATTAAAAATAATTAATAATGAAAAAAAGCCCCAGCACTTAGTAAAATGCCAGAAACATTTTAAAAGGCATTTGAGCATTGGTGACTCATTTCATTTGGGGTCCTCATGGGGCTATGCGGGCACACCTTGTCTGGCAGGGAATGAGTTAATTACCTCCCAGCACTGGTCCTGCCGCTCTCCCAGGTGCCACATTATTGCCTCCAGCTCCCAGTGAGCCCTTTTCAGCATCTCCCTCCTTAGCTGTTTTTCCCAGTTGGAGCCTTTTGTTAATAACAATGCACCACATTTGTATGGAACTTGTAAGTTTCTTCTCACCAGGCTTTGGGGTCTATTATCTCAATTTAGCTACAAAATCTGCCCGGGAGGCCTAGCCTAGGAAGCCCTTATTATCCTCTTTGGCAGCCCAGAGAGGCAGACACAGACTAGGGGAAAGAACAGAGCACCAGAGTCAGAACCACCTCCAGCCCCGGCTACCCCACTTTCTGGTTGTGTGACCTTGGGAAAGTGGCTTGACCTCTGTGAGCCCCAGTTCACAGGATTAGTGCAGAAGTGTAAGGTATTCAGCCAAGTGCCTGCTGTAGTTGGAGTGGCTAATCAATCCTGAAGCTTCCCACACAGGCAGCTGCGTGGATTTGGGGATCCTCTTGCCTTCTGTCGGGGCCTCATTTTCCCCATACGTGAAGCAAGGATTCAGCTTTAAGCACCTTCAGACGGTCCAAGGTCACCACTCGGCAGAAGGATTCTCCAGTTTGGGCCCGTTAAGTGAGGAGGACACATAATGCTTTTAAGTGACCCAATTTGCAAAATTAAGTCTACATAGATACGACCCAAAGAGAGGTCACCCCAAGGGTACACAGACCACAAGGATGCACAGCTGGGAAAGGCTGTGGAGAGGTGCACAGTGGTAGTCGGGGAACAGGAGAGTTGAACCAACCTTGCTCTGGCCATCCAGATGGGGCAGGGGGCAGAGCTCCCAAGAAGCTCAGGGCGAAGGCACAGTGTTCAGACTCACAGGGATGGGAGGTCAAATCCCAGCTCTGCCCTTATGTCTATGTGACCTTGGACATGAGCCTCAGTTTCCTCATCTGCAAAGTGGGCTGATGATGCTGGCTTCATATCGTTTTCTGAGAAGCTGTCAGGCGTCTGGCACTCAGCAGGCCTTGAGAAAAGCTAGGAGAGGAACCACCCACCCTGAGGGCTGTGGGAGGGGGAGCTAGGGTGGAGGAGGCACAGGGGATGAGGGGACCAAGAACTCCACTCTCCGATGTCAAAGCTGGAGAAACTGAGGCCCAGGCAGGGTAACAGTCTCCCAGTTTCGGGCATCTTCTGCCATAGGCAGCCCTGCACCTCCTGGGTCCTTGCCCAGGCCCCTCGGTCAGAATGGACTGTGGACTGGGCACAGTGCTAAGTACTTTATGTTCGTATTAAGTCATCCCATCCCCAGTTTACAGCAGAAGACACTGAGCTCCATGAGAGGTAGCTGGCCAGAGGTCTCATAGTTGGAGTCCTGATTGGAACCCATGACTGACTTCAGAGCCTATCCCTCTGCAGAGGCCATAAGGCAAGACTTGGGGATGGAGGACTTGGCTGTGCTTTCCAGCTACCAGTTACTTCCTAGCTAGCGGAATCTTGATTCATGTCACTGAAAAGATCAGAGATCGATCTGCCTTCAGAAATGTTGGCTTCAGGCTCAGCTAGATCCAGGTGCCCGGTGACATCAGGGCCTGATCCAGTTGCCCCATCTCTCAACAACCCCCTCCTCTGTGTTAATTTCTCTCTTAAATCAGCTCTGCCCAGGAGTGGCAGAGATGGCCTGGCCTTCCTGTGCCCTCACAGTCCTCCTCCTCAGTGGTTTCAGCTAAAGTCCTAGGATTAATGCTTATTGGCTGGCTTGAGCCTGAACTGAACTCCCTGAACTGCGGCTAGCAGAATGAAATGCTCTAATCAGCCAGATGTGAGTCATTCACCCCCTCCTGGAGCCTGGGGCTGAGGACCTGTGGGTGTCAACACTGCTGAGTGACCTGAACAGAACACAGAGGAGCAGAGACACCCCAGAGGGAAACTGGGGAGGTGGGGGTGGAGGGACCCAGAGTCAGCGGGGCCACTGGAAGGAGGAGGCCCTTGCATTTCTGCACATCCACCCAACCGGGAGAAGACAGCTGAGCCTAGGGGTTTGGCGGCAGTGCGTGCAGGGCGTTTTCTTGCAGGAGAGGTTGGTGTTTACAGGGGACAGGAAATGTGGGTGAACTCAGCCGTTTTCTTTGCGAGGGCAGAACACACAGGCTGATACAGTGACCGCAGAAGCTGCTGGGTCCCCCTGTGGGTTTTGTGGCGGTCAAGAGCCCTTGCGTGCTCCCCTGCATAGCTCCTTGGGCTTGCAAATATCTGTCTGTGCTGCCAGCTTTGTTGATGGGGCCTTCCTGTTTCAGGCCCTTGTTCAACCAGCCAGTGCCACCTGGGAATTCCCGGGGATGCACGTAGGGGCTTCCCAGAGAGAAACTGGTGCCCGCTCTTCCCCACCCCCATAGCCCCACAGCCAGACTGAGCCCAGGGAAGCCACTCCCAGCCCAGCCCTGACTCTGGACCCCTGAGCTCTGAGGTCAGAAAAGACCTTAAAGAACCAGCAAGCCCCGTTTCTAAATCTTTGAGAGAATCAGACGATATTTCAGAGAATTTTCATTTAAAATCTCAAAGAAGCATCTGAATAGAAACATCTGAGCAGCAGCACACACAAACACAGCGAAAGGAAATGATTTCATCCTCTGAGACAACACTGCGCTTGCTTTTAATAAGCAGAAATGGACAGTTTAGACTGGTTCTCCAAACACTTGGAAATCTAGGCAGGTTGCTCATAGAACGCATTATCTCATGGCAGGAGATTCAAAGCACATGGGGTGATCTGGCGCCAGCAGCCACACCTTGCCCACAGGGAACTTGCAGACCTGGCTTACTTACTTCCAGTGACAAAGAGCTCATTACTCTACAAGGCTGCTCTCGCACATGTCACCAGCTCTTACTGCCCGAAAGGCTTCCATGGAGAACTGCAGTCTGCTTTCTGGGAGCTCCCCAGACCCTACCCTGGCCCATCCAGAATAGGTCTGCTTAGGAGAGGGGTTTTTGAGAGTCACAGACAGGATCCCATCCTGGGCTGTCACTCAGCTGGGCCTCTCAACATGAAGTGGCCTATATCCTCCTCCCTGCTGGCTCCTCAGTGGCCCCTCAACTCAGGGACGTCCCTGCTGCTACACCTAAGCAAGAGAGGACCCTCCTCCCATGGCTTTTGCCAAGGTTGCTGTGCCCCAGAGACAGAGAGAGAATACGTGTGTTTGTGTGTGTCTGTGTCTGTGTGTGTAAGCATGCATGTGTGTGTGTGAGCATGCATGTATATATGTGTGCATGTATATTGTGAGTGTGCATGCCGGTATGTGTAAGAGGGCATGTATGTGTGCGCAAGCATGCATGTGTGTGAACGTGCATGTATATTAGTGTGCATGTATGTGTGTAAGTGTGCATGTGTGTACCTATATGTGTGAGTGTGTATGTATGTGTGTGCATGTGCATAACCATGCATGTATATGTGTGAGCATGCATGTATATTGTGCATATATGTGTGAGAGCATGCATGCACGTGTAAGTATGCATGTATATGTGTGAGCATGCATGTGTGTGAGTGTGCACTTGTGTGTGAGTGTGCACGCATGTGTGTGCATGCATACAAGTGTGCATGTGTGTGAGCGTGCATGTGTGTGCATGTGTGTGTATGTATGTATGTGTGAGCATGCATTTATATAAGTGTGCATGCATGTGTGTGAACGTGCCCGCATGTGCATGTGCGTGTGAGTGTGCACGTGTGTGTGCGAGCATGCATGTTTGTATATGTGTGTGTTTGAGTGGCTGAGCCCTGCTCACCTGCCCTACAGTAGCACAGAGGGAAGCATGACGGGGGTGGCGGGGGTGGCAGGGAGGCAAGGCCAGGCCCAGGCTGAATGGAGGGAACCAGAGAGGGGCTCACCAAGAAAAGCCCAGGGGCCACGATAAACTAACAGGTGAGGAAAGAGTATGCCTGCAGGTGAGTGACCTGCTCAAGGCCACACAGGCCAGGCCAGGCCTAGGCCTCGGGCTCGGGTGGACTCACAGCCAGGTCTTTCTCTCTATTCTCTTGGGGCAGAACCTCTTCGACAGCATCAAGAGTGAGCCCTTCTCCATCCCTGAGGACGACGGCAATGACCTCACTCACACCTTCTTCAACCCAGACCGGGAGGGCTGGCTGCTCAAGCTGGGTGAGAGGCCAACAGACACACGTCGTCGCACGCACATTCACGCATGCGCGGGCACACATTGCCACACACACACTCATGCACACGCGGGCACACATCGTCACACGCACACTGATACACGCGCGGGCACACGTCGTTGCATGCACACTTATACACGCACAGACACACGACTGACACGAGGCTCACATGCATCCTGGGAGACGGAGTTGGACAGCCTCCAGGTCTCCCGGCCCCCAGTGCAGCCGTCTGCCTGCCCCATCCATCCGTCTGTCCTGAGAATGCAGGGAACCGGTGGAGGGGTCTGAGCTGTAAGCCCGGCGAGAGGCAGACAGACCCACTGACAAACGCTTCAGCTGCAGTTCTGTTTCTCTGTCCCCAAAGGAATGGGGAGAGAAGTCATAGCAAGAAGTACCATTTGTTCAGAACCTACTGAGCTCAGGCAAGGTGCTGGATCCCCTACAGCCAAACAGTAAAGCCAGGGATCTGCCTGAGGCCACACAGCCAGCCAGGGGCAGATTTGAGGGGGCAGAGGGTTAGGTGTCCCTAAGGAGGGGGGGAAGGATGACAGGATGTGGCTTAGAGGGAGGCTCCCTTCAAGCTGACTGGGGGCAGGGAGGACCTGCACCCTGCAGAGAGCAGCTGGGGTGGGTGCTGCAGTAACAGTGGCTGCACAGTCCAGCAGGGGAACCCCAGTGCCCGGCCATCTGCCCCTGCGTCCCACACACACTTCCTGAAGCCTCTCCAGCAGGGACAGCCCAGCCGGGGACAGCACCTCCAGGGCAGGTGAGGACAGATGCCTCACGTTGAAGCAGAGGTCTCAACCTGGCTCACCTCCAGCAACGTTGAGCCTCCAGAACCTCCTGTCTACCAAGCCCTGTGCCAGTCCTGCCCAGTGCCCCCAGGAGCCCCCAAGTCCTCTGACTCTCCACACCACACCCCAGTCCATCCTCCTCCAGAGCACTTGGCCTCCTGTCCTGCCCCAGCCACGTGCTGTCTGCCCCTGAGAAGCTCTCTGTCATAAATCCCAACTCAGGTGGGAGAGGGGGTCTCAGAGTCACGCAGTCCTGGGCCCAAATCCCAGCTCCTCCACCCAAGTGCTGATGGTCAGTTTCTTCAGCCTCAGTTTCTGTAGCTGTAAGATGGGAAGAATGATCTCTGGGAGGGTTAAATGTGCAGCAAAATGGCCAAGAGTTGGGCTCTGGTACTAGGACACTGGGGTTCGAATCCCAGCTCTGCTGCTGAACCGTGGGCAGGCAATTTTACCTCTCCATGACTGTTTCCTCATCTGTAAAATGGAGTTAACAATGGTCCTCTCTTCATACATGGTTATGAGGATTAATAAGTAATATTTTTTAAAACCTCTAGAGCAGTGCCTGGCAAATGAAGGATGAAATGCTTAGCACAGTGCCAGGCAGGGATCAAGCTAAGGAATGAAGCAATGGATCATGGTAGCCAGGAAGACCATTTCTAGGACCTGATCACAGAGACCACCCAAACGCCAGCTCAAGCAGCTCCAGGGAAGCCTGGGGGTGACAGGAGCCACTAAGGTTCTTGTCTGAGAAAGGGATAGATGTGGGGGAAGGTGTGGTGGATGAGGGTTAGGGCACTCAGCTGGGGGTCCAGGGGAAAGCATCCGAGGCCCTGCCCTTCCCTGGGAGAGGTGTCAGTGACCCAGGAGGAGGACTGACCAGCTTGCTACATTGGCCTTGCGCAGGGGGCCGCGTGAAGACGTGGAAACGGCGCTGGTTCATCCTGACTGACAACTGCCTCTACTACTTCGAGTTCACCGCTGTGAGCAGGGGTCCCCTGGGCCTTCCCCCGCCCCCGCCTCTCCCCGCACAACTCCCTTCCCAACGCCCACTGAGCAGTCGACTAACACAGCTTTGGATCCTTTGAGATCACTCAGTTCCCCTCCATGCCCATTTTACAGATGGGGAAAACGGGTACACTGAGGAGGGACGGGCCAAGGTCCTAGGCAGAGCCCAGGCTTAAAGCTGGGCCTCCTAACTTCCAGCCAGAGCTCTTCACATGCTGCTTCTAACTTCCATCCCCCCATGACTGGACAGTCTCGGAAGACGAGCACGCTCCTCTTTGAGTTTGGGGAACCCCACACATTCACGCCCTGCCTTGGGCCTCAGGGTTCCACTTCCTGACCCTGACCTTCCTTCCCCTTTCCCTGTAGGACAAGGAGCCACGGGGAATCATACCACTTGAGAACCTCTCCGTGCAGAAGGTGGATGACCCCAAGAAGCCAGTAGGTGTTCAGGCTGGGGGGCTCGGAGGCTGGAGTCACTGGGAAATTTCCTAAACAGAACGTGGGGAGAGGGCCTGAGGCTGGGCTCTCCAGGAAGCCAGGCTGTGTCCCTCACATCTTCCCTATGGCTCAGGGCTGCCTTCTCTCCCTCCTGGGCCCATGGACATGGGAAAAGATCAATGTCGGTCCAAGGACGTGGTTGTCCCCTGTTGTCCCACACAGCCCGACTGGCTGGATGGCCCTGCATAAGCGCCACTCCATTCAGAACCTCAGTGAGCCCACGTGTCACATAGAGACTTTAGGGAGGATGGTAGATTCAGGAGCCTGGCACAGACAGAGTGCTCAGTGTGGGAGGAGCAGCTCCTGCCCCTTCGCCTGTCATGGGGCTGTCACGCTGATCAGGGACACCAGCATCTGGGCCTCCTGGAGAGCTCACCCAGCCTCCCTCTCTTCCCACCCCCGCCTGGCCACCTCTCCACAGTTCTGCCTGGAGCTCTACAACCCCAGCTGCCGAGGCCAGAAAATCAAGGCCTGCAAGACCGATGGCGACGGCAGGGTGGTGGAGGGCAAGCACGAGTCCTACCGGATCTCAGCCACCAGTGCCGAGGAGCGTGACCAGTGGATCGAGGCCATCCGGTAAGGGGTGCCCAGGTCTGGGGATGGCTTTCCATCACCTTCCAGAAGGCCCTGCTTCTTTTGGGTCTTGCTTCCTTTTCTGTAAAGGGGGCTAACTCCAGTCTCTCCCTCCTGTTTCTGGCCAGCAAACCCCTTCCACCCGTATTCCACGGGCACTTTCTGTGTGCCCGGCACCAGGCCAGCCCCCAGGACACAGGGAAGGGAGAGACCCACTGCATGGGGTTGGTGGGAGAATAGAGCAAAGAGTTGCATATAAAACTCTTGCCCCGTGCTTGCCTGGCACATGGTGAGTGCTCTTGTTGGCTTCACTATCCAAAGTGGCCTGGGAAGGACCTGGTGGAGGTAGAGGGAAGGGCTTTCCAGATAAACTTCCAGGTAAAAGGACCGGTGTGGGCAATCAGCAGGCAGCCTACCTGCACAGCATCCCAGAGTCCAAGTGAGGCTAAGCAATGTGGGAGCTGAAACTGCTGAGCATGGCAAAGCCACAGCCACTGTGGTGAAGAGCTTCGGTTTCTCCTGGGGCACGGGGGAGCCATAGACTGATAAATAGGGAGGGGTGGCTGGGTGAGGAAAGCCAAAGTGTAGGGACTGGTTCTGTGGTGCCACCAACAGGAGAGACACGAGGAAGATGCACCTGGTAAAGGGCAAGATGGCAAACCTGCTCAAAGCTTGACTCTGAGCCAGCCCAAGACATTGGCGAGGGTGAGGCCTGGTAGCCAGAGGAAGGCAGAAGTGGTTGCTGGGCAGGGGCCGTGTCCCGGGGACCTGCAGGGTCTTTTCACCTGGGCCTTGCAGTGGAACAGCCTGTGAGGCTGCCAGGCAGACCCATTCTCACCTCCATCTTACAGATGAGGAAACTGCGGCCCAGAGATGGGAGGGACCCGCCCAGGCCACAGAACCAGGGACAGAGCAGGGTCCAACAGGCAGGTCTGCCAGCTCCACCCCACGCTCTTCCCATTACCTTCCGAAGGTCTACAGTGAGAGCCTGGAGAAGGGCCCAGAGACATTTGGGGATAGAATTCCCAAGGCTCTCAGCTCCTGATCAGAGGCCTCACCCACTCTGGCCCTGCCCATGGGACACTGAGCTAGGCTAGCAAGGCTGGCACAGCTCTTGTTGGGGCCATGTGGCTTTTCCCCTGCGGCAGAGCAGGCTGACACCTCCCTGGGAGTCTCATGCCCCTGATACAAGCCCTGAGAGACCAGACCCCCTTGATGGCCAGTCCAGCCCTAAAATCTTTCCTCCCACTCTCATTCTAGAGCCAGCATCACTCGTGTCCCCTTCTATGACCTGGTCTCTACTCGGAAGAAGAAGATTGCCAGCAAGCAGTGAGGTTCCTGGAGGTGGCACTGGGGTCTGGTCATCCTGAGAGTCCCATCGCCTGCAGTACCTGGAGGCCCACCTCCCACCCCAGCACACTCTTTTGGGCCACAGACATCACTGCTCTCCCCCGTTACCTTGAGCTGACTCTAGTGGGGAAGGCAGAGCTCAGGAGGGTGGGTGGGAGCTGTAGCGGGCTGAGTCCAGCAATGAGGCCCCCTGGCCTGGGCACCCAGCTGCAAGCCCCTGCCCTATATGCACTACAGGAAGGGGTGATGAGAGCAGCCAGAGGAAAACCAGCCCCAGAAGGCTGGATCTTCTCTTCTCTCTGGACTTCCATGTCCTCAGCTCTGAAGGAGCTCTCTGCACTCAGATGCTCTCAGCCCTCAACGTAGGAGGAGCTGTGGGGTCCCTAAGTGCTTCTTCTCCCTGGCAAGGCTCTTCCTTTTCAGGGGTATCTCTGCCAGCCCCTCCCCTGCCCTCAGGTTGGACTTGACCGTCTCTGCCTGAGCAGAGCTCAGCGTACACACAGCTCAAACCCACGGACAGGACCACAGGACGGAACTCTAGGAGCACTGCCCTAGGAGCCCGGACCCCACGAGCTCAGTCCCAGCTCCACGTCTGACTCGCTGTGTGCCCTCTGCCAAGTCATGCCCATTCTCTAGTTCTTGCAAAACTGCAGTGTTTGGACTAGAAATCTCTTGGCCCCTGCTAGCCCTGTGCCCCAGCTTTCAGCTGGAGACGGCAGCCCTTGTTTACGGAGCCGGGGCAGACCCTGGATTCAAGGTTGCTGGGAAGAGAAGAGCAGTAGACACTCCACCTTTCAAGGATGTTCATTTTGAGGAGAGGAGCAGGTGGGACCCTCGAGAAAATGACAGAGAACATCCCAGACAGATGGGACTCAAGCAGGATGGGTGCTATATCCAAGAAGCCAAGAAGAGAGAGTTTTGTGCACTGTGGTTACCAGGAGGGCTGCCTGGAGGCAGTGGCTGAGCCAGCAAGTAACACAGAACTCATGCTTGGAGAGGCAGAGTCTTGGCCATGGCTTTCCTTCGAGACCACTGACCAGCAGTTCCATGGTGATAAGGGGCAGACTGGCAGGTCCCAGCATCTCGAGACCCTCTGCAGCAGTATCGTCAGAGTAGAGCTGACTTCCAGTACCCGAGCAGCCAGCTCTGTCTCCAGGGAGGCCTGCCTGGAGGAGGAGTCCACTAACAGGAAACACTTCTCACCCCCTCACACAGGCCCAGGGGAGCCCCTAGAGGGAAATTCCTTGGCGGGGGAGCAGGAAATGTGGTCGCCTCTGCCCCACTGCCAGCCTGAGTAGGCAAGGAAGCAGGTGGATCCCCCAGAAGGAACCGCAGCTCGCGAGGCGCCTCTCCTCGTCCCCACCCACCCCCACATGTGCACACCTTCCACAGGGTCAGGATGGAGTAACTGCCTTGTGAGGTGGTGAGACTCCTGTCTCTGGAGATCTGCAAGCACCCAATAGTGATATTGCACCAGACAAGGTCTGGGTTGGGCGTCTGTAGGAGGAGACCTTATGGGACATTTGAGGACATCCACAGATTCTTGTCAGCCTGGGAACTAAGCCCTGCCTCTGTCACCTCATTGGTCCATGAAGGAGCAGCCAGGGGTGGTGGAAGGAGCACTGGGCTAGGGGTCAGGGGTCAGAGATTCTGTCCTGCCCCTGGGATACACTGGCTACTCCCTTAGTCGACTCCCTTCCCCTCTCTGGTCCTCAGCTTCCTCCATCATGGAGGGGATGGCATCATGGATTTTCTGGGCATAAATGGCTATTCTGAGAGTCACTCCAAAGAGAGAATAAAACTCATGATCCAACTCATGAGTGCGCTCTGTCCTCTCTGTGACTGCGGCTGCCACCTTGACCCCACCTGGGCCCTCCACCTCCGTCCCTGTCCCAGTGGAGGAAAGGAGGGCCAGGCAGGGAAGCTGGTCACTCAGAGGGCCCTAGGACGCCATCCCCGGGACATTGGCACAGGAGCCATCACCAGAGGCTGGACAGCCAATGGGGCTTCCACAAAGCAGGGGTAGGCAAGCTGGTTCTGACAAGCCCATGGAAAGGCAAAAGAACTTTCCAGCAGGCAATGCTGTCTAAAGATAGAAAGAGCCTCTGCCGGCCAGGCGTGGTGGCTCACGCCTGTTATCCCAACACCTCGTGAAGGCCGAGGTGGGAGGATCACTTGAGATCAGGACCTCGAGACCAGCCTGGCCAACATGGTGAAACCCCGTCTCTACTAAAAATACAAAAATTAGCTGGGTGTGGTGGTGGGCACCTGTAATCCCAGCTACTCAGGAGGCTGAGGCAGGAGAATTGCTTGAACCTAGGAGGCGGAGGTGTCATTGAGCCCAGATGGCGCCACTGTACTCCAGCCTGGGTGACAGAGCAAGACTCCATCCCAAAAGAAAAAAAAAAGAGCTGGGCTTGGTGGCTCAAGCATGTAATCCCAGCACTTTAGGAGGCTGAGGCGGGCGGATCACCTGAAGTCAGGAGTTCGAGACCAGGCTGGCCAACCTGGGGAGACCCAGTCTAAAAATACAAAAAAGTAGCCAGGTGTGATGGTACACGCCTATAATCCCAGCTACTTGGGAGGCTGAGGCAGGAAAATAGCTTGAACCTGGGAGGCAGAAGTTGCAGTGAGCCGAGATCATGCCACTGCACTCCAGCCTGGGCAACAGAGTGACACTCGAAAGAAAAGAAAAGAAGGAAAAAGAAAGAGAAAAAGAGCCTCTGCCATGGGAGGTGAGTAGTACGTTCCCCGTTGCTGGAGGAGTGCAAGCACTGCTGCTCCAAGGATCACTTGGCAGGTAATAGAGGAGCTTGAATTCAATAACCTTCATTTATCTGTACATCCCACAAATGTTTATGGAGCACCTACTGTGTGCCAGGCACTGTCCCAGACACTGGTACAACAAGGCAGAATCTCTGCCTGCATAGGACTCACATCCCTGCAGTCCTGAACACATGCTGTTCCAGAGGGGCAGAGCAGGCAGTGGAGGGCTGGGCTGGGCTGGGCAGAGGGCAATCCAGAGAGGCTTCTCTGAGGAGGGTGCTCGAGTGTTGGTAGCCAGGCCGGGAACAGGACACACACCTGATAATGCAGTGAGCTCACTTCATGTCTGCTCCACACAGAACTGCGAGCTCCTTGTGGGCCAGACCGTGTACCTGCTCAGTGCCCAGCACACAATAGATGCATAATAACTGCTAGTTCACCTGAAGTTAACTGATAAAAGGCCCTCTGGGTCTCAGCATCAGCAGGTGCAAATGTCCGGAGGCCTCGAGAGCTATGAGAACGTTGGTGCCTCCAGGAGATGCAGGAGTACCTGGAGAGGCCACATCACAAGCCAGGAGCATGGCGAGCTGGGCTCTGACTCGCTGGCCCCCTGAGTCTCTCCAGGGCATCTCTGCTCACCTTCCTGCCATTCTGCCGCTCCTTGCTCTGGTCAGCAGGGGGCTCCCACCACACGTGGATAAGAGGTTTCAACGCTGCAGCCAGACTGGGTCCCAGGACTGACCGGCTGTCCCTTGCAGGGGTGGGATCTCTGTCCACAGTAGAGCCCTGGCCCGGACATCCTAAAGGGGGAGGCATCTGATCTACCAGGGCCCAAGGGCTCGAGCAGCCCAGTAGACACCCATGGACACAAACAAGCATGGGCCTCCCTGCCACCCGTGCTGGGCACAGTCACCCTGCTAGGGCTGGCATTGGGCCTGGCACTGGGAGACTCTTGTACTCTTGCTTTCTGGCTGTGGGGCCCCGAACGAGTTGCTTACCCTCTCTGGTCGGGATTTTCCTCCCTGAGGGGTTGGGCCAGGTGAGTTCCATGATGAAAACTTTGAACGGGGACTTCCACATGCAAAAGGGGCCCTTGAGGGTCTCAGGCCCCAGTGCAACACAGCTCCTGCCCTGGGAGGGATGGCAGGGGAGAAAGATGAGCAGGTGCCATGAAAGCCATTACTGTGAGAGGGCACAGGGGTGGGGGTGGCAGCGGCAAGAGCCACCCAGAGGGCCACGGTGAAGGCTCACCTCTTCCCTGTGTCTTAAACAGGTTTCCTAAGCTCTCTGAGCCTCAGGTTTCCCATCTACAAAAAGGAAATAATTAAATATATGTAAAATGCTAACAACAGCATTGGGCAGCTCCTGGGATGTTACGTGCTACTATTATTATGATCACAAGGCAGACTGTGGGCGTGCATTCATGCAGCTACAAAAACATGGAGTTGGGGCCATTGGAGGGGGAAAGATTCATGTGGGCAGTGGGGCAGTGGGGGAGATCTGGGAAGACTTCTTGGAAGAGGTGTGCTTAGGAAAGATAAGCCAAGTGGAGGCCTGAGCCTTCCAGCCAGTGGGGCCAGTAGGAGACAGGACAAGGATGCAGGTCAAGGCAAGGTATTTCTGGAACTCCGTTGGGCCCCAAACACAAGCCCCAGTGGGTCAAAAGAACGCAAGGTTGAGGGAGGCTGGGTGCCGGCTGGGACTGAGCTGCGTGCACAGTGCAGGATCCTTAAAGCTCTGGGGCCGCAGCTCTGGCTACATGAAGCTCTGAATGGGACATCCAGTAATGTGGCTGCTGAACGGAGACATCACAGCCTGAGGGAGGACTAACTTGGCACAGAAGGCTCTGGGTTGGAATAGACCAGGGCAGCGGGGCTTGGAGAAGGCAGAATGGGCCCCTGCCAGGTACCTGGGGAGGAGGAGCCCCTCCATCTTGAGGCCTGGCACACAGAGCTGCCGGGGGACAGGAGATGGGGACAGGCAGCCCAAGTCGAGTGGCAGGTGTGAAAGACCTGGAGAAATTGATTTATTAGGGACCTGAAAGGAGCTAAATATGTTTGCTGGCTCAGCAATGACTCAGGCCTTCCCCAGGGGTCTGCAAGGGTGAGCATCAAAGACAGGCCTGCTCCCACCAGGACACTGGCAGGCTCCAGCCCCTCCTTCCCTGCAGTGGGAGGACCACCTCCTACCCCAAGTGTCCTGAGAGCCTGGCCTCTGAGGGGTACCAGAGACCCAGCCACTCACACCTGCATGCCCCCCAACTCTCCAGACTGCACCCAGAATGGCTGAAGAATGAAGCCGGAGAGTGAGACACATCTGGGTCAAAATCCTGACCTTGTCCCAAACTGCCATGTGAAGCTGGCCCAGTGGCAGACCCTCTCTGGACCGTCCCCACGAGTCAGCTCCACCTCCCTCCCTGTCTGGCAATGTTGTCCCATCCATTTCAGCTTCTTCCTGACAGCACAGCCTCCTCTGCCCAAGATCCACCAACCACCCTCCAGGAGAAAAGCCAGACTCGGCAGGGCCTCGCTGGGGAGAACAAGCTCTTCCCGTGGCAGTTCCAGGCCAGGCGCTGGGCTCTGGAGAAACGTGGGCGAATCTGGTCTGCAGGCAGGGCCAGCGGAGGAGGAAGAAATGACCTTGCGGTGAGGAGTGACAGCAAGGATGAGGGAAGAGGGGCTGTGGGGCCTGGGGAGACCAAAGCACAGAGACCTCACCCAGGAGTTTGGCACATTTGAGAAGCGGTGAATTCTTTGGTGGGCCTGGAGGAGGCCTGCCTGGAATAGCGGGACTTGGAATGGAACCGAAGCGGAGCCACGCTGGCCAGCCTGCGTGGGTGACTTTACCAGGACGATGACGGGGAGCCAGGGAAGGGTTCAAAGCAGGAGAGAGACACTGCTGGAGGCCGTCTGGGGATAGCCCCTCAGATTGACCCCTCAAGGGATGGATTAAGGAGGCTAGGTGGGCCACAGGGGGCTGGAGAAGGTGAGGGAGGAACAGAGCGGTTCCTGAACAGGAGGAAAGAGGCTTGAAGGGCCTCTGGGACTAAGACTTGTGGGAGGTGACAGCATTCCCCAAAATAGCCCAGCAAAGGGCAGCTGGGGGGAAGGAGTTGGGAAGAGGGGAGGTGAACAGGTCACACTGTGTCAGAGGGGCAGCAGGGCCTCCCCGTGGACACCTTCCGCTGCGAGTTAGACAAGGGCCCTGGGCTCAGCAGACAGCCCTTCCCACCTCCTCTTCCGCACCCTCTTATCTCCTCCTCGTCTCCCCCCTCTCACCTCTCCCACTTGCCCCCCCTCCCCTGTCTACCTGATTCCACCCCCTCCCACTTCTTGGCCATTTAGTCTTGGCTCAGTGGTGTGTACTGGCAGGCACCTGAGTCCTGGGGTCCACCTGCAGGCCTGGGTTCCAATCCAAGTGTGTGGGTTCTTAACAGCACGTGACCCTCAAAAGTAACTCACAAAGACCCAGGTTTGTCCTGGACACCCCTGCCCACCCCCACCATGCCCAGCATCAATATGTCATGGCCAAAGCCGCCAACCAGGGAGCACTCACTAAGGCCAGCGCCTCCCCCTACATGCTGTCTTCTAACCTTCCAGCACTCCCTAAGCAGGCGTGACTATCCTCACTTTACAGAGAAGGGCCGTGAGGCTTGATCTGGCCCAGCCAAGAAGGACCTGAGCCGGCATGGAATCAGCGCCATCTGATTTGTTCTGATTTGAAACCTGTGTCAGGGCGGCCACAAACTCATCATCCATAATAGGCCCTTCCTATGAGTGCTAGAATCTGGATTTCAGGGGATGCCAGGACAACAGGCACAAACCAGGATTGCTCCAGGCACCCCAAGACATATGTCTGATATCACCCTAGATATCAGACATATGCACAAGGCGCAGCAAGGAACTGGGGTCACTCTGGGTGGTCCTGTGGACTGGAAGAGTTGTGCCCCGTGGCTGCTTTATCCTGGAGAAGGAAAGGACAGCTGTTTCCTCCGACTCAGCCTCTACCGCTACCAATTCACCCAGCGAACTTTTCTCCACGGTGAGTCTCCCCAAGTCCTACCCCAAAGTGGCACCGTGTGGACTGACACTAGATTGGGTAAACCTGGTCTACTGCATGCCCTCAGCAGATATTAGCTGTCACTGTTATGTTCTTGATGGAGTCTCCCTTGAGAGGGCTGAGATCAAGGACTCTGAACAGGATAGAAGCATGGAAGGTAATGGGGGCTGTCTATGCCATCCTGCCAGCTCTCCTCCTACAGGAAGCCCTCCCTGACCACCCCTGTCCCGAGGGCTCCTTTAAGACTACAGAGCTTTCACAATTTGGCTTTTGGTGGGGTGGCTTCCTGGTCTGGGGTTGCCAGGCTCAAAGTTTTTGTTCGGCTGCCGAACGCCAAGGCCTACAAGCCCTCTCCTTTTCCATCCTTCTCGACTTCTGTACGGGGCCCTCCAGCCTCATCCAGAAATGCCCTGGCCTATAAAAGCATCCTTCCTGTTCTTTCATGAGGAAACCAAAGCTCACAGACATTCAGGGACAAGCCCTAAATCACCCAGCACAGAGGCTCCATGAAGAAGGCCGAGGCAGAAGGCGCTGGCATTTGTAGAACATACAAATCTGATCCTCCCAGGAACCCACAAGGTACACAGGATTATTCCCATTTAACAGACGAGGATGTGGAGGCTCAAAGAGCTTGTGACTTGCCCGGAGTCACACAGCCAGGAACAGGCATCTGATCCGATTGTTAAGGCCAGGAGGACCCACTGGCCGGAAGGCTCCAGCAGAAGCGGAAGATTAATTCTGTGACCTTTCCAGTCCCTTTGATCCTTTGAAGCTAAAGCTTAATTCTTCTCTTTCTCCTTCCCCCAAGGGATTTTTAGTTCATAAATAAGAGCCCAGAGGGGACCAACCTTTGATCCAAAGAAATGATTTTTTAAGAAAACATCCCCTATTTAAAAATTAATAAAACATGCTCATTGCAGAAAATTGGAAAGCGCAATGACGAGGAAGAAAAATCATAGACCAAAAAACGAATGAGATCATGTCCTCTGTTGCAACATGGCTAGAGCTGGAGGCCATTATCCTAAGCAAACAAACATAGACTGGAGCAGAAAACCAAATACCGCATGTTCTCACGTATAAGTGGAATCTAAACAATGATGACACATGAATACCAGGAGAGAGACAACAGACATTGGGGCCTTCTGGAGGGTGCAGAGTGGGAGGAGGGAGAGGATTAGAAAAAAATACCTGGTGGGTACTATGCCTATTACCTAGGTAACAAAATCGTCTGTATACCAAACTCACATGGCAGTTGATCTATATAAGAAACCTGCAGATGTATCCCAAACCTAAAAGTTTAAAAACAAATAAACAAAAAAAAAAAACTAGACCAAGAATTCCTCTACCTGATATTTTTGTAAACATTTCAGAATATTTCCAGCACACCTGTATGCTTTATGTGTTATGTCTCTGCAATGATACAGCAAATGCAGTTTTGTAACCTTAACACTTAAGCCTTTTTTTTGTGTGTGTGAGACAGAGTCTCGCTCTCTGTCCCCCAGGCTAGAGTGCAGTGACATGATCTCAGCTCACTGCAACTTCCTCCTCCCAGGTTCAAGCAATTCTTCTGCCTCAGCCTCCCAAGTATCTGGGATTATAGGCATGCACCACCACACCTGGCTAATTTTTGTATTTTTACTGGAGGCGGGCAGGGTTCCGCCATGTTGCCCAGGCTGGTCTCGAACTCTTGACCTCAAGTGATCTGGTGATCCGCCCGCCTCAGTCTCCAACAGTAGTGGGATTACAGGCATAAGCCACTGTGCCCGGCCTAACACTTAAGCCTTAAGACTATGAAACCCAGATGTCCACGTGTATACCAGCCAGGACAGGTTAGGTTACACCATGGCAACAAATATCCCTAAATCTCAGTGGCTTCACACACCACAAGAGGTTATGTCTTGCTCACACCCTATGCCCTGGGATTGCAGGGGAGGGGCTGGCATGGAGTCTCTGCTCATAGTCACTCAGGGACCAAGGCTGAGGAGGTGCCATCATGGCATGAATTGCCAGGATCGCTGTCTGGACGTGACACACCACTTCTGCTCACGTTGCATTGACCAAAACATGTCACATAGCTACCTCACTGCAAGGGAAGATGAAATACCATCCTACCACCGGCCCTGCAACATGGGAGGACAGTAACACTTGGTGTGCGGCACTAGTGCCGATTATGGCTAGGGTGACCAATTGTCCCCATTTTCTCAGGACCAAGGAGTTTTTCAAAACGCAGGCTTTCTCATGCTAAAGCTGGGAAAGTCCTGGGCAACCCAGGAGGACTTGTCTGCTCCTATCGTACCACGTTGTGTGGCCTTCACACACTCACTTTTCAAAACTGCACAACAGCCATCTCGTAGATGAACCAAGGTTTCTGTCCCCAGTCCCCTATTGCTGGAGACTCAGTTTCCAGTATGCCATGTTTATAAATACATTGTCTTAAATACCTCCATGGATAAACCCATGTCTACGTGGCTTCTCAGAGGTGCCACTGGTGGCCGTTTACAGGCTCACAATACCTGTTGTCCATATGTAATTCAAAACGGTTGGACCAATATAACTTGCCTTCTGCAGCGGAAGCGTGTGCCTGCTTTCCTTACCTTCTCCTGGAGCCCAGAGCAGTCATTCTCTAATTGTGGCCTCCAACTCTCCAACCTGGAGAGCTCCTTAAAACAGATTGCTGGGCCCCAGCCCTAGAGTTTCTGATCCACTAGGGGTAGGGTGAAGCTTAACCTTTGCGGTTTTTTTGTTTGTTTGTTTGTTTGTTTTTTGAGACGGAGTCTCGCTGTTGCCCAGGCTGGAATGCAGTGGCGTAATCTCAGCTCACTGCAAGCTCCGCCTCCCGGGTTCACGTCATTCTCCTGTCTCAGCCTCCCGAGTAGCTGGGACTACAGGAGCCCGCCACCACGCCCAGCTAATTTTTTGTATTTTTAGTAGAGACGGGGTTTCACCATGTTAGCCAGGATGGTCTTGATCTCCTGACCTCGTGATCTGCCCTCCTCAGCCTCCCAAAGTGCTGGGATTACAGGCGTGAGCCACTGCGCCCGGCCAACCTTTTCATTTTGAATGTGTCCCCAGGCAATGCTGATGCGGCTGTTTTCTGAATTCCGAATCACACTTGAGAACTACGGATGCCATGGCTTTGTTTTTTTGTTTTGTTTTTTGTTTTGTTTTGTTTTGTTTTGTTTTGTTTTGTTTTGTTTTGTTGTGACGGAGTTTCGCTCTTGTCGCCCAGGCTAGAGTGCAATGGCTCAATCTCGGCTCACCGCAACCTCCACCTCCTGGGTTCAAGTGATTCTCCTGCCTCGGCCTCCCAAATAGCTGAGATTACAGGCATGCACCACCAAGCCTGGCTAATTTTGTATTTTTAGTAGAGATGTGGGGGGGGGGGGGTCCTCCATGTTGATTAGGCTGGTCTCAAACTCCCGACCTCAGGTGATCCACCTGCCTCAGCCTCTCAAAGTGCTGGGATTACAGGCATGAGCCACCACGCCCGGCCAGCTGCCACCGCTTTGTCACAGGACAGGTGACCCTGCTCAGCTACTCACCAGAGGTCTAACCTGGAGCAAATTATGCAATTAGCCTCTCTTAGCCTAGGTTCCTATCTGTGAATTGGAGCCATTGGGAAGATGGACTGCCAGGGTAACCAAGAGTTCAGTTAAAGCTAGTTACAGTTATTCAGTGGTAGATTAAATAACTTTATGTTTTAAAATATTTGTGAGTTTGAATGGAATTGCACTGATGAATATTTGTATTCCTTTCATATCCGAGTGGGAATGAACCTTTTCCCTGTTAGGGTTAAGTATTTGTGTTTCCTTTCTAGTGTGAATCATTGCTCCTGCCCTTTGCCCGTTCATTCACTTGCGGGTTTCTCTGCCTTTCCTCTCTGTCTGCCCGGGCTCATTACAGAGCAAAGATAAACCCCCATGGCTGTTCTTGATTGCTAGAGATTTTTCCAAAGCTGTTGCTCACCTGTCTGCTGGGGCCATTTTTCTGGCTTTCAGAGTGGCTGAATCCATCTGACTGTCCCATTTTTATTTTCTCTATCACTTTTAAGCTTAGATTGGAGCCCTTCTCCAGAATGTGACAATATAAAGGAAACGGATTTTGAATGATGAGATTTCCTGCACCTTGAGGGGTGGCGAGGGTGGGGGATCCTGGCTCACCTCAAACGCTGTGGTGGTGATAGAAGGCACAGTCGGAAACCAAGGGCCCCTCAGCACCAGGACAACCCCTCACCCTCAGCTCTCCCGAGTATTAGCCACGCTGTCTCTCTCCTCATCTGTGGAGTCCCCCCGCAGAGAGGCACAGGGCAGGCCAGAGCTGGATGCGCTGCTGGAAGGTTAAAGGCGTCATCCTTAGGTTGGAGACAGGATGACCCAAGATGTAAGAACTGACCAGAGGAGTTGGACAACTCCCAGCTCAGGTCTCTCCTCGACTGCTTTGGCCGTGTGAGCTTTGCCTCTCTGAGTCTCTGTTGTCTCATCTGTAAAATGGGCCTGACCATGCCCAAGTCAACGGAAGGATTTAACTAGATCAGCGCCCGAAGTCGGTGCCGGGCGCTGAGTGCACGCGCCCAGTACACAGGGCTTGAGCTCATTACACGCCCCAATTCTGTTCCTGGGGTGGTGGCGTGAACCCCACCGCTTTTGCCTTTGATTGCACTGAAAATATCCAGCACCGCTGATATCAAGGGCCCAGGGCCCCGCGGAAATGAACTCCGAGACTTGGGCGCCCAGGTTCCCGTGCGCGACCCCCAGCCCCTCTGGCTGCAGCTCAGCCCATCGGCCCTGCGCGGGAACAGTGTCACCCGGGCACCCGGGACAGAACAGGCCACGCGTGTCCCAGGAGCGCTGGAGGCTCCCACGTCCCCTCCGCCTACACCGCTCCTTTGGCTGGCAGACCGGGTCCTGCGCGCGTCTCAGCGGCACCGAGCGCCTCCCGCTCCCGTGCCACCCAGGCGCGCTGTTGGGGCCTGATTTCCATTATAATCGCCATAGATCTCCCGAAAAGGCTGGGAGTGGCCGCCACCGCCCACCGGGGAAGCTCCCGAGGGTGGGCGCCCCTCTCCCCACCATCCCTGCCGCCGCCCCGGAGGGAGCCTCGTTTTTAAAAGCTTTCGAGAAACCGTCCGTGAGCAGGAGGCAGCTGGGAGACACCCAGGATGTCGTTCTCTGCATTAAAGAGGGGGACGGCCGTGTGGGGAGGTGGGAGAGGCGGTGGCGCAGGAGTAGACCAGGCTCAGAGGCAAGGAGGGGAGGAGGGAAACTGAGGCAGCCGCGGGGTGGGGAGAAGTTTCAGGATACATTCTCACTGCAGCCTCACAGCGACCCTGCGGGTGAGTTATCTACTATGCCCCACTTTACAGGTGGGAAAACTGAGGCCTGGAGAGGTTTCCAGTCTTCCAAGCTGGCAAGTGGCTGAGCGGGGACCCTTTTCTGAGTTGGGAAATTCAGAGCCCGTGACCTGCCCGGCACACTGCCTCCTGCCCAAAATGGGCAGCCTAGGAGCAGGATGCTCTGTGCATCTCAAGATGGGAGAACAAACCCGAAAGGGAAAGAAGAGGGGACTGAGGTCCGGCACAGACTTGGAGCTCATCTGGTCCAGAAACCCGTGGGCCCGCAGAACCTAGTTCGAACCCCAGCTCTGCCACCTCCCAACCATCCCCCAAGGGATGGGCAAACTACAGCCCCTAGGCCAAATCCTGTCCATCAACGGTTTTGGTACAACCAGAAACCAAACATGTTTTTTTTTCTTTTCTTTTCTTTCTTTTTTTTGGATGGAGTTTCCACTCTTGTTGCCCAGGCTGGAGTGCAGTAGTATGATCTCGGCTCACTGCAGCCTCTTCCTCCTGGGTTCAAAGAAGTCTCCTGACTCAGCCTCCCAAGTAGGTGGGACTACAGGTGTCTGTCACCACATCCGGCTAAATTTTTTGTATTTTCAGTAGAGATGGGGTTTCACCAGATTGGCCAGGCTGGTCTCAAA
Source organism: Piliocolobus tephrosceles (assembly GCF_002776525.5). NCBI lineage: Eukaryota > Metazoa > Chordata > Mammalia > Primates > Cercopithecidae > Piliocolobus > Piliocolobus tephrosceles. The sequence continues at coordinate 19,039,417 of NC_045452.1, forward strand.
CTCCTGACCTCAGGTGATCCGCCCTTCTCAGCCTCCCAAAGTGCTGGGATTACAGACATGAGACACTGCGCCCAGCTGGGTTTTTTCTAATTTTGAATATTAAAAAGAAATTCCTGACATGTGGAAATTACATGAAATTTGAATTTCCATGTTCATCCACATTTTTAATTAAAATACAGCCACACCCACTTATTTCTGCTACTGTCTATGGCTGCTTTCCCTCTATGGTGGCACCACTGAATAGTTTTGACCAAGAAGCATGGCCCATAAAGTAAAAAATATTTACTACGTAGCCCTTCCCAGAAAAGCTTTGCCCATCCCTGCACTAATGGGGCAAAGATGAAGCCTCTACACCTTGGTTTTCTCACCTGGAAGAATGGGAATGCTATTAAGTGAGGATGAAGTGAAGGCTGGGAAAGCCCTGAGCACAGTTGGAAACACCTGTCTTAGAAATGCCTTTGGCCAGGTGCAGTGGCTCACACCTGTAATCCCAGCACTTTGGGAGGCTGAGGCGAATGGATCCCCTGAGGTCAGGAGTTCAAGACCAGCCTGACCAACATGGAGAAACGCCATCTGTACTGAAAATACAAAATTAGCTGGGGGTGGTGATGCATGCCTGTAATCCCAGCTACCCAGGAGGCTGAGGCAGGAGAATCGCTTGAACCCAGGAGATGGAAGTTGCTGTGAGCCAAGATTGTGCCACTGCACTCCAGCCTGGGTGACACAGCAAGACTCCATCTCAAAAAAAAAAAAAAAAAAAAAAAAAAAAAAAAAAAGGAAAAGAAAAAAGAAAAGAAAAAGTAAAAAAAAAAAAATGCCTTTGACTTTTGCCAAGCCTCTGCTGCTTGCTGCCTCCCCATCCCGAATCACAGCTACCTGGGTGGATGCACCTTGAACTCAAGATGTTCATCTCCTGCCCCCATTCATCCCGCTTGTCCTCACTCCAGGCTTATCAACCTGGCCTCCAGCTGCCCTCCCCAGTCAGTGACCCAGCCTGAGCGGTTCCACCTCCAGAACCCAGCACAATCCCTGCCCCGCACTGGTTCTTAGCAAACATTTTCTTTCTTTTTTTTTTTTTTTTGAGACGGAGTTTCACTCTTGTTGCCCAGGCTGGGGTGCAATAGCACAATCTCAGCTTACTGCAACCTCTGCCTCCCAGATTCAAGCAATTCTCCTGCCTCAGCCTCCCAAGTAGCTGGGATTACAGGCATGCGCCACCACCCCCAGCTAATTTTGTATTTTTAGTAGAGACGGGGCTTCAACATGTTGGTCAGGCTGATCTCGAACTCCTGACCTCAGGTGATCCTCCCACCTTGGCCTCCCAAAGTGCTGGGACTACAGGCATGAGCCACCGTGCCCAGCCTCAGCAAACATTTTCTAGATGGATGGATGGATGGATGGGTGGATTCTTTGCAGTCTTTCTCCATTCCCTCAACTCTGGCCTCCATCATCTCCTTCCAGGTCTCCCTGCTCCCCCTCTTCATTTCATCCCCGATTCTGTAGCCAGGGTCACCTGCCTCCTCCCTGGCTCCCCAGTGCAGCACAGGTGCTGAGCCACCATCCTCCACCAAACACCCAAACTGCTAGCACTTCCTTGAGCCCAGCAGGTTGTATCAAGCTTCCAGGTGTTTGCCCATTCAGTTTCCTCTGGCTGAAACCTTCTTTATTCCCAATCCAATGGGTTTTGCATCCTCTACTTGACCCCCTAAGTCTATAAAGCCTTTCCAGGTCTCTGCCCCTTCTTCCACTGCCCCGGTATACAAAGGTATCTTGGTACCAGGGGGACTTTGGTACCTTTATGAATATGCATGGGTTTCTCCTGGTGAGCCTGTGAGCCTCTTGAGGACCAGAACTGTGACTAGTATTTCTCTTTTTTTTTTTTTTTTTTTTTTTTTGAGACAGAGTCTCACTCTGTTGCCCAGGCTGGAGTGCGGTGGCATGATCACGGCTCACTGAAACCTCCACCTCAAGCAATTCTTCTGCCTCAGCCCCCCAAGCAGCTGGGATTACTTGGGGGGGTGCCCGCCACCACACCTGGCCAATTTTTGTATTTTTAGTAGAGATGGGGTTTCACCATATTGGCCAGGCTGGTCTTGAATTCCTGATCTCAAGTGATCCACCCACCTTGGCCTCCCAAAGTGCTAGGATTACAGGCATGAGCCACCGTCCCCGGCCTATGACTAGTATTTCTGAATCACCAGTCCCAGCAAAGGCATGGCCCAGAGAAGACAATAAATTTTTAATAAATGAGTCAATGAAGAAAGGAAGGAATTAATACAGCTGGGATCATCTCCCTCCCTGGCTCAACAACTTTCAGAGACTTCCCAGATTCCCTCTGTCAAGGCCCAACCTGGTCTTCAAGTCTTCAAGCCCTGTACGAAGTGGCTCTGGTTCACCTCCCAACCTTGTCTCAAGCTGTATCTCCCACACGGTCTTCCCAAAGCAGTCCTGACCTCCAAGCCTCTGTTCACGCAGTTCCCCCTCCCTGTTTATCCTCCTCAGCCTGCCCCGATTTGTGCCTGTGGGGGCCCTGGCCATCCTTGGAGATCTTACAGGGCTTCAGGGATCCAGGGGCGCCTGCAGTAGAGACGAGTTACCTCCACATTTCCCAAATCCCACAGCAGAAGGCAGTGAGTACGGGGTTTGACCAGGAGGACCTGGGTCCCGAATGAATCCTGCCAATGTTTACTATGGAGATGTCATTTCGGCTCTTGGAGTAAAGAGGAAGAGTCTGCTTTACTTGTCTCCCAGGGCTGCTGTGGGGTTACAGATGCTGTTACCTCTCTAGCACATAGTAGGTACTCAATAATGGACAGCTAGTTCCGGCCTGTACACAACCCTTCTGCCCAGAGAGGAGGCTCAGAGAACCGACCTAGAGCTCCCGGCAACCTGCCCCAACCTTCTCTCTCTCTCCCTCTCCCCCCCTCCCCTCCCCCCTCCCCCGTCTCTCTCCACCTCCTTTTCTCTCCCTCCCTCTCTCTCCCCCTCACCTCTGACAGTGCCTGCAGCCAGCGACTGATGCTGGTGTGAACAGAATGACAATGAGGCCAGGACCTAAGTGAGCCCATCGGGGAAACTAAGACTGTGGCAGAGGCTCAGATGAAGCCAGGGCTTGGGAGGAGCTGGACAGGGACGGGGCAGGCAGGGCAGAGCAGGGGTAGGAGCAGAGCAGTGCTTTGCCACTGACCCTACAGCTGGGTCTCAGCTTTCCCTTCTGCCCAATGGGTGAACCATTCCCTCCTCTCAGGTTTTGTCCTGAGTACCAAGGGCCAAGTGAGAGTCTGGGATGAAAAGGGACAGAGCCAGGCAGGGCAGGAGCCAGGGAGCAGGGCAGGGGCAGGGTGGGACCAGAGGATGGGGTTCACAATGGAGATGGGGCTGGGGCAGGGCCCAGTCAGATTTCTGATTCAGAGCCATTCAGATTGCTTGGGCAATCCATCAGACAAAATCACTCCCGGGGCAGGAAAAGAGAGTAAGAGTATTGGTAGTGGCGGGGGGTGGGGGGGGGGGGGGGGGGGGAGGGGGGGTGTGCAGGGAAAAAGGAAGAAGGAGAGAAAGAAGAAGAAGGAATCTGAGAAGGGACCGTGAAGGGGAAGGGGAGAAGCCATCCCCTGCCAGAGTCCTGGAGGCAGCCCCACTGGTGCCAGCCTTCTCCTTTGGCCGGTGGGACCCCTGTGGCCAGAGGGCCAGGGACTCACCCAGGCCCCAGTGAGGGGGAGGCAGAATGGCCAGAATAGGTGGGAAGGCGGGCATGGGAAAGGGGTAAGATGGGAGGTAGGGTGTGGTTGCACAGGCCTGTGTAGCTAACAATCAGAGAGACGGCCGCCCCTCCTTTTGAAGTCGACACGACAGGCGGAGAGGCTGACTCTTGCCACACGGCCAGCTCATCCCACCTCCCTGCCTTTGCCCAAGCCAGTGCCCTGCCTAGGGTGCCTTTCTTTCCCTACCCTCACCCCAAACATTTAATCCTCCTCCCTAATTCCTCCAGCCTTCTCTCCAGCCCTGACCTCCCTCAGCAATGACTGTCTCTCCCTCACCCTCAGAGCTTGGTGTGAGCGGGGTTACAGCCTGGTGGCTTGCTGGCATCCCATAAATGTGCTTGGTCCTCACAAGCAGCATGGACAAGCATCAGCCTGGTGGTTAAGCTCACAGGCTTGGGACTCCACTGGGCCAGCTTCTAGTCCCAGTAGCTTCATTTTCACATAGTAGTTGCTTCATGAACGCTGGGTCCCCTCCTCCTGTTCCATTGCTAGCTCAGAATGTGCACACAGCAGGTGCCCAATGGTGGCTTCTGGGCTGAGGTGCCCTTCTGTTCCCTAGTGGGCCCCTTGTCCCTGAAAGGACACATAGATGTCACCCCTACCTTGGCCTCCAGGCCCAAGCCTGAGCAGCGAAGCTTGGAAGAAAGGCCCCGTTGCTCATTCCCCTTGAGTCTGCAGCTCGGGCAATCAATCGGTCGCCATGGAAACCAGCCTTCCAATCAGAAGCAGGCACTTCTTGGCTGCGCCAGCGCCACCTACCCACCCACTCAGGCCTGGCTGTGCAGTCCCTCACCTAGGACTGCCAGGGGTTGGGGGCAGGGAGGAGAAAAGGGAAGCTCTGGCATAATTGGGGCAAACCTGCTTGTATCCCTAAAGCCCTGAGATTCTCCAAAGAGAGAGCATTTTATTGGGGTGGGGGTCACTACTCCAGTGACCCCCCTGATTTTTACAGGGTTCATTCCCATAGAGTATGGCCCTTGGTACTCAGAACAAAACCTGAGGGGAGGGAATGATTCACCCATTGGGCAGAAGGGAAAGCTGAGACCCAGCTGTAGGGTCAGTGGCAAAGCTAGGCGCATGCCCCCTCCCTGAGCCACCAGCTCCTCCCCGCTTCTTCCTGGCCTGAGGAATGGGGCAGGGAAAGGAGAGGTAGAAGAGTTTCTGGCCTGCTGCAGCCAGCACCTGCCTTCCCACTAAATCTACGCCTGGCACTTCCAGGGCCCATTAGCGCCTGGCCCACCAGGGCCCATTAGCCAGCATCTATGGGCCTGCGTACCCACCTGCCCACCCACGCCCAGCTGCAGCCTCCCGCTCAGGCCCCTCCTTCCCCCACTGTCAGCTGGGATTGGACAGAGCCCAGGCTCTGAGTCACACAGCCCCACGTTCAACAATTGGCTCCTCGCTACTGAGCCTGAGCAAGCCAGGAAACCTCTCTGAGCCTCAGTTTCTCTGTTTGGAAAACGCAAAGAATTACTCCTGCCTTACAAGGGAGTGAAGAGGAGTAAGAGTGCATAGGAGCTTAACACAGGGCCTGGTAGGTACTCAGTAAAAGGGAGACCACCTTCCCTGTCCCTGTTCCCTCTCAGTACCCAAAACTATCCCTTGGAGCTGAGCTAAGGCATCCACCTGCCAGGAGAAGGCAGAAGACAAATGCTACTATTCTTAATAACCAGCCCAGGAAAGCAAATTACAAATGAGATTTAGAGAAGGGCAGCAACTTGCCCCCCGATCCCGACACTGGGAGGGGTGGGTGGGATTTGAACCCAGGTCTGTCTGACTCAGACCCGAGCTGTCTCTGCTGCAGCCCAGCCTCTCCTGACCCTGACCCAGCCCTGTTTCAGCCAGACAAAGCCTGTCACCCTGGGCCACTAGTGCCCAGCTCTGCACTGAGGGAGTACCTGCTACGGACTTGGCAGGCTAGGTGCCCACCACCACATACAGCACCCCCAGCACTCACAGGACTGCAGAAGGGAAGTTGAAGGGATGTTGAGTCATGCTGGGGGATCTGACCTGGTTGAGGATGCTGGGGAGACTTCTGGAAGGAAGGAAGGAGGAGGCTAGACCAGCTCCTGGCCACCACACAGCTGACGCTGCTGCCGGCTTTTTGGAGCTTTTGCCCTCTGCCTAGAAGTCTTCCATTATGGTGCCGTGTCTGCTGGGACCTACAGGGCGCTCCACAGGGAACCATGTGGTCATGTACCTCAAGCCCAGCCTAGCAGGGGTCAATTGTCTCAGCCCCACCCCTCCCCACCCCCAGTATCCTCTCTCCTTTACAGATCATTCACTAAGTTCCAGACACTGCAGAAGGCACACTGACTAATATTAAATACTAGCCCAGCTACCCCGCTGGGCTGTCCCTCTTAGAAATGAGGAACTGGAGGGTTAAGTGGATTTCTTAAGGTCGTGCAGCTGGTAAATGGCAGAACCAGGATTTGAACTCAGGTGTGTATGACTTCAAAGGAAGACACCACTGAGGCCCCTCCTCTACTGGGTCTGCCTCCCCCCACCCCTGGCTCCTCAATGATGACTCCTGTAGGACAGGATGGAGCAACTTGCTTCCAGCTATTATCAGATTTCTGCTTCCCCCTTCTCTCCTCTAGAAAACAAATTGATTCATCAAATTACACCTTTAATCTGTCCTAGGGAAGGGGAGGAATGGGACTCAGCCTCCCCAGCAGGGAGCAGGACGGGTAATCAGCTCACCCGTCCTCCCCAGCTCCGGCACAGCCACCCATGCTCTATCCTCCCGTGATTAAACACTAATTGCCACCATGCTCTCAAATTGAGTATTTTAATTTCCAGAAACGCAAAGTACATTTCAATCAGTTCCTCTCCCAAACCATTCCTTCTTAGGAGCCAGGACAAGAACATAAGCCCCCCAAGGCCACAGACAGCTGAGCCCCGCTCCTGCACTCCTGCCATCCCTCTCCCCCGCAACCAACGCTTCTCTCCTTCCCACATACCCCGTGGCGGGGCTGTGGGCACTCGAAGTGTGTGGGAGCATCCAAGAGACCCTACAATTGTCAGTTCAGAAAAGTGAGGCAGCCCCCCCACAACCATGGGGTCAGAAAAGGGGACGGGGACTGTCCACTAGAGGTAGAGTCCAGGCTGCCTGCTCCTCACCTGCCCCTGACCCTCTCCCTGCACACGGTCATTAGATTCTCATTCCAGCCTTCGGAGTGGACAGAGGCTGGGCAGGAATCCCAGTGGGAGCAGAGACTGGAGGACTGGACACCTGGCCCTTAGTTCCAACTCTGCTACACATCTCCCCTCTCTGGCTCTTAGGGTCCCCATCTGTCCCAGGAAGGGGCTGGGAAGGGGCTCACAGTCATAGCTGGAAGGTATGTGCTTCCCAGGCACAGGCCCGGGGCCAGGACCCAGCTGGCTGCAGATTCCCCTGGGGGTTCTCAGGAGGGGCCAGAAATTTTTTTTTTTTTTTTTTGAAACAGAGTCTTGCTCTGTGGCCCAGGCTGGAGTGCAGTGGCATCACCTTGGCTCACTGTAACCTCCACCTCCCAAGTTCAAGAGATTCTCCTGCCTCAGCTTCCTGAGTAACTGGGATGACAGGCACCGGCCACCACACCCAGCTAATTTTTGTATTTTTAGTAGAGATGGGGTTTCACCATGTTGGCCAGGCTGCTCTTGAACCCCTGACCTCAAGTGATCTGCCTTCCTTGGCCTCCCAAAGTACTGGGATTACGGTCGCGAGTCGCGCCTAGCCAAACTGGCATTTTTAAAAGGCTCTCCAAGCTGGGCATAGTGGCTCATGCCTGTAATCCCAGCTACTCAGAAGGCTAAGGGGGTATGATCCCTTGTGGCCAGTAGTTGAAGACCAGCCTGAGCAACATAGTGAGATTCTGTCTCTTAAAAAAGTAAAAATAAATAAGTAAATAAAAATTAAAATGATAAAAAGCCTCTCCAAATGATTCCAATATGTAGCTGGGGTTTGGGAACTGCCAGGCTAGTGCAGTCCTCTCTGTTGACGGGCATGAATATGGGCCCAGAGAGGGTGAGCCTCTAGCCCAGAATCACACAGCAAGTGAGAGATGCTAGCCAGAAGATAGCTAACAGCCCTTCCAGTTTGGACATTTCAGAAAAGCAGGTGAACAAACACACACAGTGAAGGGAAACAGGGGTGTAGCACCCACTGTCATGGAGAGGAAGGGTTGCTGAGAGTTCTGATCAAGAATTCCTACTTGAGAACCGCATTCCCTCCACAATGTTAGCTGTAGGTCTTGAGCAAGTTACTCCATCCCTAAAAATAAAGCTGGGGCTAGGGATTTAACTGAGGTCTCTCCAAGGCTCTGGAACCCTCCTTCCAGGCCAGCTGGAAGCATAATAAATAATAACAACAATAGCAGACATTTGTTGAGCATTTACTAAGTCCAGGAACTAAGCTAAGCCTTCCGCGTGGATTGCTTCTTTCTAGCCACTCCACCATCCTAAGAAGGGCTATCTTATTTCCCTCTACAGCTCCTACAGGTGAGCAAAGCGCGGCTCGGGGAGGTAGCTCCCGCTGGAATCGAGCAGAAACGTCTCGGCTGGGAATCAAACCCAGGGTCGGTCAGTAGTGGCCGCGCTTTAGGACCCGGAGGTGCACGGAAGACCCAGCGGAGCGGCGCGCACCCCGGGCCCAGAGCTCGTTAGCCGGGCGCCGCGGGGGCCTTCATTAAAGCTCAGCGACGCGCAGGCTGCCCGCAGCGGTCCCGCCTGGGCGCTCCGGGCTGGCCCGGACCTGCCGCGTCGGCCCGGGAGCATCTGGGAAGGGGGCACGGGGCGGGGATCGGTAGGGCCGCCGATGTTCAGGGACTGTCACCCACCCCCTCCCCAAAGCCAGGGAGTAGCGGGGAGAGGGGCGAGTGCACTCGGGTATTGGGGAGAGCATCAAATCGGGGTGGGGGGGGCCGGTGTCACCGAGCTGTCCCCAAACCTCGAACGGCCAAGGCCGAGTCACCCCCGCCCCACCCCCACACACTATGCACCCATTTCACAGATGGCAGGTCCTAGCTCAGACGGTTAGGGCAGGCCCAGAACCGCCTCGCCATCGCCGGTTCCCAGGCCTGATTGAGAGGCTGGAAACGAGGGTGGGAAGGGAGTGAGGACCTGTAGGCTCTGCCAGAGAACTTGGGCGGGGGCGGAGCGGGGCATCCAGGAAGAAGCCCCCACCCCAGCCTTGGATAGGATAGGGTAGTATAGGATAGGCGGAGTAGAGAAGGGCCATGGGCTCCGGTGGCCGCAGGTCCCACCGGCATCCACCAGGGCGGGGGCAGCAGGAGCAGGAACCCGCCTGCCTCCGCACCTCATCGACTCCCCTCTCCCGCCCGACTCCAGTCTCTGCGCCCGGTTGGCCACCC
>NC_045452.1:19053531-19176050 GCF_002776525.5 Piliocolobus tephrosceles
GCGGGGAGACTCGGTATTGCACACACCTCTTAAATATTCAAATGTGTAAATGCATTAGCAATTCCGGCTAATAAACAAAATAAAATACAAACATTTACAAAACTAAAATTTAAGAATAATATTAGTGAAGATGAAGCCGGAGAGTGTGAAGCCAGCAGACACACAGAAGTTTCAGTGAACCGCCCCTGTTTTGATGGTGGCTGCTCACTAGGTTTGCTGTCCGCTGCTCTGGGTCCCCCTCTCCTTCCCCATCTCCCTCCGTCTTCTGGCCTCACACCCACCTCTCCTCCCCCTCCCTGCAGCCCCTCCCTGCGCTGAAGCCCCTTGCACCCCTCCCCCATCTCCTCGGAGGGTGGCTGGACGCAGGACGGAGGAGCGGGGCTGCGGTGGAGCCATGGGGATGATGAAGAGTGGGGGCAACCGAGCCGTCTGCAAGTCCCCAGGATCCCGTTTGGGAGGGGATTCCCAGTCCAGCTTCAGATATCTCCCCACCTCACAGACGCAGGGTCCCAGTGTAACCTTTGATGGGTGAAAGGGTTGGGAGTGAGAACTAAGAGCAGGGGGCATGGCCGGCACGGTGACTCCCAAAGGATTACAGGATTACTCCTGTAATCCCAGCACTTTGGGAGGCCGAGGCGGGCAGATTGCCTGAGCTCAGGTGCTGGAGACCAGCCTGGGCAACATGGCGAAACCCCATCTCTACTAAAAATCAAAAAATTAGCCAGGCGTGGTGGTGGGCGCCTGTAATCCAGCTACTCAGGAGGCTGAGGCAAGATAATTGCTTGAACCTGAGAGGCAGAGGTTGCAGTGAGCCGAGATCGCGCCACTGCACTCCAGACTGGGAGACAGAACAAGGCTCAGTATCGAAAAAAATATAAATATATAAAATAAAAATTAAAAAGTGGTGGGTGAAGCCCCTGCTGGACCACTAGAGAGACGGGGTTTCACCGTGTAGGCCAGGACGGTCTCGGTCTCCTGACCTCGTGATCCACCCGTCTCGGCCTCCCAAAGTGCTGGGATTACAGGCATGAGCCACCGCGCCAGGCCTTCATTGTCCCCTTCTAACACTTCCAATCCCCTATGGTAAGCCCCCCCCCCCCCCGCCCCCGTTCCACTCTATTTTCATTTGGCCCCGAGTCCTGAGTGAGTGACCCCTGCGCAGTCCCTGGCCCCATTGCCCCAGCTGTTCTTCACTGATGATGGCCGACGCTGCCTGACCTCCAGGTTCCTCAGACTCACTGAATTCTTTGGCACCTCCGGGCCATGTTGCATGCTGTTCCCCCTGCCCCGACTGATCTTTCTGAAGCCCTTTGCCTGGCTGGCTCCATCTATCCCTCTGCTCAGCAGCCTCTTAGCGGCACCCTCTGTGACTCCCAGTCTTCATCCAGCTTGCTTCCTCATCCCTCACAAGGCCCTGGCTCCCCCAAAGCCCTGGGCACTGCCTGTACTTAGGCATCATCTGATTATTTGCTTCATGCTGGGTGTTGCCGTAGGACCCCAGCTCAGGAACTCCAGGAGGGCAGGGCACATCTGCCTTCCTCACAGCTGCAGCCGTGGCTCCAGAGACTGACGCTGTGCCTGGGTGGAGGCGTCTTCAGTCAATACTTACCGAATGCATGACTCCATGGAAGGATCAAGGAGTGGAGGACCAGACTGGCAGATGGACGTATGGACTGGGCCAGATCACAAAAGGTCTTAAGTATTAGCGTAAGAAGGTGAGTGGGGCCCAGGAAAGATCTTTCATTTTTCCTTCCCTTTACCAGATGCCTGATTTTGTTGGGTCCCCAGGCTTACGTTGAAAGCGTAATAAATGTGTTTCCCATATCCTAAAATCTTCCCAGCCACCCTGGCCCTCCCCAGTCACACACACAAATGGAGCCTGGGAGGCCCAGCAGGGCATGGGGGTGGAGGCTGTGCCAGGCAGTGTGGGTCACCTGGAGGCCAGAGGCCCTTATCAGGTTCTCCTTTGCCCTGGGTGGCCTCTTGGGCCTTGTTGCTGACTCCACGCCTGTCCCCTCCCTTACCCAGACAATCCAGAGGTGTCAGCATAGCCCAAGGCAATCCTCAGGGCCTAGTTACAGAGTCACCCTCAGAAAAGAGACACTGGGACCCGAAAAGAGGCTTGGCGGTCCCTGGTTGCTCCCCATTAAACCTTGGCCCGACTCAGGCCCTGGGCTCTCCTGGGCAGTGCTGTGTGGCTCCACTGAATATGTGAGCACCAAACTTGGAGGTCTTAATCCTGGGGGCTCATAGCACCGTGGGGCTGCTGTCTCTCTTCCTCAGTGAAGCGTGGGCATGGCCGGCATACTTCCACCCTCACAGGGACAGGCAGAACAGAGAGGCGGTGAGAAGGGGCGCACAGCTGGAGAGAGTCCCGTAGCCTCTCTGTGCCTCAGTTTACCAGTCTGTTAAGAGGGGGTTGTCTCATTATGTTAAGTGAGATAAGCCAGATGCAAAAGAACATATATTTTATGATTTCACTGATGGGAGGTACCTGGAATAGTTTAATTCATAGAGACGAAGACCAGCGGTTACGGGGGGTTGAGGTGGGAGGGGCGTGGCACAGGGCGTGCAAGCTTCTATTCGGGATCATGCAGAAGCCCCGGAAATGGATGATGGTCATGGCCACACGGGATTGTGAATGTACCGAATGCCACAGACCTGTATACTTACAAAGCTAAAATGGTCAATTTCATGTTACGTACATTTTACTGCAATTTAAAACACACACATAAGAGGTGGACCTCCCCTCCTGTGCGGGGCTGGTTGGGGGGGTCACACCAGGGAAGGGCCTGGGGACATGAGCCCGGAGGAGCTGTGCTGAGCCCCCCGAAGTAGTAGTGGAAGGGCTGCAGAGTTTTGACCTCCTTCTCAGTCCTGGGACCATTCCTGAGCTCAGGACAGGGCTGAGAGCAGGTGGAGCCCAAGGACCTGGGGTGGAGCCAGAGGGGTCCTGGGCGCTCCGCTGGCCTCCCCCGACACCCAGCCCCTCACCTTGTCTGCACCTCCATCTGCAGCTCAGCGAAACTCTTTCCCTTCCTTTAGAGGCTGGCATAGACCATCAGGCCTACCTTCCAGGAGGGGAGACTGAGGCCCCACCAGGCTCACAGACACCCCCATAGTCAAATGACCTGGTCCATTCCAAGTGGAGCCTGTGACCCCACCCCACCCCTGAGCTTCTCCCACTGCATTTAAGCCCAGCCTAGCCCAGCACTGGGAGCTGTTCTGGAAACAGGGCACTGTCTGCCCCAAGTCCTGCCTGGAACTGGCACCCCACCTACTCCTAAGTGCCCCTCTTAGTTGGCAAATGCCTAGAGAGTCTCCTTCCTTCCCTCCTGTGCCACAGCCATCCTGAGAATATCCTCACAGAGAAGAAAGAGGCAAGGAGATTCCTAAAAAAAGCCCAATATCCTGGTGAGAAGCTGCTATTAACCTCCTGGGAAGCTCCAGAGAAGAAATAGCAGGGAGCGGGGAGGCTGCCCGACTCCTGGGCAGTGATGGAGAGCCAGGAGGCGGTGTCAGGTGGCGGGTGGGTGGAGAGGCGGCCGGATCCAATGATTCCCATCACACATTCAGCGTCTGGCAGCTCCCACTGAGTGAGTACCTGCTGAATGCTCAGGGGCCTCTGCAGGCGCGGCAAACCTTGAGGCCAGAGCCAGGGGTGCCAACTCCATGGTACAGATGAGAAAAGTGAGGCCCAGGTGAGGCAATGGGCACGTGGGCGTAGCCAAGGTCACACAGTTGAGGAAGGCCGGGGCTGCAGCTTTCAAACCACGTCTGTCTGAAGCTGAAGTCTAGGAGAGAACTAGATGGATGGAGGGCAGCAGGGCAGAGATTGGACTGAGAGAGAGAAGGAGAGAGGGAGGGAGACGGGGAGGGATAAAGAGGGATGGAGAGAAAGACGGGGAGAGAGCAAGTGAGCCGGACCATGAGGGGCGCCCACCGACCTCACCAGCAGCCAGGGGGCAGGGGTCACCATGGAAACTGTGTGCTTAGTGGCAATGTGGCAGCATGGGAGGGGCGGTGCAGTCTTGAGTGGGTTAGGTGGGCCTCAGAGGCTCGCACGGCAGTGGTGTAGGGCAGGAGCTGAAGGGGTTCAGTCCCTCCCACCTTACTGCTGTCCCCTCTGGAGTCCTGCTGCTCCACCACTATGGCCAGGCATCCTCTCTCCTTGCCTGTCTCAGGTCCTCCTGTGCAGCTGTGGAGGACGGAACTAGGTAGGCAGTACCTGCCTTTCCTCTCCAGCTCTGGGCTGAGCCCACTGTGCTCACCAGCCTGGGCCTAGAGGAGGAGGGAAAGTCTAAAGCCCTGGGTCCTGGTCCCTGCTCTGTCACTGGTGTGCTGTGCAGCCCTAGGCAAGCCACCTTCCCTCACTGGGCCATATTTCCAAGATGGTTGAAGGTTTCCCGGAAAATTCTATTTCTGGGGTTTTCACACTGTCTGAGAACAGCCCCATCTCAGAGAAATCTCTTGGGTGCTATTTGGAGAGAACTGATTCTGGAGTCCAAAGCCTCAAAGCCTGACTCCCATCCCTTCGTTAAGCACCTGCCACGTGCCAAGCAGTGCTTCAGAAGCCAGAAATACTGGTTTCGTTGGTGAACTCAAACCCCTAACAGTTCTGAACCTTGGTTTCCTCGTCTGCAAAATGGGTCAGTGAGGACAGAGCCCCTCCTCAGAATGAGGAAGAGGCACAAATGAGACCATTTAGGGGAATTCTTCCCACAGGCAGGTCGCTACCAGGATCCTCCTCCAGCTGGGGCCTTGTGGTCAGACAGACCTGGGCTCCAAGCCCGGCTCACCCACTCGCCATTTGCACTGCCCTGTAGGAGCCCTGACCCTGACATAAGACAGGCACAGGAGTGGCCCGCCATCTGCGTTAGTCATCCCAACCTGTCCCCTCGCCCCCCCATCACCGCCGCACCTCCATTCATTCTTTACACTCCTTCCCAAGAAAGGATGAGGGCTTGGGTCCATGGAGACCGAGCAAGTCTTCCCCTGAAGACTTGAAGAGGCACGGACAAGCCGAGTGAAGCAGAGCTTTCTACATATCCATCCCCTGCTCAAAAACCTTCCATGGCTCCCTATTGTCCTGCAGGTGACCCAGCTCCTCCCCAGCATTCAGTCCTTCAGAATAGGCCCATCTGCCCCTTTCTGCCATTACTGCCCTTTCTCTAGCCTCCCTCTAGCAGCACCTGTTCCCCAGTGTCTCCTGCGCACCCCCTGTCCTCTTGCACAGGAGGGGGAGAAGAAGGGCCATTCCAGGCAGAGGGATCATCCTATGCAAAGGCTCTGTGATGCGATGGGAGGAGGGGGGTGCAGTGGGGCCCTCCCCCGAGGTGCAGCCCTGTCCTGCGCTCTGCTGAGCGGAGTCCTCCCTCCCGGGCCCCCCCAGTCCTGGGTCCCACTGCTGCCCCTGGGTTTTTTCCACCTTGCTCTTCCGGAAATCCACTCAAATTTCTCCGGGGCCGGGAGCCGCTGGGCTTCACTGTTGATTTTTCACAAGTGATTATTGGCGGTAGAATTTGTCACCTGCACAAAGAAAGGAAAATGAACCTCTCATCAGAGCCAGTCTGTGGGCCGCTGAGGAGACTCAGCTTCAAGAGCTGGGGAACAAGGTGTGGCGGGGGAGGGGGGCACAGGAAACGGAAGGGGGGAGGGGGGCACAGGGAAGGGAGGGGAGGGGAGGGGGGAGGGCTGCCCAGGGCCAGGCCCAGATCGGTAGGTCTGTTTCAAGCCCCCATTCATTGGAAGATGGGGAAATTGAAGCTCAGAGAGCCCGAGAGCCTTGCCTGAGGTCACACAGTAGCTAAGGGACAGCTTACCTGGGCCCACTCAGCACCCCATGAATGCTGGCAGGGTGGGTACCCTGGGGCTCAAGTCACAGAAACAGAAAGGAATATGGCAGATGGTCTGGTCCCAGGCCTCTTCAATTGCACAGAGAGACTGAGGCCTCAGAGGGACCGGAACTTGCCGAGGACACACAGTGAGGCCACAGCAGGGCGGAGACTGGAAGGCTGAGACTCTACTAGAGGCTCCTGAACCTCAGCCCAGCTCCTTCCTCTGTCCAAGGAATCCCATGAGTGAGGCAGGTGGGGGCCCCAGCTGCAAAGGTCTGCGTCCCAGGTCCACTCCTCCCTGCTCCCCCGCCCTTATGCCCCTGGGCTCTGAATGGGTGGCTTTGGGACAACCTGACCTCACTGAGCCTCAGTTTCCCCACCTGGAGATGGGCACCACACCCGCCCATTTCTTGGTCTGCTGTGAGGGTTCCCATCTGCTGGCTGATGCCCGCCTCTCCCGCTGCAGGCTGCCTCCAGTCTGAGGTTTCTGTCTCTCTCTCAGCCCCCGCCCTGGGCTCCACTGTTGGTTTCACGCCTCCTCCGCCTCCACCTTGGCCAGCTTCCCTCATTGCTGTGAGCCGAGCCTGTCTTGCTCCCTCCCCAGTGCTCCCGCTGCTCAGCCGTGAGGATGATCAACACCCACCAGGCTGCCGGCCACCAGCAGGAGGGAGCGCAGAGAGCGCGCCTGGCTGGCACCCACCCCTCGGCTCCCAGACCCACCCTCCCGGACCCCAGCCTCCTCCACTCATCTCCAGTTTGCACCCATTTCAGTCCCCCCAGTCCTATCCAGCCCCTCCAGCTCCCAAACCCTTTCTAATCCTCCCCACACCCTCTCCAGCTCTCCCAAGCCTCCTGGCCCTCATCTTCCCCAGTTTCCTCCAACACTATTGCTCCTTATGCCCCTCACACCCCCCCTGGATCCCTTAAGCCAGGCCTCTGTCAGAGAGCGAGTGGGACAGGGCAGTGGGTGGAGGCATGCCCCACTGCCCACGCCCACCTGCCCATGCCTCCCAGTCTACGCCCCCTGCCCACGCCCCCTGCCCATGCCTGCCTGCCCATGCCACCTACCCACACCCCCTGCCCATGCCCCCCTGCCCACACCTGCCTGCCCATGCCCCCGCCCACGCCACCCTGCCCACACCCACCTTCAACACAGTGGTGGCAACCACCACCCCTCCCACAGCCCAGTCACCACACTCACACAAGTCCTACACACACTGCTCCCACAGATACCTCCTATACTCACACACAAATCTACACGCACACATACACCGTCACCCAGGAGCCCTGACCCCATTCCAAACCTCTAGCGTCGCCAGCTCTCAGCACCAGGTGGACAGGGCACTGGGAGTGGACAGGAGGGGCAGCAAGACACAGGCTCAGGGCGCCCGGAGCACCCCCTGCTGCCCCCACACAGGCAGCCTTCCTGGTCCTGGCCCAGTGCCAGCCTTGATTCTTGGGAACACATTCCTCCCGGCCCTCATCCTGGTGCCTCTGATGTGGCAGGAGGAGAGGGACGCTGTGACCCACTGTGGCCACACTATCACTACCCCCTTCCACAAGAGCTACATGCACGTGGCCCTCAGGGGAAGCCCGATCCCCAGCATGGCTGACATGCACAGTCCTCAAAGGCTGACCTCTGCAAACTGCTTCTCCTGTCCTGGCACCACTATGAGCGTCCCCTCTGCCACAGGCGACCCGCCCCGTCCACGTCTGCCCTCACCCTGCTCCTCAGGTGTGCAGGGGGCGCTGAGGGGTGAGTTCCCCCAATGGGCATCATGATCCCATGCCGCCTCCATGCCCAGAGCACACATCCCCCCCCGCTCTGCCAGGGGGTCCTCCCCACTCTCTTCCCTGCTGTCAGCACCACTCTCCCACCAGGAACCAGCCAAGGTACCTGTCCCTGTGGGGCCACGCTCCTGAGAGTCCCTGCAGAGTAGGCCTCTCTCCTCTGGGTCCCCCTTCACCTGGCACTGCCTCCATCACAAAGACGTACTTGGCCTACTACCTGCCTGTGCTCCCCTCTGGTCCCACCAATCTGTGTGCACCTTGCATCCTGCCACACTGGCCTCCTCCTCGTCATCCGCAGTCTTTTCTCCTCTTTGGATGTCATTGTGCAGTTTCCTCTATGCCCCTCCCTCCCCATCATCTTCAGAAGCCACCTCCTCCAGGAAGCCTTCCCAGATGCTCTGCAAGGTGACACTGGGAAGTGATGGGCAGGCTTTGGACCCAGGATGATCTGGGTTCTCTCCCTATCTGTGTGACCTCAGCAAGTCGATCCACTTCTCTGAGCCTTAGTTCCTTATGCATAACATGCATTAATAACATTCCCTGTCAGGGAGTCAAACGCCCTGGCACACAGTAGGTGCTCCACAGCCCTGAGGCACACCCGCTCCCCTGCAAAGGGCCATGTCCTCCTTGTTTTTTATTTTTGTTACTGTTGTCTTTTTTTTTTTTTTTTTTTTTTGAGATGAAGTCTCACTCTGTCGCCCAGGCTGGAGTGCAGTGACACAATCTCAGCTCACTACAGCCTCTGCCTCCCGGTTCAAGCAATTCTCCTGCCTCAGCCTCCCGAGTAGCTGGGACTACAGGCACACGCCGCCATGCCCGGCTGATTTTCGTATTTTTAGTAGAGACAGGGTTTCACTATGTTGGCCAGGATGGTCTCGATCTCCTGACCTTGTGATCCGCCCACCTCGGCCTCCCAAAGTGCTGGGATTATAGGCCATGGCCTCCTTGCTTTTACCCTCAGCAGGGGGTGTTTTCTTTGTCCCACTGTTTATGTCCGCTGTCACCCTCTTTCCCCATTGGCCCTGACATCTGCTGACCCCAAACCGCCCCCAGAAGCGGTACTGAGCACTTCCCATCCACCCTCGCCTGGAATCCTCTCCACCATCCTCTCAAAAGCACTCACTAACCTCTCTGGGCCACAGATTCTTGGTTTCTTTGTCATTAGAACGGGATAATAACACCGGCCTGAGGTTGATGTGAGAATTAAGGGAGATAATTCGGGAAAAGCACTTGGCCCAGTGCCTGGCTCAACACTTGGCGGCCACATCACGCCTGGGTTTATAGTTGAGAGTCTATTATTGTTCTGGCCTGGAGGAGCTCCGCCTGTGCACACGCTGGGCACTTCCCCAAACCTCCCAGACCAGACCCCAGGAAAGGCTGGCCTTGAGGGCCCTGGCCGAGGAGCGGGTGGGGTGAGGCCGAAGCAGGTTCCCCACCCACTCAGAGTCCAGAGTGCCCTCCAGCCTCCAGCACCTCCTACCCCGCCCCTCCTTCCCTCCCAACCCAGGCCCTGGGTGGCCCTGGCAGCTGCTCTGTCCCCACTCCACACACCCCTCCTGCCTTTCTCCTCTTATTTCTTCTTGAAACCGCTTCTCCAAAAGTTCATTCTGAAAGAAATCGATTTCCAAGCTGTTTGGAGATACAATTTGGTTTTTCATTTTGAAGAAATGATGGTGGAGGAAACATTTGGAGACTTAATCACCGGGGAAAGCCATGGAAATAAAGAATTCGTCTGGCCTTGGTTGGAAGCTAGGGGCCTGTGTTTATTCTCTTGCTGTGACAGCAGAAAACAGGTGCACACGGAGAGGCACGGCTCCTGTATGACACACGTATGTGCGCACCACATGCAGCACACACATGTTGTGAAACACACACATGCATATGGACTGTACACACCAAGACATATACACACACAGCCCTCAGTGAAACACCGTGGATGCCTCCAGCCCCCAGTCCCCTCAGCAGTGCAGGAACAGGGTATGGCTGGATTCTCTCCACCCCCAGCTCTCTGTCTCTGTCCCACGCCCTAATGCATCTTGCTCTTGGAATGACCCCATCTTCATTATCATTATTATTATTTTTTGAGATGGAGTTTCCCTCTTGTTGCCCAGGCTGGAGTACAATGGCACAATCTCAGCTCACTGCAACTTCTGCCTCCCGAGCTCAAGTGATTCTCCTGCCTCAGCCTCCCAAGTAGCTGGGATTTCAGGTGTGCGCCATTACACCCAGCTAATTTTATATTTTTCGTAGAGATGGGGTTTCAACATGTTGGCCAGGCTGGTCTCGAACTCCTGACCTCAGGTGATCCGCCCGCCTCGGCCTCCCAATGTGCTGGGATTACAGGTGTGAGCCACCGCGCCCGGCCTCCCATCTTCATTATCTCCAGAAAGGCTTGACTTCCACTGCTTTCCAAAGGTTCTTTCCAAATCTGAAGCAGGTATTCATAATCGCTGCCTCACTCAAGAAGCGTCACGAGCTCCCAATGACCTGGCTGGACAATAATCACATCCAAAACCATGGGCAGAAGCACCCACGCCTCCGGCCGTGGAAGCACCTCTGCATTCCGTGTCACTTCTGCCTCAGCAGCCCCTGACAGGATGGGCAGCTGCTGGGACTGTGCCTGGGGCCTGTAGCCGCACCCTTCATGTCATAGATAAACACGCTTACCCAAGAGGTCGAGGGACTCACACAAGATTGTACAGATGCTGGGTGGCAGAACACACACACACATCACTGGCTGCATCTCTCATTATCAGTTCATTCTTCTGTATCTGGAAGATTTTCAAGAGTTCACTATGAAGATGGGCCGCTGGGAAAGTCATAATGTCTGACATACTAACGCAGGGAACCCCCAAATTCCTTGGATTGGAGGACAGAACAGGCCCCATATTCCATCTAGTTCAACCCCTCTGATATTTGAACCCCTTTACAGTACCCTTGCCTACAGCTCTTCAGCCTGTACTTGCATACCTCCAGGGCTGGGGAGCTCGCTCCCACCTGCCCATCTCTGGTCTCTTGTGAAGATTGGAGTCCCTCGTTCTGCTGAGCTGAACTCTACCCCCGGGGATTCTCCCACCTTAGGTCTTGGGTGTCTGCTTTGGGGCTCCAAGCCTTCTCCTCTTCCAGCTGTCCTCAACCTCAGGAGCCCAACTGGGATGCCCTCCTCATTCCAAGTCTCTTGGCAGACGCCGGTGTGGGCCACGTTGAGGCTGGAAGTTCACAGACACGTGCGCACACGTATGAGGCATTTGGCCTTCATGCTGGGGAAGGAGGAGAGCAGGGCCCATCTTCTTGGGGGAGAACACTCCTTGGGGCTGGGGGTGCCAGGTGAGGGGCACTGTGCAGAGAGCAAGAACGAGGCCTCCTTCTCACAGAAGTCTTAGCAAGGGTCTTCCAGGCTCAGTGGAGGCAGGTGTGGCTGCGGGGTTGAAAAACGGGGCCGGGCGCAGTGGCTCAAGCCTGTAATCCCAGCACTTTGGGAGGCCGAGACGGGCGGATCACGAGGTCAGGAGATCGAGGCCATCCTGGCTAACACGGTGAAACCCCGTCTCTACTAAAAAAAAAATACGAAAAGCTAGCCAGGCGAGGTGGCGGGCGCCTGTAGTCCCAGCTCCTCGGGAGGCTGAGGCAGGAGAATGGCGTAAACCCAGGAGGCGGAGCTTGCAGTGAGCTGAGATCCGGCCAGTGCACTCCAGCCTGGGCGACAGAGCGAGACTCCGTCTCAAAAAAAAAAAAAAAAAAGAAAAAGAAAAACAAAGTGCCCTGTGTTAGGGGGCAGGGAAGGACTGAGGGCTTCCTGAGGTGTGAAAGGACGAGAAATGGGGCTGAGGTGGACACAGGGCCCCAGATGAGGGAGGGGCAGCCTTCCTGGAGTGTCTCCAAGCTGGTCAGTCCCCTGACCGTGCAGGGAAAAGCAAGGTCCGGAAGGTGAGGCCTGGCCCCGGGCCAGACCAGACCTCGGAGCACGGCTCCTGTGTCCAAACCCTTCCCCATGGTCTGGGTCTCTCTCCTGAAGAACGGGCTGTCCCAGGGAGGATACTCAGGGGCTTCCCTTCCCTCTCTCTGTCCTCAGCTCCCAGAGCCCACCAATCTGTGTCCTCTCTGAGGAATGTGACACCCGAGGGGACCTGGGGAGCGGGAAGGTGGGAGAGGATGTGGAGGTCAATCGGACCCTGCGAGCGGGACGGCAGAGCATGAGGGGTCAGGAGAAGATCATAAATATGATTGCTTGCTTGGTGGAGGCGGCATCATGGGAGGCTTCCTGGAGGAGATGAGGTAGGAAGTGAGCCCGAGGGGCTGGGGAGGTCTGTGTCTACCCGTCTTACACACTTACCCACAAGCTGGTTTCCCATTTGCTGAGCGTTTCCTGCATGCTGGGTGCTTCACAGGTCAGCAGGGCAGTCCATGATCTCCACAGAGCATCTGTCCTGCATGCCAGCCACTAGCCTGGGCTGGGCTGGTTGACTGTGATGGGCAGTCCTGGATCCCCGCTCCCCACGGCAATGTGATACACTCGGAAAGAGGCCAACCCGGGCACCAGGAGGCCTGGGTGCCGATCCCAGCCCCACCACTTATCTGTCATGCAGTCCAGAGGTGGCATAGGACTGTGTGCTTGTGAGAGCCAGAGGCTGATGGGATGGAGGTGGCCCGGTGGCCCTGCCCTGGACTCTCCCCACAGGGGCAGGTGGTAGAGAGGCACCGGTGCACAAGGCCCAGCCCTGGGGACCCACGGTGCCCCCGGCCCAGATTCCCTGCACCTGCCCCAGTTTGGGGCGGCCCGGCCTACTTCTCAAGGATGTTTGGAGGTTCCTGAGAGGCCCCCCAGGGGCCCTGTCCACACCCACCTCCAGTGTCTGCTCCCTCCTACAGTCACACAATCTGACCCCCAGCCTGGCACAGGCTAAGCCCCAGCACGGGGACTCCCTTTGCATCCCCTCCTCCCCCAGGGACATCAGATCTGCCAGTCCCTTCCTCCTCCTGCCCTGCCCTGCAGATAAGGCATGGGGTGGGAGGGGGGTGCAGGTGGGGCCTTGCAGGGCACATTGGTCAGCCCACGCCGTGGTTTACACCCCACCCTCACCACCATCATCTTACACCTCCAGCCCAGGAGATTCCAGCTTCTGCTTTCAAGGTGGGGTTGTGCCCACGGAAGTTAAGGCTCAGATTTTGAAATTTGAAATAAAAATTTGAAACTTGTGTCAGAGAGAGCAACATTGGAAGGACATTCCGGCCAATCCCTGGGCACAGAAGGCCTAAAAGCCAGCGTTCCCCGAGGACAGTCAAGAGGTAAGTGGGCGCGAGGCTCCTGTTCCCAAGAGATGCCCCCTATGAGATCAGGGAGCCAAGGCAGTGAGGAGCGGTGAGTGCTCACAGCAGCACCTGGTCCTGGCAGGCAGTGGGAACAGGGTGTGAGGCTGCGCAGCCTGTGGATGGAGAGGGCTGCTGGCTCAAAGGACACAGCACCCAGAGACACCCTTGTCGGAGAAGGGAGCCCCAGAGCTGGAGTCACAGACGCCCAGGAGTGAGCGGTTCCAAGGAGAACCTGATTCAACGGCGAAACCCCCACGTGGGCCGAGTTTGTCTAGAGTTTGTCTAGAAGGGGCCAGGTAGTAGTATAAACGGCAGGAACAGGGTGGGAGCCAAGGAAACGATTCAGTTTTGCTCCTGGAGGCAGAAGAAGTTCCATTGCTGCCACTTGAGTTTGCAGCCTGAGAAGGTCCCTCTGGCACGCAGTGTGCAGCTGACTGAGCAGACACTGTCGGGCGGCTGCAGGGGACTCGGTGACCTCAGTGAGCTTCAGCCACCCGGGGGGTGAGGGGAGGGACCCACTCACTCAGGCCCACTTCTGACCCCACGTTGCTGAGGAGGCTTTAGAGACGGCCCCAGGACCTATCCGCTCTTCCTCCCTGCCTCCCCACTGCAGGCCCCTAGACCCACCTGCCAGCCCCTTCCCCCTCCCCAGGCCTGGGCCCCTGGGGGCTGAGAGTGTGTGTGACCCCAGAGCCCCCAGTCCTGTCATTAGCGCTGATTATTCCCATCAGCACCCCAGGGTGGGAGGCGGCAGCTCTGGCAGAGTGTGTCAGGAGTGCCAGGCATCCCTGCTCCACGTTGGCTGTGGGTAGCCACCGAGGGGGGCGCCGGGAGGCGGGACAGGCAAGGTGGTGCTTCCCCACAACCCGAGGCCTCCAGGCCGTCTCCTTTCACCCCACCTCCAGCAGCCTCGGAGGGGCCCTCCCCTCTCAGAACTCCCCCACCCCTACCCCCCCCCTGCCCTATTCCATCTCCCTCCCCTGCCTGGAAGTCAGGAAACCAGGCTCTGCCCTCTAATCCTGTCCCTGCCTCAGTGGGCCGTGGGACGCCGGATACATGGCTTCTCCTCTCCGGGCCCGGTTCCTTCTCTTTTAAATGAGGGGTGCCATTTCTTGATTCCCTTCCAGCTGCATCAGACAGTCAACCCTCCTCCGTTGCAGTCCCCCGGGCCAAGTGGCCACCTGCCTGCCCCTCCTCCCTCCTCCCTCCTCTCCTCCTTCTCCCGTCTCTTCCTCTCCCTCTTCTCTCTTCTCTCCCTCCTCCTCTGTGTCTTCTTCCTGTTTTCTAGTCTCTTGCTCTTCTCCTCTCCTGCCCCCACCCCCAGCAACCTCCTCTCTCCCCGTCAATTAGACTGGCTCTGGCAGGAGGCTCAGAGAGCAGGCTAGGGCACCCAGCTGGAAAATTGGGTGTCGAGAGCTGTCTGGAATCCTAATGCCCTAGCCCTGCCCTCCTCCCCCTCCCTCACCTCTCCTCGAGTGACAGGTGCCGGGTGCTGGCACTGACTCTCTCAGTGGGGGCACCCTCCCACTGCTCTCATCCTGCCAGGCCTGCAGTCTCCTCTCACTGCCCCAAAGGCTCCTGTCACTCTGCCCCTTCCCCATGCTCCCGCGTTCCCCTACCCTCTCGACCTCTGACCATCCCCGAGTTCAAGGCTTGGAGGAAAGAGCAGCACTAGGCTGGGACTCCACACCTGCATGCTGGCCAGGCCCCCTTTCGAGGCCTCAGTTTGTGTGTCTGCGAAGCGAGGCTCCACCTCGGAGCCCTCCCCGCTCAGGCTGTGTGACCCCCAGAGGCGTCAGCTTTTCAGCCAATGCAGAGGGCTGCTGTGGGGTCACTCCTAACCTACTCTGGTGGCAGCCCCATTTCAAATCTTGTGTTTATTTTCACTGGGAATGGCTCTGGGCCAGGGCATGAGGATTCCAGTTTCTAGCAGATTCTCTCCTTCCCGTTCTGTTGCGGGAGTAGCCTCACTCATCTTTGTGCCTGCCTGGCCCCCGATAGACTGGGCTGCCCGACTCAGAGCCGGGAGCCACCCAGGGCCGGTGGGCATTCAGGTAACCTACGTCCTGGCCACCAGCGCCACCTAGTCTCATCCCGGGCAGCCCAAGAGGGTGCCCCTCTGGAAGTGGAAGGTACACACGCCTCACTCCCAGACCTCATGCCCTACCCTGTGGGTGCCGTAAGTCCGCAAGGTTCAAGGACGCCAATGGTTCACCCAACTCAATCGTTTTCTTTTGTTATTATTAATTACTTTTTACTCTTCACCCACGTACTAAAGTAACCCCCAACAAGTAGCCTTCTTGTCCTCTACCAAGCACACCTCCCCAGAGGGTGGAGCCTGTGCAGACTCCCAGAGGTGACTCCAGCAGCCTTTGGGGAACCGTCACTATCAATCAGGCACCTGCTGTGTGTCAGGCACATGCTGGGATTCTGGGGACACAGCAGCGGACCCTGCCAGCAAGTCCGCTTGTCTCACATTCTGCAAACAAAATAGAAAAATAGTTCATTTCAGAGTGGCCGGTGGCATGAAGGAAAGAAAGCAGAGTGAGGGGATGCTGACCCAGGGTAGGGCCAGATTGGAGGGCTCAGGGAAGACGCCACGGGGGAGGTGACCCTGAGATGCGCCCAAAATGATAAGAAGCTGGCGTGGCAAAGTTGGGATATATATACCATTCTAGATGGAGGCGGCAGTAAGTGCAAAGGCCCTAAGGCTGGAACACTTGTGGTTGTTTGAGCAACACGTGGCCAGTGTGGCTGGGGCAGGAAAGTGGCAGGGGAGGCTCTCCCACCCAGATCACATCCTGCCTGAATGGCCACTCCTGGAAGGAGTTTGTGACGCATTCTAAGGGCAAGAAGTAGCCACTGGAGGCTTTGTAGGAGAAATGCACTCTGATGTTCGTTTTTAACGATCTTGCTAGTTCTGGCTGCTGGGCACAGATGGGGGTGAAAGAGATGGCCAAGGCTGAAGCAGGCAGGCCATTAAAGAGGATGCTGCAGTGATTCAGGCAAGGGGCCAAGTGGCTTCACAGAAAGGCAGAGAAGTGGCTCTGGCCTATACAGAGACCACAGGATGGGATCTACTCAATGTGTCCTGCCCATGAGAGCAGTAAGCCCTTTCCTGGAACCCTCTCCCATGTTCTCACCTCCGCTGCCCCGGAGCTGCGTACCTTGGTTCCTTTTGATTCCTTCTCTCCACCAAAGTCCTTCCTCCTCTTGTATCCAGTCTTTAGCATGCGTCGTGAGTCCCCAGCTATATCTGGTTCCGCGACTGACCCAGTGGGGAATTAGGTCCTCAGGGAAAGGGGAGTGGGGAGGAGCAGAGGCCCTCATGGGGTCTAGTCTAATTGAGTTACTTTTATAAAAGACAGCCAGACCATTCGCGCGGCAAATATTCATCTCCGGCTGTTTTTCAGCCTGTAGCTTATTATATGGTAAGAGTGTCTGTTCCCTTTTCAGCCTTGAGTCACTTTACAAAGGCCACCCTTCTATCATCTAGGTCTGGGTGATGCTAGGGTCCAGGACAGCGTGGAGCGTTGTAAGCGAAGGAAAAGGCAAGAAATCGCACAGTGGGGAAAGATATTTGCAACAGGACTCTTAATTACAAATCAATGAGAGAAACGGAGATAACCTCATAGAAAAATGGATCAATGGCCCGAATAGGCATTTCACAAAAGAGGACAATCAAATGGCCCATAAAGATATGAAAAAGTGCTCAGCTTCATCATCAGGAAATGCAAATTAAAATCACAGTGATTAGCAATTGACACACCCACCAGAGGGAGTAAAGCGCAAAACGTACAACCTAGCCAGGCTTGGCCAGGAGGCAGCAGCCCAAGTGGAACTTTCATCTCTGGTGGATGGCAGTGTAAACCTCTGCAAGCACTTTGGAAACTCGAATGGTATCTAGGAAGGAGGAACACACATTTGCCCTATGACTGAGCGATTCATTCCTAGGTTTACACTCAACAGGAGCGAGTACATATGCCCAAGAAAAGACGTGTGAAAGAATGCTCATACCAGCTTTCTTCATCGTCTTGCCAAACGGGAAACAACCCAAATGTCCATCAACGGTTGAATGCATAAATCCATTGTGGTGTATTTCACAGCAACGAAAATGATCCAACCGCTGCTCCGATCCACATGAATGAATCATGACGCGTTGCTGAGGGAAAGACGCCAGTCTCAAACAAGGGTGTCGGGCAGGATTCGGTTCATGTGGGGCCCAAAGCAGGTTGGAAGTCAGGACAGCAGTTCCCCTCGCAGCCCTCAAGGGAGAGGCTGGCAGGGCTGCGAAGGGCCTCATGGAGCACTGGCCATGTTCTTCATCTTCATCAGGAGGCTGTGCCGTGGTCGTGTTTACTTTGTGAAATATCTATTGTTTTGATTGGCATGCTTTCTGTATGTGTGTATACACATGTACATTCACTTCAGTTATCATTAACTTCACAAATAATAAAACACTGCAGAAGGTATTTAGAGTAAAAGGAATGACCACTCCCTACTCCGCATGACTTAGGTATGTGGCCTTCCGTACCTTTTTCTATGCAATTGTACGGCTTAGTTGAGTGTGGAAAAAGAAAAAAAGAAAAAATACACATACACACACAACCCCCTCCCCAGTGACAACCCCAGACATTGCCAAATGTCCCCGGGGGTAGGACTGCCAGAGTAAATACAGGACGTACAGATGGGATCCTACCATATCTTATGGAATTGTTGCTATCTTTCATTTAATACAGGGGTTCTCACCCTTGTCACAACTAACATTTTAGGCTAGATAATTTTTTTTTCGTAAGCTGTCCTATGCATTGTAGAATGTATGACAGCATCTCTGGTGCCTTCCCATCAGATGCTGGCGGCACCTAACCATCCCCAGTGACAACCAAAAATGCCTCCAGACATTGCCAAATGTCCCCTGGGGGTAAGGCTGCCAGAGTAAATACAAGACATCTAGTTAATGTGCACTGTCTGAAATTCAGCTCGAACCGGCTGCCCTGCATTTTTATTTCCTCTACCTGGCAGCCTACCTAGGGGGCAAAATGACCCCTGGTTGAGAAGAGACGACATCTCTCGTCGCTGGGTCCTTTTCAGGACGGGAGGATACCCCCTCATTCTTTTCAGCGCTCTGCTGTGTTCCATGGCGGGGACAAGCCATAGCCTGTCAGTCTGTCCGTTGGGATGGACACAGCGCTCACTAGCCAGTGGGAGGTTTTCTGCCACAAGTGACAGAAATCCCTGCTCAGCCTCACGCGGGCCACAGGCCCATCCACAGTGCTGCCTGGCAGGGAGCATCGGCCCCTTGTGTGTTCTGCTCTTCCCCAACCCCAGTCAGGCTCATAGGTCGGCCTCCGCATCCAGGCTGGCGGGGTCCGAGGCCACCTGCGGATTGGCTGAGACTGGTCACTGCCCACACCTGACCTGTCACTGGCAGAGAGTGTGCTCACCCTGAGACCCATCAGGAGCCCCTGCCGTGGTGGCGAGGTGGAGGTGGAGGTGGCGCTGGCTCTCCTTCCGAGGCCCCTGTAGGGTGCGGTGAGCCACGGGTATCATGAGGACAAATGCAGTCTGGGAGCCAGGCGGGCAGCAAACGCCATGTGCCAGTTCCGCATTTGCCCTGTTGCGAAAATGCACCATCTATGCCCACAACAACAACCAGAGGCTCAAATCTGATGGCGGTGCCCACGGGCTGGAAGTCCCTCTGTATACCAGCTGTTCTTCTAAGCTAGAAACGTAGCTCTTCAGGCCCCGTGTGACCTGTGCCCATCCTCCCACCAGCCAGTTCTTCCGCCTTCCTCTCTGGCTTCCTTGCTCCTCCTCTTCAAACCCCTGCCCTACCTGGCGGCCTTTGCATCTGCTGTTCTCTTTGCCTCGGATCATGCGTCCTAGGCTTCCTCACATTGTCAAGTCCCTTCTCAGACCTCACCTCTGCAGCGGGGCCACCCCTGAGCACCCATTGATTGTGGCCTTGTCTCCCCACCCAAGAGCTCTCCTTCCCAAGTTTTGCCAGAAGCCCCATCAGACATGTACCCTCAAGTGTCAGCTCCTGGAGGGCCCAATTCCTGGTGACTGCTGTGGTCTTAGGCCCTTCTGAGTACAGTCCGTGGCCGGGGGAGCCTCTCCACTCACACCGAGTGAACTCAGCAAGAGAGGGTGCCTTTGTGCTCTGCAGAATGCAGTCCGGTCCCATATCCACAGCCATGAAACCCAAATACTCCCAGAACCAGAACCATACTCCTTTTCTTTTACCTATTTGCCAGCAAACCTGACCGAGATGGATGTGAGAGTGTTCAGCGTCTTTGTTTATCCCACTTACTGTGCTATGTGTGCAGCTTGCTGAAGAAATAATGTGTTTGGTCAGGGGGTTGTCTTGGGCTGAGTTCCCCAAAAGCAAAGCCTGAGACGGGACTTGAGTGCAGGGGGTTTTTTGGAAGGTGACACCAGAATCCAGGAGGGAGCAACCAGGGAGAGTGAGATGCGGGTCGGGAGAAGATAATACAAGGGTGGTTAGGGAGGTCACTGCAGAGGGCACTGCAGGAGAGGGCAGTCGACTTCTCTAGGACCTCCTGAGCAATGTGGGGTGCTTCTCTGAAGGACTAGAGGCTGCTGGGCACTTACCCACCTGCCCCTGGGCTTTACCAGCTGAGGGCTACCCCAAGGGCATTCACTCCCCAGAATTCCCCAGATGCACTTGAGGTGGGCTGAACACCCCAGAAGGTCTACAGCATGGGGCACGCCCAGACCCCGTGGAAGAGTAACACAGGATGGGGCATAGGCACCAAGTTAGCTTCCGAAAACCTGAAACACGTTTGGCCCCAAGGAATTCAGGGTTCTAGAGGTGGAATTTCTGGGTTGGAGCACCCTGGAGGGAGTCTTGTGTGTAGTTTGAAAGTTTTGAAACAGCAAGAGCCCTCTGGCTGTCTACGTTTCACACTCCTGGCCAGGCGTGCACGTCTTTCCTCTACACCTGCACACCAACCTCAGGTGTGCCAGCTAAATAGTAATAGTCACGGCAGACACTTAGGCGTGCTGTGTACGGGGCTCTGTTCTAGACGCCGATTCCTCACAATGACTCTGTGGGGTAGTCCTGGGTTTGACACTCAGTTTTGAGGTGAGGAAACTGAGGCACAGAGGGTTACACACTTTGTCCAAGTTTCTACAGCTGGTAAGTCCAGAGCAGGAGGGATATTAACCACAGCACTGCACTGTCTCTAACAATATCATCGTCTTCTTAGGTTTCTGCCAATCTCATGAGTGAAAAGTGATCAGGAGTTTGGCAAATCCATGTCTTGTTTTGTATTTCTCTGTTGTGATCAGCTAGGTATAGGCACGGGAACAAATAACAGAGACTCAAGCCAGACATTTATTGCTTAAGTAAAATCAGGAGGACGGCAGTCTAGAGCCGGCATGTCAGCTCCACTCCATGGTTTTGGCCACCCAGACCCCTCCTCTTGTTACTTTGCTGTGTGTGATCTCTGTCCCCAAGGTCTCCTCACCGCCCTATAAGGCTGCTGGAGCCCAACCATCATGTCTCATATTCCAGCCACAAGAAAAAGATAAAGAAAAAGGAAATAAGGGACACCTGTCAGCTGCCTTTTTAGGACGATTCCTGGAATCTGCTACTTCTCATTGGCCAGAACGTGAGCACGGAGCCTCATGCTAGATGGGAGGTTGGGGAGTGTCTTAGTAATAGACCACATGCCTGACCGAAAATCAAGGGTTTTGCTCCTATGGAAGAAGGGAAGGTGGATACTGGAGAACAGCTTGTGATCTCTGCC
The DNA here is from genome assembly GCF_002776525.5 of Piliocolobus tephrosceles. Taxonomy (NCBI): domain Eukaryota; kingdom Metazoa; phylum Chordata; class Mammalia; order Primates; family Cercopithecidae; genus Piliocolobus; species Piliocolobus tephrosceles. The sequence continues at coordinate 19,074,245 of NC_045452.1, forward strand.
ACAACAGAGGAGTATCTGCATAGGTTTTTTGGCCATTTTTATTTCTTCCTTTAAGAATTCGTTTCCTACTTTCCTTTTCCTCTCACACTAATCATCCTTCTCTTACTGATTTTTAGCCACACTTCTCATGGGAAACTCACTACACTTTCCAAAACCATCTGTAGCAGTGCTTGGCTCTAAGATTTTGTGTCAAAATCAAATGGGAGCCACAGTGATGGGCCCAGCTCAGGACCTGGCTCACATTAAATGCCTCACAAATGTCGGCTTCCTTCCCTTGAGTCAGAGGTTGCAAAATTGTTGGCGTGTCCCCAAAACCCCCTAGAGTGCTAACAACTTGGAGCCCAGGCTCGTTGAAAGACAGGGCCTGGGTCTTTGTGTTTTTACCAACTTCCCTGGGTGAGAATGATACCTACTGAAGTTTGAATTTGCCCTCAATTGTTGACAAACTCTATACTGTCATTGACTTCCTCTTGGTCAGCAGCATGAGCGTGGCCACTCCCTCCACACATCACCGTGCCTGCATCTGAAGCCGAAGTGAAGTCCCACCACCAGCCTTCTCTTTGCCAGAAGAAAAAGCCCCACTTTCTCACTCATCCCTTGCGTGGCAGGGTTTCCCAGCCCTTCTAAACGCTATCATTCTCAGCAGACGGACCTGGCAGGTCAACCTCCCTGCTGGCGTAGTCACCCTGGACTGACCGTAGCCTCTCCAGGTGGAGTCTGGCCAGTACGGCAGAGCACAGAACCCTCACCTCCCCCAGCCCAGACCCCGTGATTCTATTCACATGGCCCACGGCTGCATCGGCCCTAGAAACAGCTTTGTCACTCCGTGAACCTATGGTAAGTTCAAATCCCCCCCCAGTCTCCAGGAAGTAGGAGTTCTGTGTCGATGGTTACATCTGCACATGCTACAAGTGGCACGAAACCTTTACTCTAGTGAGTTCAAGCAAGAGACATCAGTTCACATGAAAAGGCAGAGGCACGAAGGTCCACGTCCCCCGGGGCGAGCCTCAGTCCACGGGGTCTGTTCTCTTTCCACTTGGACATCTCAGTATTTCACAGAGCGGGCCCTAGTGTTTCCTAAACTGCAGAGTTTCAGGCATCTGCATCCCGATTAGATACAACCATTTCTAGAGGAGGATTATGATATCCCTTCCTTGCCTTGCCCATTTCCTCTTCCTGGTTGGAACTGGGTTCCGTGGCCATTCCTAAGCCAATCACTGGCAGGGGTAGTGGGACTACCATTTCTGGCAGGTGCCAAGATCCAGAGGCATGAGTGGGTGATGGGCCTTCTCAGCATGACTGGAAGAGCCTGTGAGATGATTTAATAGATGAGGGGCACAGCCAGACGTGTGGGCCCACTGGCTGCTATCATCCCGCAAGTGAAGGGTGGTGTGGCTTGCACCCTAGGGGGGATGGGTACATGGAGAGGAGCCATCTAGATTCAGATGAGTTTTCAAGGTCAGGTCAGTATGAGATGAGGGGAAGGTGGAGACTAGTTCCAAAAAACGACCCATCATGTTGGCTTGAGTGGCAGGGGACTGCCACTTACATAGGAAGCAGGAGGATTGGGGGCTGCTGGGCTAACTGAGATGGACACGGGGCTGGAAGTCACCAACATATATCCATATGTTGGTATTTGAAGCACTGGGACTTGGGGGAGTGCACTAAGCAGGGAATCAGTGAGTCGACACTTTAGTACCCCTGGGACTGTCTCCAGCTGTGGCAGGAGTCCAAGTGAGAGATGGAGACCTGGATTAAGCCCACCCTGCAGAGAATTGAAAATATAACTTGTAAGACTCCATGATCTAATCCAAGGAAGGAGGAAGGGAAGGAGAGGAAAGAGTTGAAGTAATTCCCGACTTTGGATCTCAGAAAGGCTCAGATGGTGTGAGGTCGCTGTCACTGACCCTCAGCACAAGGGGCTCGGCTGTGCCCTGACTGGCCTGGTCCTTCTTGGGAGCCTTCCCCTGGCCTCCCTGGCCAGGCCGCTGCCACTCCCCTCTTCCTTTACCCCACTCGGAGGTTCTCCTGGCTCTCGGCCCTCTATGGGGCCTATTTCTTTTGAACAAAACATCTGCTTCCATTGCTGTATCTGCAACACTGTCGCAGCCTCCTTCATTCAGCCAACATTCTTCAGCGGCTTCTACCTGGGCCAGGCCACGCTCCATGAACGCTCCTCAGCTCTCAAGGCTTCTGTGCCTCGATGCAGCTTCGTGAAGCAAGTGTAGCTCACTCCATTTCACAGAGGTGGAAATTGAAGCTCTGGAGTTCGGAGGAGCACTCCGAGGCCCAGTGCCTGACCACCGTGGGGCAGGGTAGATGAGCCCCAAACTTGGAGCCTACCCTAGGAAGTTTCTTGGCTTTGCTCAGGAAAGAATTCAAGTGTGAGCTGGTGGTGGAAGAAACAGCTTTATGGAGACAACAGTGTTACAGCTCTGTGATTGCCCCTGCTGAACAGGGCTACCCCACGGGCAGTGTGCTGAGAGCAGCAGCTCAGGGGCAGTTCCACAGCCATGTTTATACCCACTTTTAATCACCTGCAAATCAAGGGGCAGGTTATTTAGAAATTTCTAGAAAAGGAGCTATGACTTCCGGGTCATTGCCATGGAAAGTGGGAGGTAACTTCCGGGTCACTGCCATGGAAAAGGGTGGTAACTTCTGGGTATTGCTACGGACAAAGGTAAAACTGATGGTGCTGGTGGTGGGCATGACTTCTGGAAAGAGGTGCTTTCAGGGCCTCTTCCTGTTTTAGCCACTCTTCAATCTGGTCTAGAGTTGAGTCTCCATCTCCTACCTCAACCACACTCCTTCCCTTGACCCTGGTGGTCAGTCCAGCCCTATGTTCATAGCCTGGCCTGGGGTGTCTCATCATGGATTTACAGGTGTAGAGGCAGCCAGGCCTGGGATGGGGACATGAGCCCCTGGAGTCAGGGAGAGTGGGCAGCCTGGCCTTGCCTATGTTCCTCAGCATTTGTGGGGCCTCAGTTCCCTGGTCCATACATGGAGGGTAAAAATAACTACCTTTCTCTCATTCAGAGTACAGCAGAAATCAAATGGCCTCATGCCTACCTCATGGCTCTCTTGTGAGGTGTCACTGGAAGCTCTGCGTGTGAGCACAGTGTGGACACACAGTGGGTGACTTGTCCTTCAGTGAAGTCCTCCAGGTAAGAGCCGTGGACCACGCACCTCTGTACACCCCACCCCATCCCCCCCTTAGCAACCTCCGTCCGGCTGGCACAGGGACAGCTCAGGGACAGACTGAGGGGAGTCGATGAGCAGCTGTCAATGGGGACTCAGTGGGGAGACTTCCACTCTCAGGTCCTAGAGTCAAAAAGTTCCTTAGACCGAAAGGAGCTGGGAAAGCAGGGGCCATGGACCAGAAATGGGAGCTGCAAGAACTGAAACATACAGGAGCAAAACAGGAGGCAAGAGCAGCTCTGGCCACCAGGAAACAAAGCAGAGCAAAGAAGAGGTTCGCACAAAGCAGAACAAAGATGGAGATGAAGAACCAAGATGGCCCAGAAGCCTCACTGCAGTGGGCAGAGTGAAGCGCAGCATTCCCCTCTAGTGCTATGTGATGGGTGGACTGTGCCCCCTGGAATGGTGTTTACAGCAGAGACCGAGCCACTCGAGGCTCCACTGTCTCCTGGGGTTACTTTCCGCATTTAACCCTCACCTGAAGCATGTCAAAGGACCTTTCTAATAAACAGCTAAAGGACAGCCACATCCCGGCACCTCCCCAGAGACAGAGGTGCCGTCTCCTTTAGGCTTTTCCACCGCAGGCGCCAGCCAGGGCTGGTGCCTCACGTGACACCTAGAAGAAGACTTGTGAGTTGACCCTCAGAGCAAGAAACTAGGTAAAGAAATGGGGCCATGCGATGCTGCTGAGCAGCAGAAGAGAGAAAAATGTGCTTTTTACTTAGCTGGAAAGGGTAAAAGGAAGATACCCCAAATGGAAAGTGACTTTTCTGAGCCCCCCTCCTCCCTAGCCCTTCTCCTGCCTTCCACGAGTAGCCGGTTCCATCCCGCCTTCCTCCCACTCCCAGGAGAAGTTCCTGCCAGCGCCACCCAACTCTTGAGCCCAAGTGATGCCATCTCCCCTTCCACCTCCCCAGTCCCCATAGGGTCATTCCCTCCTCTGTGAGCAGCCTTCCAAGCCCACCCTGCTCCTGCCCAGACACAAAACAGCAAAACCACTTCCTCTTCCTTTTCCTCCATTTATAGCCTTTTCCTCCAAGCAGTGGGTTCATCCCACACCATCTGACTTCTATCCCCAGGCCCCGGTAACCCGGAGCCCAGGCCTCCCCCTAGTATTTGCCAGGTCCGGGCATGAATACAAAGGGAAGCCCAAATCCTAATCCTGTGTGTCTAAATACCGAAAAGTTCTCCATTCAGCTAACAGACTGTTAGAATATCCTCCTGCCTTGACAAATGTACCTTCATGATGACCTCTAACAGGTTTGAATTTCAAATTCCTGGCCTCCCTGAATGTGGTGGCCTATGGAAAGTCAAGTCCCATTCCCTGGCCCGCAGGACACCCTCTTCTCCTCCCCACAGCACTATCTCACAACTTAAAGGATCTCACAGGCATGCATAGCGACTGCGACCCCACGCATTCAAGCTCTGCCTATAACTCCCACACACAGCTACTCCTTGGTCATCTCTCATGCCTAAGAGTGCCCACATGGGTGGCACGGTCCACCCTGGGAAGGACAGGCCTTGGAAACATGCCCAGGGCCCCACTGGACAGTCAATCCTGGCATCCCACGTGCTTGGAGCATGGTCAAATGGAAAGTGTCTGGGAATGCCCGTGGGCCCTGCAGGCTCATCAGCCTGTGGGGAAGAGCAGGGGGCTAAGGGAGAGTCAGAGCAGACCCTTCTCACATACATGCCCTGTGGCAGGGACCCCCTTGACCCTGGTCCCGCCTGCCTCCTCCTCCTCCCGTCTCTGGGTTATAATAGAAATAACTGCTAAATGTGACCTTCTCTTCCCTGGTCATGCTTCCTATGACCACAGGAAGGCTCTCCCCACTTCCAACCCTTATTTTTGAGGCTCACTCTTCTCCTCTTTAAAGGAAGGATTTGGAGCAGATATCTCAGCAGGAACCAGAATTTTAGCAACAAGACAGGGGGTGCAGGGGTTGACAGGGCCGGCACAGGCCCCGGGATTATTGTACGGCTGGCGTCTCTCGACACTCCACTGGCCTAAAGTTGGGACGTTTGGCCATGCCCGATCTGGGACTCAGGTCTTTGGGCCCTGATCTCTAGGGGGAACAGGCAAAGTTTGGGAGTAAAGTGGGTTGGAACTCCGTCCAGGTCTCCTGGGTATTCTGTGCTTGCTTGGGGCAATTACTGTCTCTGACTCTTTCCCCCAGAGTGTTGAGCAAGGGTGAAGCCCCTACTTCACGGAGCTGCTGAAGAAATAAACACACCCTGGTCCACGCACCGGATGTGAGGCATCAGCCCAACCCTGCCAAATCCTCTTAAAGCTGCAGAACAGATGTTTGGGTTCTGCAGATCAGATGCTCTTCTGAGAGCCTTGGAAGGAGGCAGTGAGGCAGAGAGATGCTTCAACCGCCATCGTCCCTGCCCTAGGATGAGAGTCCACAGCCCATTGTCAGCACCCAAGGGGCACCCATGCAGCTGCTGTGATCCTGGCACCAGCAGCCCAGGGCCCCTCGAGGGACCATTTCGTTCCCTCAGCAGCACCATGAAGCAGAAACAGGCGGCAGCTTCCTCGGTGGGCCAGTCCCGCGCAGTTACTTTACAAGTCAGTCCAAAAGGCCACCCTCGACTCTGGTCTGCAGCCCTCCTGACAATTCCATCCACTTCTTGGTTTCCTCTTGTGACTTTTTTTCCTGCTTAAATTAGTTACAGAGAATTCTGTTCTCTGCAATAGACCCCGGACTGAGGTTTCTATATTCAGAGCCATGATGCTTAATATATGGGGACTGGGCCATACAATTTGTTTGAAAAGTGAGGAGAGGGGTAGATGGGTGAGTTTTCTCCCCTGGACCATTGCAGATTCTGGGAGCTATCTAAATCAAGGGATGCGAGAGTTGCTGGAGGAGTTTCACCCCACTGGGAACTCCTTTACACGTGACCTTGCTTAGTCTGACAAGGACCGGAGGACGGAAGATGTACTCTCTGAGATGCAGGTGAGGGCGGTTTTAGAGGAGGCTAAGAGAGACGGTGTTTTGGGGTGGGGACTGGGTAGGAATGGGTGTGGTGGGCTTGGTGCTAAGGAGAGGGGAGAGCTGACAGCAGGCTGGGGCCCTAGGCCTGGGGAAGGAGAAGGGGCTGCTAGCGTATGCTGGAGAGGCAGCCCGGGCCTCAACTGGAGGTTGGGCCCTAGGAGTCAAGTCATGAAACCCTCCAGGCAGGAGTGGTGGGGAAAGCAGAAAAGCCCTAGCTTCCTGACATGCCCCCACATGCCTGAGGGAGGGGGCAATGGCTGAGCTCCCAGCATGGCAAGGCCAAGAGCAGCCTGGACAACAAGGAGCAGCGGGAGGCCAGAACCATCACCTCCAATGCACACCTGGCATCAGGTCTCCTTCCTTGCAGACAAAGGGCCTTGGGAAGGTGGCTCACGGGGCCAACCAGTTCCCCATGTGGGAGTCCTCAGATGCAGAGACCAGGAAGCTGCAGATGGGACCTGTACTCCAGGGGAACTGGGGTAAGTGAGACCAAGAGCAGAACTCAGAATTGGATTCCCCAGCCGCACAGTCTGGGAAGAATGTGAAGAAAACACCTGAGCGAGCAGGGATCACCTAAGCCTCCCTTGGCCAAAGAGCAGACAGTAAAGGCTTTCCTGGAAAAAGGGGCTTGCAGACCCCAACCTCACGACACCAACAGGATGGAAGCCTCGGGGAGGCCAGGGTGATGGCGGCAGCAGGGAAGGAGCGCCTGGGATTCAAGGCCAGGCACAGGGCCACGGGGCAACCTCAAGGATGAGGGGCTCCGGAAAAAGCACAAGGGCTGCCAGGAAAGAGCTGGGGGTGCAGAGCAAGACAGACTGGCCTGGCCCCAGCCCCACTGGGACAGCTGCACTGGGCCTGTGTGAGGGCACTCAGAGGGGCCAGGGGCCTGGTGGGGTCCAGGCAGGAAAACGGTGAGGGGCCAAGCCCTGGGTCATCCCAGAGGGTCCCCACAGTTCAGCCAACTCCCATGGACGCAGAAAGGGAGCAGGAAAGCCCCATGGACCACGAGAGCCAGTAGGACACAGCTCCTGTAGACACGAAGGAATGTGAGTCTGGAAGGCCTGGAAGGCTAGGAATGAGTGCCACACTGTGACACCAGTCACAGGGAATAGCTCAGAATGTGGGAGTTCATTTAAAGCAAGCCATAACAAGCCAGGCCAAATCCAGGGGCCTTCCTGGAAGAGGGGTTGGTAGCAGTTGGAGAACAGGAGTTCTGAGAAAGGGCAGGTGGGCTCTGCCTCTGGGAAGCAAGGAGGCTCGGGCTGGGCAGTGGGCTCCAGGCTGCGCCCGAACAGAGGCTTGGGCCATTAGGCCTGAGGTCACTGGATGCTGGCCTGAGTGCTTCAGCTGACCAGAGAGACAAGGCATCTCCTAAATCTGAAAAGGAGTAGGAGTGCTTCCTGGCTGTGAACAAAATGAACAGCAGATGGTGGGAGGGCACTAGAGGAGCGGGTGGGACAGGGGTCCAGGACAGGCTGCCCAGGTTGAGCCCAGAGGAGGACCAGTGAGTCCCACAGAGACCCTGGACCCACCAATGACAGCAGCAGGAGGAGGCCAGCCTCTGAGATGCTGGGCCTGGGGCTGAGTGCCTGGAGCCCTGCCTTCAGAGACTAAAGGAGACCCTGAGAACCAGTGAGACGCAGTGATCCCCTAAACCCTGCAGCCAGCCACAAGGGCTTCTTTTAGGCACACCTCTGGAAGGAAAACATTTATAGTTATTAAGGCGGGGGGAACTTGAGGGAGGGGAATATTCAGCTAAACAACTAAACAGAAAAGGAAGTTCCTGGCCCAGCAGCTACGAGGGTCACCAGAGTCACCTTGGAACTGTCAACTCCTTCAAACCAAGCCCCAGCAGAGCCCGGGGAGCTGTGCTGAGGTCAGCTAGCTTCCCTGGAGCCCTGCTACGGGGAAGAACATTAAAGAAGCTGGAGAAGGAAGCCTGCCCGGGCTGGAGAGGGCTGGGTGGTCAGTGAAGTCTGAGTTACAGATATCTTGGAAAAATAGAAGGAAGAAAAAGGAGGAAGAACTTATATACCAGCAGCTGAGCCCTTGGGCGAGGTGTGGGAAGAGCACCCCACTCAGAGGGCATGACACAGAACGTGTCAAAGTGGGGTGCCCCTGGCAGCAATGGTCTTGTCTATAGCACCCAGACCCTTGTCCCACCTGAAATATCCAGTTCCTGGGGCCCAGCTTTAACCCAACATTGTCCACAAGGTACAGCCACACTTCGAGACATTCGTCCAACAGATGGAGGAACTTCTCTTCACCCCAGAAAAAATTACACGTTTATGCCATAAAGTCACCTTTTTGTCATCTACATTTTGTGTCACGATATCTGAGCCTGTGCAGTGTTTCAGATATTCGCCAACGTCCGTGAGCCACTACAAATAAATAATTGTAAGTAAGGCATTAATTCAGAATTGGGGTTTTCTTTTTAAGTGATGGCTCGTATGTTAAGATGCAAGCACGGGTGAAAATGTATGGAGGCTCCCAGCGTTTGCTCGGTTTTCAAATGATCGAAGCGTGCAGAAAGGGAAGCAGATATGCCACACTTATGAAGTGGGGGGTAGCTAAGGACACTTCCCTAATTGCCTTTGTAAACAGGACCAAAATTAGCCCAAAGCCCCAAAACACGTGTGTTAAATGTGCTCCGTTTAGAAACAGAATCACTTCTGAGTTGAAATGAAAAGGCAAGGGTGTTTGCGTTTGTAACATTGAGGAATAAAAGTGACTTTCTAAGCCTCAGTAAGAACTGTTTGGCCGGATCTCCACCCACTGGAGCAAAGCCATCCTGGAGGACACTTCCACACTCCAGGGGCCGCAGGGTTCCCCCCGCCCAAGGCCGGCGGAGGCAGCCGAGGGGAAGGGCCTGGACTTGGACTCCCGAGGTTCATGGACCACTTTGATCACCTCTTAAGTTTCCTGAGGAGTAGAATGAGTCCTTCAACAGAAGCAGCTCCTGCTGATGAAGAGAACGGGGACCCAGTGCGACAGGCAGGCAGCTGAGCAGGGGTTCCTGGAGCCCAGGGTTGGGTCTGGGGACCATAGGGCAGCCCTGGCTGAGGGGCCTGAGGGGACAGAGCCTGTCAGGGTCCAGGGCCTACCCCTCTGTGCTTCCCGCAAATGTGTACCGCTGTCCTCCTCCTCCTCCCTTGGTGCAGGCTCACACTGAAACCTCCCCCTCACGAGGGAGGCCTGGGGCTGGCAGGAAGCAGAGCAAAGGAGGGACCCTGGCTGGCTGTGGCCCTCTTGGGACGGCTGCACTGAGCCTGTGTGAGGGCACTTGGAAGGGACAGGCATCCAGCTGCGGCTCAGGCGGCAGAAGGTGAGCAGCCTCAGGTTCTGGCCCATCCCAGAGGGTACCCAGAGTACAACCAACTCTCAATGGAGATAGTCGGGGGGAGCAGGACAGACTTGTGGGCCACCAGAGCCACTAGAACACAGGTCCTGCAGACCTAGGTCTGGGCTGAAGGCCACAAGGTGACATCAGGGAACAGCTCAGACCCACAGAGTTTAGAATACCCCATAGCAATCCGGGGTGAAGCCAGGCCTTCCTGGAGGAGAGTTTTGTAGCAATTGGAGAAGAAGAGTCTGAGAAAAGGGTAGGTGGGCTCTGCCTCTAGGAAGCAAGGAGGCTGGGGCTGGGAGGTGGGCCCAGGCTGGCCCCGAACAGAGGCTTGGGCGGTTCAGCCTGCAGTCACTGGACGCTGACCTGAGTGCCTCAGCCTGACCAGAGACACAAGGCATCTCCTAAATCTGAGAAGGAGCAGAAATCCCGAAGGACTAGAGAGGATCACTTCCTAGCCCTGGAGAATCGCAGCAGATGGTGGGAGGGCACCAGAGGAGGGGTGGGCCTGGGGCCCAAGACAGGCTGCCCAGGCCAGGCGTGGAGGACGACCAGTGGGTCCTACACAGACACTGGACCCACCATAGACGAGAGGCTGACCTCAGAGACTGTGGTCACTGACTGGGGGCTTTTCTCCTGGGAAGCAGCTGAAGTCTAGGAATGCCCCGACATGGCCCTGCCTCCCTGTTACAGGGCTCTGAATCCTGGGGTGTGGGAGGCCAGGGCAGCAGAAAATTGAGTGAGAGCACACAACAGAGGGACGTCTAGGCTTTGGGGAAGGGAGGTCATCAGGCTCCCCACCCATCAGACACTGTAGCATCTGGGCGCACACTGACCCTGGAATTGAGTTTCCTGTGGCCCCCTCTCTCTGGCAGACCCCCTTCTTTTTCCTTGACCGCAGGCAGTTACCCCCGCCGTCCACTAAGCCTTAGCCCCATGAGTGGGGTTCCCAGTGGGAAGGGAAATGGGGAAAAGGGCACCGAGGGTCATGGCAGTGCAACGTGGGAGGAATACAGCATAGACCGTGGCCCCGTAGCTTTAAATAAGAAATTTATTGCAAATATAGAAATTGATTCTCTCCATACAGGAATCTCCGAGTTGAGGAAAACAATTTCGTGCCATTCAGTTTTAAAACAGGAAATTGAGGGGAGGGAGAGGCAGATATAGGGAAGAGAAAATAAAGTTAACCCCCACCCCCAAAAGAAGAAAAGGAGAGGGTTCAAGGCCCTCAGAGGAAGGAAAGGTTTGTAACACAGCAAGGGTTCACAGGTTCAGAGCCCAGGGCCTGAGCCCAGCTCTGCAGGACCCAAACCAGGTGCCCAACCACAGCCAACTTGGGGACTGGCGGATCCGGAGGGAGGGAAGGAGGGAGGGAGGGAAGTATGCCCACCACTGCAGGAACTCCAAGCCCCTGTCAGCCCCGTGCTGGAGTGCGGAGTGGCAGAGGGGCAGGAGGAAGGAGGAGCAGGCCCAGACCATCCTGCCCGCCCTACAGGACCCCCTTCCTCTCCCTCCTGCTCAGCAGGACTGCCTGACCTTTAGTGAGGGCTGAGGCTGCCTCTGGAGGCAAGCAGTATGGACCCTGGTTTTGTCTTAGAGGTGGAAGGACCCAGGGTCAGGGAGGGAGTGTGTCGGGATGGAATCTGAGCGTGAGAGTTAGAGGAGGTCCCCTCTCCTGGGGCTCAGCCACCTCCGGAGCAGCCACCTCATCAGAGAGGAGAGATGGCAATGGGGTCGGGCAAGGCTGCCCCAACCTTCACACTGGCTTCCACGGGCAAAGTAAGCCCCTCAGGGCTGAGCTTCCCCAGGCTCCCCAGTGGCTTGCCCCACCCATCCACATTCATGGAAAGGGGGCTCTGCTGGGCCAGAATGGGCAGGGGCAGAGTAGTAGGGGACAGAGGCGGGGCTTGGGGAAGCCACTGCAACCCCACTCCCTCCAGTCTCGTGTTCACACCCACCCACCCACCCTTCTGGCTCCTCTTGTCATTCATAACTTGGCTCCCTGTCCCCCCATCCCACAAGGGATGCTCCCTGACCAGCCTTGCCCCTCCCCACCCCATCACCCTATTTTAATTTTCTGCAAAAGGCACCAGTCACTAGAGAGCATTGTGTCTATCCCTTCCCTGCACTTAGGCCCCTTATAAGCCGGGACCTGTCACTGTTGTCCCTCATTCCTGATGCCATCCCGGCCTTAGCACTGTCGCTACCTACTTTTTTTTTTTTTTTTTTTTGAGACGGAGTCTCGCTCTGTCGCCCAGGCTGGAGTGCAGTGACTGGATCTCAGCTCACTGCAAGCTCCGCCACCCGGGTTTAGGCCATTCTCCTGCTTCAGCCTCCCGAGTAGCTGGGACTACAGGTGCCCGCTACCTTGCCCGGCTAGCTTTTTGTATTTTTTTTTTTAGTAGAGACGGGGTTTCACCGTGTTAGCCAAGATGGTCTCGATCTCCTGACCTCGTGATCCGCCCATCTCGGCCCCCCAAAGTGCTGGGATTACAGGCGTGAGCCACCGCACCCGGCCTAGTTTCTTGACTCTAGATTTCCTTTCCTCTCCTTTCCTTCTCTGCACTTCTCTTCCCCTCTCTGTTAAATTTCCAGGAGGGGGTGGGGCAGGCGACCAACTTCCAGTTGAGAACATGGATGACTCTCAGCCAGCCTGACACTCCCCACTGCTGCTGCCTTGCCCCAGCTGCCTCCCGAGGGCAATCCAGGCCTGACCTTCCCAAGTGGGTCTTTTTACTCCCACCCTCCTCACTCCCCTGACAGCCCTTTTCCCAGACCTACCCAGACACGGGCTCCCCAGCCTCGACACAGGCTGCCCCCACAGGCCTCCTGCACCGCCCCAGGAAGGGAGCCCAGGTGAGGAATCTTTGGTGGGCAGACAGAGACTCCTCCTGCCGTGGGGAGAAGCAAGGCCGGGACCTGTGACGAGGATTCCCCACCAACCAGGCTTTCCTGCCTTCCTTCCAGACCTCTGTGTTTTGCTTCTGGAAGGCCATAAGCTCCAACAGAGGATTAGCTGCACCTGCTGTGCCTTTCAGGAAGGAGCAGATCCATCGTGCTACCTCCCAGAAACAGCTTCAGAGGAGATTCTCCAACAGAGGCAGGCAAGCCCAGGTGTGACCTTGTTCAGGCCCAAGGCAGGAGGCTTCCGTCCAGGGCGCAGCACCCACATGTCCTCCAGCCAGCCTGGCCCCTCGCTCCACCGGGGCCCCATCTCCGCTCCCTCCCTGTGGCCCCCCTGTCCTCCTCTCCTGCTGGCCTGCCCCAGACCACAGCCCAGCTCCACCAGGCTCATCGCCATCACAAACCCAGACCTTGGATGGCAGCGTTTTGTGAATCCGTCCTTCCTCCCTGGGGAAAACTCGTCCTGAGCAGGATGTGGGACACAGATGCAGGCCAGCCTCTGGGTGGGCTCTGGCCTGGCCAGGAGGCCAGAGACCTGAGTTTAGACCCCGCTCGGCCTCACAAAGAACCACGTGAACTGGGTCTTCAAGGCCAGTTCCCCAACTGGATGATCGGAGTCCTGCTCTTTAGAAGGGCCCCTGTCCCTGCCAGTCAGAGAGTCTGAGGTTTTGATAGATATCTTCGTGCAGGAAGGATGGGGAAATGGCAAGCACGGGCCTGCTGGGAACCTTCCCTGGGGCCCACCCCAGGCATGCTCCTTCTTCCCACGGGTTCCTTTCTCAAAGCCCCCAGTCTCTGCATGAAGCCCCCCACGAAGCCCCAAGCTCCTGGCCTCCTATACTCAGCAGTGTGACTGATCCTCCACCCCAGCTGGCCAGCCAAGTCACCAGGCCTCTGTCTGGGAGCCCTGACTTCCTCATCTGCAAAACGGGAGCAAGCAGGACTGACAGACAGTCCCTTCCACTGGGACACAAGCCCTTGAGGCGGCTTCCCTGGGGCTGCCCTCCCTGGCACGGAGGAGGGGAAGGAACTACGGACAAGGGAGGTGGCAGTGGAGGGAGGGAGGGAGGAACGGAGGTGGCACTTGGGCCCAGTGCTCGAAACACAGGAGGTGGGTGTGGGGCAGGGCTGTGTCTTGGTGGCACCTGCTTTGGGTCTGTTTTTGCAGAGCTGACCCCTCCCTGGGTTTCAAGAGCTGCTCGTCAGATCACAACAGACGGAATGTGGGAAAGGAGGGCATCAGAGAGGGGGCGGGGGAGTCCGGACAAACTGGCACATACACGACAGATGTTTGCTCAGAAAAATACAGTAAAATCGTCATGCAAATATAACAGGGAGTCTGCTTCCTCACACCCTGGCTTCTCTGCCTGCTTTTCTCAGTTGTGCCGACTGGGTGTGAGGAGGGGTTGGGGGGCAGGTTTTGGGGGCTGGGGGAGGGAGGTCTGCTCCGCGTATCCATGCCGCCCCCTCCTCTCCTCGCCCCGGGAGAACAGTCTTTTCTTTGCAAACGTCACTCTCAAAGTGAGCCCTGGGCTTTGTCCACCCAAAGTTGGTGTGAGAGAGGTGCTGAGCTGAGCCCAAGCCTCCTAGCCCTCTGCTGTCCTCCCCCACCCCCTGCCCCCAGCAGGAAGGTCGTTGGGGTCCCCTAGGGGATGGCACTAGCTTTCCTGGTCAGAGCCCCTCCCCACCAACAGTGCCGGTCTTGGTGCCACTCCAGTGCCTACCCTCACCCCTCAGTCACACTCCCCAAATCTCAGGAAACCCACGTGGTCCACAGGCCCAAGACTGGAGGTCTCCGGCAGGGCTGTGGGGAGAGCCAAGCCCCCCTACGCTGAGGTGGGTGGGAGCCAAGGTACATGTTGCTAGGCAGGCAAAGCTGCTAGTACAAGCGTTCCCGCACCCCACTGGCCCAGCTCCCACCCAGAGGTGAAGGATGATGGACTTCAGCCCATCAGCATCCTGACTGGTCAAGACCCCGGTATCAGGACCCCAGATTTGCCTCCCAAAAGAGCTGGCCCCAGGAGCTGCTGCCAGGCTGGCCCTCCCTCACCACCCTCTGCCACCGCCTACACGGACAGAGAACCCCAGAGCCCAACGGTCACTCTGGGCACCAACTGCCAGGCACAGGGTTACCATGGTGACAGAGGCCACCTGGGAGGGGGGCGGGGCGCCACGAACCCAACCTGCTCCCCGCCCCTCTCGGGTGGGGGCCTGTTTGTGCTTTGTTTGATATTGGGTGGGGGGGTCAGAAAAAGGGGAGTGGCCATTGCCATGGAAACATGGGAGCCCCTCTGGCCAGGGGGCCAGGCCTGGATGAGCAGCCCAGAGTGGTGGGTAAGAAAGCCCTCCTTCCCCAGGTGGGCAGCTGAGACAGGAGCCGAGATCCCACGATGGGGTCGGGCAGGTGGGGACGCAGGCCGTGGGGACAGGCAGGAGTCCCCCATGACAGCTCCTCCCTGCAGCCCCCCCAGGCATCACAGTAGGGGTCTCGGAGGACCAGAGAAGCTGAGGCCGGGGGCCTGCGCCTGAGATGTCCTGGTAGCTGGCCTGCCCGCCACACGCCCTACTCTTCCCAGGCCACGTGGAAGACACTTGAAGTGGGCTGGTGGAATGTCGCCCTGCCTCGGCTCCCTTCCCATCAACAGGACCCTCTCCCTTCTCCTGGGTGCTGGCATAGGGGGCAAAAGCCCCCCAGGATTCTGAATCACAGCTGCACACTCTGGGGGCATTGCCATGTGGCTTTCTAGGAAGAAAAAAGCACTGCCTGATTCTCAAGTCTCTCAGCCCCAAGGGGAGAACTTCAGAAAGGGATGTAGGGTGGGGCGGAAGGCGGGAAGGGGTCCACAAGGGAGCTGCAGGGGGTCTGGGACAGGACTGGGCTGGGAAGTTGGGGGACTTGAGGCTAAGCTGCTGTGTGACCCTGGGGTTGTCAACTCCCTTCTCTGGGTCTCAGTTTCCCCCTCTCTAAAGTGGAAGAAGACATTGCCCATTGTCTGTCTAATGCTAAATCTGCAGGTGATTTGACCCCCAGCTTGGGAGGGGACCCTCTCCCTACCCCAGAGGGGCTTCAGTCCCTCTCTACCCGAGCCTTCTTGGTCCCCACACCTGTTTCTAGCCCCAGACCCCATACCCTCTCTTGGCTTCCTTCCTCCCCCCACCGGCCCCCGGCCCTGCACACCCCAGCAGAGTCCCTGGGCAGCACAGTAGACGACTGGTTTCGGTATCAGTTTGTAAACTTTAAGGAAAATGTGTCTCTGTTTTCCTGTCCGTTATCGTCGGATGTTGGTTTGTTCACAGTCGGGTGGTGGTCAGGTGTGTGTGTGTGTGCGTGCGTGCGGGTCTGCATGTGCGTCCTCTCCTGGGCCTCGGCCCCCGAGTCTGCTCTCCGCCCTGGCCGCCTGGGCCCTTCCCCCAAAGGGCCCCCAGCCCTCTGGCTCCGACCTCACCAGGGAGGAAGGGGGGTCACAGCTTCTGCTGGGCCGAGACCCCCTTCCAGTAATCGAGGATGTCATGCAGATCCTCATCCTTGGCAAACTGGACCTTCTTGCGCAGGGCGTGACCAGCGGCCATGTACACCTCCTCCCGGTGGTGCTTCTTGTAGGGCCGGAAGCGCTCCCAGATCTTGTGCGTGCTCTCGGATGAGTACTCGGGGCTGGAGGAGTACCCTGAGTAGTAGTGTCTGGGGGAGAGCTGTGAGTAGGTGGAGTCACGCTTGGAGCGGGTCAGCGGCTTGAGGAAGGACACGCGCTGGCTCAGGCTGTCGGCACCCTCTTCGTAGTACAGGGCGGGAAAGCTGTGCCGGTGTTCGCTGCAGTGGTAGGCTGGCTTCACCTCCAGGTGGTGGATGCCCCCGCCCCCGCCGCTGCCCCCACCACTGCCCGCCGGCACCAGTGGGAGCCGGTCCAGCGGGCTGTTGAGGGGGCTGCCCTTCTCGATGTACTTGGAGTCGCCCTTGGCCAGCCCTGTGGCGGCCGGATGGTCGGGCACGTCCAGGCTAAAGACCTTGGCGCTCTTGATGGAACCACTGGACGACACGCTGCAGGTCTTGCGGGTCACGGCCGCGTCGGCGCTCAGCTGGCGCTGTAGTGGGTGGTGGGAGCTCTCTTTGTAGGGAGGTGAAAGGAAGCTGGGCCGCTCCAGGGCCCCGGGGGCAGTGGCTGAGGAGGCGGCAGCAGCTGCAGGGAGGGACTGGCACTCGAAGGCCAGCTCGGGGTCCCCACTGCCACTGCCGCCTCCCAGAAAAGAGGCCGAGTCCAGTTTGAGGGCATCAATGCAGTTGTTAATGATCTGGTTGACCTTGTCCACCTCCTTGGCAATGGTGGAGATCTCTGCAGCAGAGCCCTGGCCATTCTCGAGGTCCGGGAGGTCATCCTCGGGCCGAGCCAGACCATCCCCACCGGCGCCTGTGCGCACCTCGATATAGTTGCCTTTGGTGGCCACCTTGGGCGTGTCCAGCCCAGCCTCCAACCCCTTGGCGGTGGGCAGCTTCTCCCCGATCATGGAGGGGATGGAGGCCATGCGAGACACGGGCAGCACGGGAGGCTCGCCCAGCTTCTGGGCGGCATGCATAATGGAGCCGGCATCCACATCAGCCCCATAGCGCATCTCCAGGATGGTCTTCTTGACATTGACGGACTTCTGCTTCTCCTCCTGCATGCGCCGCTTGCGCAGGCAGTAGTACACGGCTCCCAGCACGATAACCATGCCGAAGAGGCAGCCCAGGATGGTCATGATGTAGTGGGTCGTGGTGGAAGTGCTGGGCGCCAAGTCTCCAGGGACGGGGTCCCGCGTGGTGAAGGTCAGGCAGGTGTGGTTGAAGCGGCGGCTGTTGCGCAGGGAGGTCACGCAGAAGGTGTACTCCGTGTGCGCCCGCAGTTTGTCCAACGTCACGATCTCCTTCTTGTTCTTGAGGGTCATGACGTCGGAGAAGTAGCTGTTGTTGTACTGCACCAGGACGTACATCTTGCTGTAGGGGTGCGGGATGATAACCACCAGGGTGGCCGAGGTGAACGTGACGTGGTGCAGCTTGATGGCGGGCCCTGCCGACGCATCCGTGGTGGACGAGGCTGGTGGCTCCACCGAAAGGATCTCATCGGGGTTGAAGCCCGAGTTCTCATCCGGCTCCCTCTGGGCATCGGTGGAGTAGGGTGTGGGGTGACTCACGGGCCGGGCGGGCAGCGAGCCATTCCGGCACTTGGCCTGGAGTACGGTGATGGCGTTGAGGCTGTGGTAGGGCCGGGGCACCAGCAGCGGGTAGCCGGCAAACTCCCGCGGCGACTCGCACTGCAGGCGGTCGTAGTTCTTGGTGACGTTGTTGAAGACCACAAGCCAGGCCAGGAAGCCGAAGAGGTCGCACTCACAGTTGAAGGGGTTGCCGGCCAGCTCACACACCATCAGGCTGGCGAGGCTGGCAAAGGTGGCGCCGTCCAGGCGGCTGAGGCGGTTGGAGGACAGGTCGATGCTGATGAGGCTCGGGCACTCGGAGAAGGCGGTGGGCGTCACCACCTCGATGAGGTTGTGCTGGACAAAGAGGAACTGCAGGCGGCTCATGCCGCGCAGCATGCCCTCCGTCAGGTTGCTGAGCTTGTTGTAGCCCAGCTGCAGGACCTGCAGGCTCGACTGGCCCAGGAAGGCACCGTCCTCGATGTAGGAGATCTCGTTCTTGGTGAGGTTGAGGTCGGTGAGGTTCCCAAAGCGGTTGAGTGAGGAGTAGAGCACGGCTTTGAGCTTGTTCTCGTTGAGCCGCAGGTCATGCACGGTGCTGTTGATGTGCTGCGGGATGGTCTCGTAGGGCGGCTGGTTCTGGCTGCAGATGGCCAGCCACACGTAGCCCTTGTCGCCCTCAATGAGCCAGCAGTCGGCACTCACGACACCCGGCCGGCACACGCACAGCAGCGCCGCCGCCCACAGCCCCAGGCGCAGCATGGCGCTGGCCTTGGAGTGAGGGGCCGGGGCAAGGCAGGGGGTGCCTAGTGGCCAGAGGCTGGGGCTGGCAGTACAGTCCTCCCTGGGGCCGCCACCATCTTGGGGGCAACCCCCAGCACGGGGGCCCCAGGCAAGGTGGGTACAGCTAGTGCCAACTGCTGGGGGCCTTCTAGGGTGCTACAGCAGGCACTAGGCCTGGCTGGGGCTGGGGCTGGGGGCCCCACGGGAGGGTTGCTCCTTGTCTCCTGCTAGGAAGGTACAAGAGTTCTCAGGGCTTGACTTCCTCTCCCTCCTCCTCCTCCTCCTCCTCCTCCTCCTCCTCCTCGTCTTCCTCCTTGGCTTCCGGGCTCAGAACTTCAGACGATTCCCACAGGAAGCTGGAGAGTGCCGCACTGAGCAGGGAGTGAGAGAGATGGGGGCAGGAAGAAAGAGACCCATCTGCACCTGGTTCCTGAAAGGCAGCATCGAGAGTGGGTGACAGATCAGTGTGAGGGCTCAGAGCAGCCCTGTCAAGCTCCAGCGCAGGCCCCCCGTCCCTTCTCCACACCCCGTCCCAGGGCCTCTGTGCCAGCAAGCACTCTGGGGTCCCTGTTACATCAAAGAAGCGGGGTTGGTGGGCGGCAAGAGGCAGGAGGGGGCCCAGGGGCTGGGATGGAGGGAGACAGAAGAATAGTGGGAGTAGGGGCAGAGTCTGAGGACCATGGGCACAGAAGGGACACCGGAGAGAAACAGGTGGGCACAGGTGCAGACACACACACCCCAGCACCCTGGAGACCACGCTCATCCCCCCACCTGCACAGAGACCCACATGCCCCCACATGAGCCAGACCTCCAGGCATGCACACGCAGACAGCTACACACACACACGAGCACACCTACAATTTGCACACGACAAGCAGGCGCATACACACATGTCCACGTACCCAAGCGGGCACCCCTGAATCCAGATAAAGAATTAAGAAGCCCAGCAAAATGCCTCCTTTCCTCCAGGCCCAAAGATAAATAATTCATTTGTTGTGTAACTGCTCTTGTTCCAAAAATAATTCCCTTGTCTCAGCTTCCATGGGGGAGGGGGAGTAGAACATCGCAGCTGTGGGGCCCCCCAAGCAGGGGGACGCAGAAGCCAGGGTCTCCCACAGTGGGAGGGCGTGGGGAGAGCTCGCCCCACAGGCAGAGCAGAGACAAGGGAAAGAAAGGCAAGCCTCTGGGAGGCCAGAGGTACCCCAGCATCATCTCCCCAAAGTGCCTTCCCTGGAACACCTTGATCCTTGGGAGGGGGCCAGCCTTCTGGAATAGCATGGCGGAGGCCCGGCTCCCCTTCCATGGCTGGAGAGTCAGAAGCCCAGAGAGGGAGAAGAGATTTGCCCCAACTAACACAGCACAGCTTGGACCAGGATCAAGGTTCCCAAGGCACTGAGCCCAAGCCAGAAGTCAGGAGGCCTGGAGCCCCACATCTACTCAGCCCAGTCAGCTAGGTAAACCACAACATCTTCTGAGTCTATTTCCACAACTACAAAGTGGGTCCCTTTCTGGCCCATTTGATGGGGGAGAAGAAGCAGGGGACTCACACTGCCCATTTCCAAGATGTAGAAGGGCAGGGGAGGCACCACGGGGGTCAGAGCGGCAGACCATCTGCATCAACCCTCACTTTCCAAGTGGGGAAAGTCAGCCACAGACTCGGGAGATTTGGCCAGGTTGCCCAGCAAGCTGGACACAGCTCCTTGGACAGACCCCAGCCCCAGCCCCCACCCTGTGCTCTCAACTATGGAAACAGCCCAGCAGGGGCCAGGGATGTGAAGATTAGGTCTGAGAAATCCACGTTTGGACACAGAAAGTCAGAGACTTTTCACAAGAGCCATCTCTGCCTCTCTCTCCTCCTCCTCCTGGGAAAGTCCAGGAAAGAGCACTTCAAACAATTTGTAAACCTTTGCCATTAAGGCAAAACCAATTTACAGCACTGAGCCCCAGAGGGCTGGAACAGAGGAAAGGGAAATGGGTGCGGAGGCGGGGTTAATCCCACAGGAAGTCCGAGGTGGGGATGGTGAGAGGTGAACAGGGAGTCCAGACGGCCCGCTGGACTAAAGGCTGACGCTATGTCAGAGGCTGTGATGATCTGGACCTCTGAGGCCAGCCTCACACCTCCCCAGTCGCTACAGAACCAGCTTGGGGGTGCCACAAGGCAGCCAGGCAGCAAGGGGTGCCCGGGCAGTAGACAATAGCTCTGTCCTTGGCTGTGCTATGCAAAGGTCTCAGGGCTGCAGAGACCTTGGCCCCCGTCCAGCATGGCCACTGGCTCCTAGGGCACCCCAGGCCAGTTCTATTCCTCTCTGAGCCTCAGTTTCCCCTCCCACACGTAGCAAGGTTGTACTGGAATTGCTTGCCACTTCAGAGATCCACGAGCCGGCCTGTCAGAGGACCCTCGTCTGCTCCAATGCAGTCCCTCCTCCTCATTGGGGAGTGTCTGGGGACCGCATTTGTATGCAGGTGCACACGCAGGTGGCTCAGAGTGCTGATGCAGGGGTGTGCTGACGTGTACAAGTCAAGGATGTGCGGGCAGGCGCGTGTGCGCACGTCCTGTGCATCAGCTGCGGGGGTATGTGCTTGTGTGTGGAGGGGCGGGAAGGTATGTGTGTCGGGGACGTCCCAGGGAATGCAAGCACCCATCTATGTTATAGTTGGCATGTTTAAGTACATGTGTGTTGTGTGTTCTGTGTGTTCTACACATGTGTGTGCCTACATGCAACTCCAGCCCCTCTCTTCACATCTGAGTTGCTCAAACCAGCATCCCCACAGCCAGACCCAGGGTATTGGACAAAACCAAGCTGTCTGGAGCCCTGGGAAAGCCCAGGCCCTGCCGAAGGACGGGAAGACGCTGAGCGTAGAAGGGCGTGGGAGAAGAGGCCCCCGTGGGAGGGGAGCTAGCCCCCCCAGCAGCTCTTCCCAAACAGTCCAGGGTGGGCAGAGGCCCTCCGTGCCCCAACCCCAGCCACTCGGAGCTCTGCCCACCTGAGCCTCAAGGTGACCTGTCTGTGGCCCTCTCTCCTCTTCCTCCTGGTCTCCAGGATGGCTTGGGCTGGAACCAGCTCCCACCCCTCCCCCGTGACTCAGACGGAGCTGGGAGGAGGCTCCCATCACCCTGTCCCAGGTGCGTCAGCTGCCCGGTCCCCATCCCAGGCTGCCTGCCTGCCTGCCACCCGTGGAGACCTGACGCAGCCAGGGACGCAACAGAGAGGCCGAGGCAGAGAAGGCGCTGACAGCAGCACTTGGCCCCCGGCCCAGCTGCTCACACACTCAAGGTGTGGAGGGTGGGGACGCCAGCCTGTCTTCTCAGGTCTGAGGCTGAGGGTCCAGTGGTCACATGGCCAAAGTCATGCCCTTCCCCTCCTCCCATGAGGGTGGTCCTCCCACACACACAGCAGGGGGGACAGGGCAGCACCCCACATACCCAGGTGGTGAGAGACGGGAAGAAGGGGGGTGCCGCAGGGAGGAGGCGAGCATTGAGAATGGTGTAAAAGCAAAAATATTAAGACAGCCGAGCAGAGACAGGCAGAGGAGGAGAGAAAAGGAGAAAGTGCGTCTGAGACAGAGGCGCACCGATGGTAGTGAGCTATCTAGATGATAGATGGTGGGGGGGCGGAACACGGGCACCTGCTTCCCTCCCCCGGCCCAGAGGTCAGGGAGACAACTGACACCTGGTCTGGCTGAACCACCAGAAGGCTGTGACCAGCCCAGGGGGAAGGAGGAGCGGCGGAAGCAGCTGTGGGGCGCAGAGCCCTCTTCTGCCCAGAGCCTTGGTGGCACAGCCCAGGAGGGGTGCAGCCATGCAGGCAAGCAGGCATTGAGGGGTGGCGTGTTCCAGCAAAGAGCAGTCCTCCCTGGCCTGACTGGACCCTTCCCCTAGAGCATTTCCCCATTCAGGTCCCAAGTACTCCACCAGCAGCTGTCTTTAAGGGGCGCGCTCTCCTTCCACCACAGAAGAAACAGCTGCACAGCCAGGGTGCATGCTGCTATCGGGGGCTCCTGGTCTGCAGGTTGCATGCTGTATGACATCCCCTCTCATGGGGACATTCGTGGGCAGAAAGGAGAGTCAGTGAGACCCCACAGCCCTTGCTGCTCTGAGGGCAGAGCTGGTGGTGCAGGGGTGTCAGTTCAGAGCTAGGCAGGACCGCAGACCCCAGAGTCACTCTAGGCAAATGCCTCCCCTCTCCAGGTAGTCAACTGCCCAGTGATCCCGCTGGCTTTGTGCCCTTTCCACCTGGGTGCTCCAAGGTCCCGGGCCCCTCTCTGGACTCAAAACTGAGAAGACAAGGAGTCCTGGCTCAGCCCCACCCCTGCCCCTCAGAGGGCAAGCCTGACACAGTGCCTGACCTCTGTGAATGACAGCCACTGTTGTTAACGGGGGTTTTATCATTATTTCTTCACAACCCTCATCACCCAAGTTCAGGGTTCCCCTGGACTCAAGCTCGCTGAACATCGGGGTCACGTCCTCTCAGCCCCCTACTATAGGCTGACTCCCAAGCTTCCCTGTCAGAGGAGCGTCTGGACTCCCGACCCGGGGAGAGCCCCCACTGCACTGCGGTGTGTGGGAGGGGCTGAGGGGGTTGGGCTAACTCCCCAGGGTGGATGAGAGGGTGGACAGAGTGAGGCCAGCTGGGGATGCAGGCAGCGGAGGTCAGCAGGGAAGATGAAGGTCCGATCAGCTATGAGACCCTGGGTGAGTTGCAGGCCTTCTCCGAGCCTCAGTTTCTCCCCGCGTGGCAAGGTGAGTACCACCCGGCTCCCAGAGTTCCCCCGAAATCCCAAGACCAGACAGACACACACACGCTCAGTGCAGGGCAGGAGGCCCCACAAACGCACCACCCCAGGCTCCCCCTTGTGTGACCACACTCTTGCAGGGACACCCGTCAGCTCCAGGAGCAGGTGGGGAAAGCGCGGTCTGTGTCCTGGCCTCCCAGGAGCAGGGACGTGAGGCTCCGCCAGGGAAATCTCATTTGCAGCAGCTCATAAGCCCTGGCACGGGCTCTTCCCTGAGCCAGGCTGGCCAAGGCTCCCGGAGGTGTCATTGTCACCGTCCGTGTCAATGCCATTACTGAGGATTAGGAAGATGGAGGACTCCTGGGGCCCAGCCAGGTCTCTCAGGCAGGCAGCCGCCTCACCCCTCACTGCTGGAACCCTAGCACCAGGCCAGGAACTCCACCCTCAGGGACA
Organism: Piliocolobus tephrosceles; assembly: GCF_002776525.5. Lineage (NCBI taxonomy): Eukaryota > Metazoa > Chordata > Mammalia > Primates > Cercopithecidae > Piliocolobus > Piliocolobus tephrosceles. The sequence goes on from NC_045452.1 coordinate 19,097,828, forward strand.
AAGTCTGCCACCCCCCGGGGAAGAGACTCAAGCCAGGGGTCCGAACACTGGTCTTGTCACCGCCTGGAGCTCCCTGGGCCTCAGTTCCTCGTCTGTAAAATGGGCAGATTATACCTTCACCATGGAATGACCATTCAGTAAGTTAACTGTTTGGATTTCCAGCGCAATGAGCCCTTGCTTCAGGGCATGGATGGTGTGAGGAAGGGTCATGGGATCGAATGCTGAGCTGTGTGACATCAGGCACATTCCCTAAGTCCTCTGGGCTTCAGTCTCCTGGCCTCTAAGATAGTCATATATCCTTTGTCCAATGCTCCTTTGTGTCTTGACATTTGATGTTCCTGGAATCTTATATCAACCCCACACAGCTGGCGCTGTCAGCCTCATCGTATAGATGAGAAGTCGAAGGCTCTCTCCTCCCTGGCTTCCCTCCAAAGAGCTGGGACCATGGCAGGGGCGGGACATACACTGAACCAGTCTACTGGGTTTTCTGCCCCTGTCAGAGGAAAGGTGCAAGGGGGAGTTGTCCACAAGCCTCGAGAGACTTCGATGTTTCCGTCAATCAGGAAGTACTGATTCCAGGCCAGCTATGCTCCTCAAACCCCTGGGCACACTCCCACCCCAGGACCTTTGCTCTTCTGCCTGGAATGTTCTTCCCCCAGAATCCCCATAATCCACTTCACTGAGATCTCTGCTCAATCGCTCCCTACCCCTGACCCCTGCCTTCTCTGGCCCCCCAGTCTGAAATAACTCACTCCTCACCCAACCCAGGCTTCGGTCCCCTGACAGCAGCCAGCACTACCTGACGTCACTTAGTTCATCATTGCCCTGCCTTGCCCCATCCCCAGCAGAAGAGCAAAGCAGGATTTGACCTTGTTCCCTGCTGTAACCCCCATGCCTAGAACAGGGTAAGACACACAGTAGGTTCTCGGGACGTGCTGTGTGGAATGAGAGCTCCAGGCTAGGGATGCGAGGGAGATCCTGGAGCCCCTGACTTCACTGAGTCAGAATCTTCAGTATCAGAGGGAGAAGCCTCCCTGTGATGGGGCACAAAATGTACCGAGCCTTCCTTTTGGCCTCACCACCCTCCTTATACCACCCATTTTATAGGCAAGGAACTGAGACTCAGAGAGGTGCAGTGATGCGCCCAAGACCACACAACCAAGAACCCAGGCCAGCCTGAGCTCGTGGAACCAGCAGACTTTCCAAGACTCCTCCCTGGAAGATGATGTCCCATCACCTGCCAACCTCCAGTGACAAGGCTCTCAGCACCCACCTGAAGCTACTGGTTCTCCTTTTTTTTTTCCCTTTGCTCACTGCAGCCTCCACCTCTCAGGTTCAAGTGATTCTCCTGCCTCAGCCTCCCAAGTAGCTGGGACTACAGGCGCGCGCGATCACACTCAGCTAATTTTTGTATTTTTGGTAGAGATAGGGTTTCACCATGTTGGCCAGGATGGTCTCCATCTCTTGACCTTATGATCTGCCCGCCTCGGCCTCCCAAAGTGCTGGGATTACAGGCATGAGCCACCGTGCCAGGCCTTTTTTTTTTTTCTTTCTTTCTTTTTCAGAGTCTAGCTAGCTCTGTCACCCAGGCTGGCGTGCAGTGGCACAGTCTCAGCTCACTGCAACCTCTGCCTCTCAGGCTCAAGCAATTCTCGTGTCTCAGCCTCCCGAGTAGCTGGGACCATAGGCTCACGCCACCACACCCAGCTAATTGTTTTGTATTTTTGGTAGAGATGGGGCTTTACCATGTTGCCCAGGCTGGTCTTGAACTCCTGAGCTCAAGTGATCCACCCACCTACGCCTACTAAAGTGCTGGGATTACACCCAGCCATTGCACCCGGCCCTGATTCCCTTCTTGAACAGCTATGATTGCTAGAAAATTCTTCTATTACAAATCCAAGTCTGGCTCCTTGTGCTTCTGTTCATGGCTGCCAGCTCACTCTCTGGAGCCACTAGGGACAAGGCCAGTACCCCATAAAGACCCTTCTGACCTCTGCTGGTCTGTTATCGTTCTGTTTATCCAAGCTAAACAGCACCGCGTCCTCCACCTGCTCTTCTATGCTGTGGTGTCAAGTCCCTCCTGCCCTTGGGTACAGCTGCCCGGGTCATGCTTACTGTCAAGGTCCCTCTTACAATGTGTTGCCTGGAACCAAGCACCAGTGCCGATGCGTTCGGAGCAGGATCAGCTCCAGAGGCCTCCACCTCCCTCGGCTGGGCTCCCTGCTTCTGTTCACGCAGTGAGAGTAAGAAGGGACCAGCGTTGTGTCCTCACCTTGTCCTAGATGTCAACCAGACCCCCAGGCCCCTTCACACACACGGCCAGGCAGCCCTGGTGCCCTCTCAAGGTCCTTGGGCAGCTCTGGGCAGTATCCGTTTAGGTCTTTTCCAAGGTGCTGGGTGTTCATCCACCCCCATTCAATCATGTCTTGTTAGTCTCAGTCCTGCACACCAGCTGCTCTGGGTCCTGGGGGAGCTGGCTCCTGCCCCTCACTGCCTTGGCACCTGCTCCGGGCTCTGTGTCATCCTGCACTGGGTGAGCAGGCCATGACTGCATCTGTGTCACAGGGAAACAGGGACCAGGCCCGGGCGAGGGGCCCTGCCTGTAGTTTAGCCCTGGGCTGGGTGAGGCATGCGGCCCAAGCAGCCGCGCACTGCCCATGTTTCTTACGCGTTTCACATGTATTCCCTGAACACCTACTATGCGTCTGGCCCTGGGGCAGACAGATTTGCCTCCCCTTCACTAAGCTGCCTTCTTACTCAAAAGAGCTTAACAAGAACGACACAGCACCAACATCTGACAGCCAAGGCGTCAGGGGCTCTGCAAGGCCTTGGTGCTTTGGACGCGCACCTCCAGGCGTAACCTCAGCCAAAGAAGGGGCTTGGGGCTGGGCCGCTGGGCCGCAGTGTGACCTCGGGCAAGTCAGCACCTCACTTCCCTGGGCCTCAGTTTCCTCATCTGTTTGGAGGAAAACCACAGTACACATGTGTCTCTGGTTTGCTGAGCCACCCCAAAGCCCTGTCACCTGCCCACCGTGTCACCCCCCATGGCTCACCTGGTCCCCGTGCCTCCCCTGCTCACAGGGTGCCACAGTCATCTTTAGTACCTACTCCGTGTCCAAGCCTTGGTGGAAGGAGAGAGGCAGGGGGTGGAGGGTTTCACCAAAGGGCTTGGCCCAGGCAAACCGCCCTGTGGCCCGACAGGAGAGGCCTAAGCCTGGTTCTGGGGGCAGCTGTAACCACACGGCCCGTGAGCAGGGCCCACTCCCTGGCAAACCCCCACCCCAGCCCACCCACCACCAGGCACCTGGGGACAGGACTGTCCCACAGCCAAGGATGACCTGTGTTTAAAAACCTACCTCCTGGCTTTCCTGGCTTTCCCAGAATCCTCCAGGCTACTCAAGACTGCTTCCCTCACCCGCTCTCTCCCCAGCCTGGCCTTTACCTCTCCTCCCCTGGATCCCACCTCCTCCATGGACTCTGCCTCTCACACCTGACCCCACCTCCCCCACCTGACCCCTGGCCTCACCCTCATTTGACCCCACCTCCTCAGCCCCCCACGACCTCTAGCCACTCCCCACTGGCCTTTGCCTGACCCTGCCTCCCCCACCTGACCCTGCCTCCCCGACCCGACCCCTGGCCTCTCCCCACCTGACCCCAATTCCCACTCCCGACCCCTGCCCTCTCCCCACCTGACCCCTATTCCCACTCCCGACCCCTGGCCTCTCCCCACCTGACCCCAATTCCCACTCCTGACCCCTGGCCTCTCCCCATCTGACCCCTGCCCTCTCCCGACTTGACCTTCGCCTCCCCCACCGGCCCCTGCTGGCCCCCTCAGCTGCAGCCCCTGGGCACTACTCACCAGTGTCCACTGGACCCGCTCTTTCACCAGTGCCTGCGCAGCACGGCTGCCTCTGCCTGCATGGCCTCCATTCATTCATTCAATAAACATTTATGGAGCACCTACTATGTACCAGGCGCCGGCTAGGCCCGCCCTCCCGGCTCTGCCTCCTCCACCTGCTCCTCCTCCAGGGTCCCAAGGGGCGAACGCTTCCCTGCCCTTCAGCACCCTCAGGGCTGTCCCAGGACAGGGGCAGTGCATGTGGGGACCCCAAGGGGGAAGTGGAGGCTCCAGTGGCGGAGAGCGAAGCCCCCTGAGAGGTAGCCCCGGGAGGGATGGGCGGCCACGGACAAGATGAAAAGAGGCTTCAGTGCTTGCACCGGCTGGGCCTCCGCACTTCCCATATGAACTCATTTGATCCTGGGCCAACTTTAAACGTCTTAAAAGCACTATCACTATTCCCACTTTGCAGATGAGGAAACTGAGGCCTCACAACTGCTATGCAGTGGCTTCCAGCCTCCACGGCCCCAGGCTCTGTTCAAGAGCTGCTGTGGGATCCTGTTTCGTCTGGATGGTGGTTTTCACTTTTTTTTTTTTTAAATCAGTTGCCAATATTGAAAACTTGGCAGATTTTATTTCAAAAATTCTCATTTCTGAAATCCGCTGAGATACAGGGAAGATCTGGCTTCCCTGGGTCTGCATCCCTGGAGGGACAGCAGTGGCACGGGCCAGGGTGGCATCCAACCTCCTCCCTGCCTCTCTGGTTTAGGTGGCCAGCTGACCCCCGCACACTGGAGTTTATGAGGCCAGCAACAAGGGGACACCAGCGTGGGGACAAGTAGAACCCCAGTCTGTCAGGGGTATTCCTGCGAGCCTCTCAGCCTGGGACCCAAGGGTGCCCCAATCCCTGTCTCCTGTACTTGACCCCTGCCTGACCTCAAGCCCCCTCCCCTATCCTCCTGACCCACGGCTGCTGGGTTTTAGCACCAGGATACTAACAGCCTGGATCTGTCATTCAGGGAGGGAGGTCTCCAACTATGAGTCTGGGGCTCAAGGGTTCTAGGATGTATCTACCATTTATTTGGTCCTAAAAGTCTCCTGTGTCTTGGCCTTTGTGGGTCACCAATTCTACAGGACTTTAAGCTGTCCTGACCCTCCGACAGCTTCCCCTTGGCTCCAAGCAGCCCCACTGGGGAGAGATCCCCAAGCCAAGGGAGCTCCCACACAGCCACCCCAGGCCCACCTGCCACCCTGTGGGGCCCACTTCTCCACTGCCAACAACCCTGCCTGGGTCAAGTTTGCGGCTCCTACTGGGATTTGGGGGTTACCCTCTCCCAAACATTATTCCCACCCCCACAGAACGCTGCCAGCCGACCTAGCCTAGGTGCTGTTTCCAGGCATGGCCGCTGTGGACACCAGGAGACCTGAGTTCCTGAAGCCACACCACAGTTCACCAAGGGGCCCTGGGATTTCTGGAATGGCTCCTTGGTCCCACCCCTCTCCCCACGGACTTAGGATGCCCTCACTCTGCTCACCTGGGACTGGGAAACCTGCCTGCCACGCCCCAGCCCCCTGTCCCTACCAGGGCCCAGCACCCAGGGTCCTGGAGCCCTCTAGGCCCAGGCTGAGAAACCCCTCCTGAGGCCACAGCCCACTCAGCTTCTGTCACTTCAGAACCTCTAACCAGGCGGTCGCAAGGGGTCACTATGGGCACTACCTGGGGTGGCCCAAATTCCCTCCCCCGGTCCTGAGACCAGCTTTCTCTAGAGCAGGTGGGAGGGTCCAGGCCAGACTGACGGCCGCCTCTGAGGCCACAGGGGACCTGCAGCTGCAGCATCAGAGAACAAGGAGGCTCTGTCAGTGCAGAGGGGTCAACACCGAGCCCCGGAAACTCCCCGGGGAGGGCCGCCCCAGGACTGCCGGCTGGGCAGAAACCACAGCCCGAACGTGAGGCTATCTATGTGACAGCTCCTGCGTCCACCAACCCCGCGTGGCCAGTCCACCAAGACTGGACCTCCCTAATGTGCTGCCAAAGTGCAGGGTCCACATTCAGCTGGAATCCGGGCTACGCCACCTCACCCCGTGGTCCTGGCAAGCTAATCTTTCCTGGGTCTCAGTTTCCTCTTCTGTAAAGTGGGACAAGAAGGGCACCAGCTCAGAGGGCTGTGGAGGGGATGGCCACAGGCCAGGGTCTGGGCAGGGTCACAGCTCCAGGAAGCTGCCTCCTGCAGGTATCGCTGTGGGGGCCTGGCACGTGGCACCGTGGCACATGCCAGGCAGGCAGGAGGACCTCATTACCCACCGCAACAATAACAGTGAGGAAGGATGGGGCCTGGCCTGACAATGTCTTCCTTTCAGTCCCGAGGGCAACACACCCCTCTTTGCCTCTGTCCCTGTCCCCTCTCTGAAGTCCAGCCCCCCCTCCAACAGCCTGCTCCCACCCCCACCTTCAGCCTGTTTCCCGGCCTCGGTTTCTCTCCCATTGCCAAAGCACAATGGCTGTTATAATTAACGAATTATCTCAGTGTGACAGCTGTGGTCCTTTGAAAATTAGCTTGAATAACAAGATCCTGGTGTATGGTAATTTCTTATCCTCTTTCTCCCCCTTTCTCTCTCCCTCACTTCAGCCTTGTCATGCATGCAAATGTTTTTCCCCTTTTCCTCCTTCCCCAACACCTTCCCCCCTGCAGCCGCCTCGTCCTCCTCAGGAGGGTAAGGGACAGACTAAGCTTCTGCCTTTGGGTGAAAAGATGCAGGAGCTGACCCTCCTGCGCACCTCATCTGCGCTGGCACCAGGCACAGCGCCTGACACGTTGCCTTCTGAAATCTCCCCGCAGACCTAAGTCCTACCACTTCCTTCCTGGGCTGGGGACCTGCAGCTCTGCTTTCCTGTGACCTCCCAGGCTGTGGCCCCTCGGGCTCCTCTGCTGGTACGCTAAGCAGTGGCCTCCCCTGATGTCCTGGTCCCTGATCACTGCCTTGCCTTTCTCAAACCTGCTTTCCCCTCCCCTACCCCAAGAGCCTCTCAACCCCTCCCAAGGCTTCTAATGTCAGCCCCAGGCTGACCACACCCAAACCACCGTACCCAGCTGCCTCCTGGGCCCTTCTCTGGCACCTGAAACTCACTCATCCATGTCCACCTCCATGACTGGACTCATCTCCCACAGCCCCTACCCCTTCCTCCCCTGCTTCTCTCCCAGTTCCCAGACCCGGTGAGAGGCACCCACACCTCCCCACCTGCCCCTAGTCCCTCCTTGGTGCCACTTCCTCCCCCTATTGCTCCTGCTGGTCTCTCTACCTCCAACCCTACCTCCCCACTCCATGCCCCCTCCACCCAGCAGAAGATAAGCTTTCTAGAACATCAACCTGAGCATGGCACTCCCTGCCGAAAAGTCTTCGTTGGCTCAGGCTGATCTGGGAAAATTCCAACAGCATCCAGAGCCCAGCCCACGTGGTCCTGCGGGAGCCGCTGCCTGTTCTGCCCTCCTACCTGCCTGCCTTCTTCCGACCTGGCTGGGGTCTCTCCTGTGGGTCCCCCACAGCCCCCTGCCCTTCCTCCATCACAACCGGAATCATCACTGCTGCTGCCACCCCTGGACTGAGTTCCCCGAGGAAGGGTCCTGCTTCTCCCAGTAGGTGCTCAATAAATATTTGTTCATGGCTGAGTGAAGGAGGCCAGCTCGCCACCCTCATATAGATAAGGAAATCGAGGCTCCGAGTAATTCATGACTTGCTCAGATCACACAGTTCATGCAAAAGACAAAACCAGGATTTGAACCAGGTCTGTGACTCCAGTGCGGGCTCTTCTGCTCCCTAGGGAGGTCGGGGAGGGGTCAGCTTTTGCACAGATCTCAGGGGGACGTGAGTCTCCCTCCAGTCTCAGTTGGGCAATAAAGAGACCAGCTTCTAGCCTGGGCTGTCACTCCCTTGAGTTTGACCTTGGACTAGCCACATGACTCTCAGGACCTCAGTCTTCTCATCTGTAAAGTGGGAAGGAGCCCCGCCTCACTCTGTATCCCAGAGGGTGGCTGCTAGGGCAGAAACTCAGGTTTTGGAGAAAGCCAGTCCTGCTAACATCTGGGATTTTCCTGACCTCGCCCTCCGAACCCAACTGCATTGCCCTTGGCAGGCACCCCCCAGGGCTTTGTGGAAGGGGTCCCCGGGATGGGAGAGGTCACAGAGAACAGGAACCCTTTCAGTGGGAGGTAGTGGGAGAAGCATGGGGGGCTTGGGAGTCAGATCGTGACCTTGGACAAGAGCTTCCTCTCCAAGCTCGGCGTCCTCCTCTGTGAACTGGGGCCGCAATGAGGACTAACGTACACAGTGCCTGACACAGTGCAGGAGCTGCCAAGACCCCACGGCTGCAAGGTTCTATGGGAATGTGATCCTGAAGTGTGCCCCAGAGAGGGAGAGAGAAGAGGGTGAGACAGAGCAGGACCAGCTGTTCCTGACTCGCCCTCAACAGCCTACAATGGCTCCCACTGGCCCCAGAATAGAGCTCACGCCCCGACCTATGGCCCTAGAACCCCTCTGTCCCTCCGTAAGCTCACACCCCACCATGTCCTCTCGCAACCCTACGGAATTGGGGGCATGCCCACACCCACGTCCACCAGGCTGTTATTCACTGGCCGTTAGCTGGTCCTAACCCTAGGACCCATTCCCACCTGACCCCATCCCCTGGGCCCAGACCTTATGCCTCCTCCTCTGAGAAGCCTTTGGAGATCTCCCTTCTGCAGGGTGACTCCCCTGCTCTGCCCCCACAACCCCGAGGTATAGCCCTTGGAATCCTGGATGGGTCCTAGAGATCATCTCCCCCATTTTACAAGTGGGGAAACTGAGGTACGGATGAGGAACAGCAGCTCTCCAGTGATGCACTTGAACCCGGGTCTCTGCTGCATCCAGCCCGCCAAGCAGCTTCTCTCCTAGTGCTGAGCTGTTTAGCCCTTGCCTGTCTTCTCCACGCCCCGCCCTGCCCGGAGCTACCTGAGGACAGGACCCCATCTTCCTCTCTGCGCCCCTCCCCCAGTGCCCAGCCTAAGGCCTGGCGCATAGTAGGCACTCAGTAAATGTCTGTTGAATTGAATTGCGCTCAGGGCGGCCAGTCGTCTCTGCTCTGTAAGAAAAGCATAGAGTTAGTGGAGCTCTCCCCAAGACCAGGGGGTAGGAACCAAGCTGGTAGGGTGAGGAGCTTGGCCTGCCCCAAGGAGCCCATGGGCCCTGGGGAGGGGGCCTGGGAAGCTGGAACATTCAGACTTAGATGAGTCTGAATTCCGCCCCAACAGGCAGCATGGCTCTGGTAAGTCACGCTGCGGCAGGGCCTCACTGGCCTCATCTGTCAAATGGAGATGACACTCCGGTCCCTCCAGGCTCTGAGGACTGCTCGTGATGAGGACCAGAGAGATGTGAGGAGTGTAAACAGTGACCCCCAGCTCACAAGCATGGAGTGCCCGGTGCCAGACACTGGAGAGTCGGGTGCGAGTGATGCCCATTCTACAGATGAGGAGACTGAGGCTTGGAGAGGGGCCTGGCTTGCCCAAGGCCACACAGCCCGTGCATTGATCTCATGCTGTACACACGGCCTCCCTGCCAAGCCAGAAGGAAGCAAGGTGTGAAAATGGACCCCAGATGAAGAAGCTGAACCCACCAAAAAAGGGTGGCCCCAACCCTCACCCAGGCTGGCAAAGATTCTGCAGGCAAAGGGCCCAGCGTGAGCCCCAGAGCTGTGAAGGGAAGGGTGAGAAGCCACATTCTCCCCTCCCCATGGGGGTGAGCTCTGATTCCACAGCCTCCCAGAGGGTTCAAAGGCGTCCTCAGATCCAGAGGCTGCAAAGGCCTGGGCAGGCCTGGGTGTTAATATAGAACAGTAGAGACTATAAATACATGGCCCGGCTGGACACTGCAGGGCAGCCGACCTGGCACAGTCAAGACAGAGGCTCTAACCCCAGCCCTGCCCCCTCCCGCCACCCTTCTCCCTTCTGGGCCTCGCTTTCCTTGCTTGTCAACAGCAGGCTTCTCCCCGACCATGACTGCCAGAAGGTTCTTTACCCAGCAACACACGGTTTTCTGAACCCAGCCAGGCCGGCCCAGGGGGAGGCCCTGGAGGCCCACGCAGAGACCTGGGAGAAGAGAAGGATGTACAACAGGATCACCCCAGATCCCTGAGACAGTCAAGTGAGGGGCTTGGCTACGCCCCTGCTCACCGGCCTGGAGCTGAGAAGAGGCAGAGAAAGGAGCCTAGAAGGCAGCCATTCATTCATTCCCTCCCTCTTCATTCAAACAGCCATTCTGTGAGCACTGCCTCTTGTGAGCGGAGGACTCATAGCCAAAGCCAGGCCTTCTGTTTGGGGCTTTGGTGGGGAAGACAGGAAGACGAATGAGCTTGTCTTTCCTTATCCATCCAAGGCTGTGTGGGGCCATCCTCCGGCTACTGACCCCCATCCCAGGTCGCATGACAAGGACACTGGTTTTACATCCAACTTCTGCCTGGACCACAGCCTCGTAGAGGACAGCGACCAAGTGTGGACAGTCTCACTCAGCCTGTAAACCCAGGGCCCGGCACCATCCCCAGCAGGCTCTCTGTACACGTCCACAGCTGCAAATCACCCTGGGAACACAATAGAGCCACCACGCACAGGGCCATGACATGGGCCCAGGGACAGGGGAGCACACCACACTGGCATCCGCTGTGTGCCAGGCCCTGCACACTTCACACGTGGCAGCCACACTGTCATATGAGGGAACTGAGGCTGAGAAACGACAAGACACATGCCCAAGAGCCCACGGCTAAGTGGCCCGGTGCCCACGACTCCCCATATATAAGTCCAGCTGATGCAGCAGACTAAGCTTCAAAAGGACGGTGTCTGGGACTCCCCGAAGGCCAAGCATAGGTGAACAGACAGCGTCCCACTTCCTCATCAGAGCCTCAAATCAACCCCGAGCAGCAGACAGACCTTTACATGACAGGGAGAGAAACTGAGGCTCTGAGAGATGACCCTGCCCCAGCCCCAGGCCTGGCAAATACTGCCCTTCCCAGGCAGTGCGTGCGTCCCACATCTTCTGAGACTCAGGGGGAAGGGATGCAGACCTGGGCCCAGGCCCAACTCTTGCCCTCGCTTGGCTGAGTGACATGGGCAGTGACCGGCCCCCTCAGAGCCTTGGTTTCCCCAAGAACCATCTCCTCCGCCCCATGTAGCTGCTACAAGGAGGAAAAGGATAACCAATAAGCGATTCCCCTTTATAAACTGTAAAGGGCCATTCATCTTTCTTCTTCCTTATCGCTGTCAGTACAACAGAAGCACCGTCCACCTTAAGGGAATTTAACCGCTACTGTTACACTTTCCTTGGCCCTCCTCAACCAATTCTCCGCCCTCGTCTCTAAAAAGGCTGACCCGTGTTTGTGAGATGCTCACAATGAACTGACCCTTGTTAAGGGATTCTCTCACATTTCATCTTCAGGATACTAGGAACCAGTTTTTTATTGCCCAGGCTGGAGTACAGTGGCACGATCTGGGCTCACTGCAACCTCCACCTCCTAGATTCAAGCAATTCTCCTGCCTCAGACTCCCGAGTAGCTGGGACTACAGGCGCGCACCACCACACCCAGCTAAATTTTTGGATTTTTAGTAGAAATGGGGTTTCACCATGTTGGGCAGGATGGTCTCCATCTCTTGACCTCGTGATCCACCCACCTCAGCCCCTCAAAGTGCTGGGATTACAGGCGTGAGCTACCGTGCCCGGCCAGAAGCAGGTATTATTTTTCTTCCCATTCTGCAGATAAGGGAAGTAAGGCTCTCAGAGATTAAGTGACGCCCCCAAGATCACATTGCAAGACAGTGAGCGTGCTCCCCACGCCACTGTATATTTGCCCCCGCATATCTGTATGTTCCACTCTCAGTGGCTGCTAGAGCCCTCTGGTTGGTTAATGCCCATCTGTTCCCCAGTTTATCCGACTTCCCAGATGTATGTCATATTCATATTTCCATCAGCAACAGCTCACGCACCCCTTTCCAAGGCCTTCAGGAGCTCCATTAATCATTCAGACACACCTGCGTATTCATTAACTTCCGAATTAATACAGGGTCCCTTATTACTTCAGTCCTGCTGCCTGCATTAAAGACACTTCAACTTCATTCATTATTAAACTCCCCCGATAAATGATCACACCCCTCCACAGAGGGGGACAGCACCCAGGCCCCAGAGCTGGCAGGCCTGCTCCCAGTGACAGCTGCTGTGTGACCTTGAGCCAGGCCCTCACCCTCTCTGAGCCTCCTGCATGTTTACCTGGTAAAATCAGGCAAAGGATGGTATCTGACCACCACCTGGCCTCATCAGGGTGGCCCTGTCTCAACCTTTGTCCTTTCTCTGCATGTCTTTCTTGGACTCACATAATCCCTCCTCAAAACAGAAGTCGATCCTCTCTGGAGTTTTCCTTACGCTCCCCCATCAACAGCCTCCACTCGCACCTGGGCCTGGGCCTGGGCTTTGCAGTCTGTGGGCCTCAGGTCCTGGCACTGGCCCATCATCTTGAGGGCGGCATCTCTGAGCTAACTGGGATTGGGCTTGGCAGACGATGACAAACATCCCAAATCAGAGAGGACAACTGACACCCCCCAACCAGTTGCTGGACTCCAACTGCCACACAACAATATCGATGATGACAACAGTAATAGTAATAGCACCCAGCACTTACTGAGCCTGGACCATGCACCAGGCCTTGCGCCAAGTCCCACACTGTCCCATCCTTAGATCAACCTCCCCTTAACAGATGGGAAAGCTAAGGCCAGTGAGGTCAAGTCATCTCCCTAGGCAAGGCTGGAGCTGGCTCTGCACCCAGGCCTCTCTCACTCGGGGTCCTCAGGGCGTCCCCATCACATGTGCCACCAGAAGGCCCCGGCACTCGGCCACCCTCTTGCCCTGGCTCCTTCCAGCACCTTCTTCCCAAGCTCTTCCTTTATAGGCCCGATCTCTGCCTAATGGAGCGGCAGGCGACACAGAATGGGTCCCCCATTCGCTGGCAGATGCCCCAATCCATCTCCATTATGCCTGGTGCTAAGCAGCGCCACAAATGAAGCGAGATGATGCCACTGCCAGCGTCACTCCTGCTGGCTCTGACCTGCCTGCCACCTCCACCCAACGTGCACACCAGGCCACAGGGCCAGGACTGATGTCCACAGGCCCAGCTGCCACCTCCTACAGATGCCAGGAGGGAGGCTGTGCTCCTGGCCCCACTGGCTGTGTGACTGTGGGCCCCTTACTTAACCTCTCTGTGCCTCAGTCTCATCACCCGAATTACGCCTGACTCCACCCTTCCCCTCGTCTTTCATTTCCCATCCATTTTGACACTTCTCTAGGCCACACACCTGCGTGTCCACTGCTGTCCCTCAGTCCAAGCTTGTCTGGATGGCAGCACCACTTCCCAGGGTCTCTAGTGTGCCCCAAGGTCCCCCCCTTCCTCTGCTCGGCTCGGGTGCTGTCTTCTGTGGACTCACCGAGGCCTCTTTCTTAACGCCCTTTCAGCCACTTCCACAGTTCCCAGGCTAAAGCCAGGTGTTCTCCTGAAGGTCAAGGCCCTTCAAGGGCCTGGTCCAGCCACCTGTTCCAGGCTCCCTCCTGCCCTCCTCCTGGGCAGCCTCACCTCTCCCAGGGTGACTCCTTGGTGAGCGTCCGGCCCCCCTGGACCGTCGGGGGCCGCAGTGGCCAACACAGTGAGTCCTCCCCTGCAGCTTCCGCCCCGGGCACACAGTACACAGAGCGATCCCACAGCCTGAAGGGATGCCTCCGTCGAGTGCAGACAGCAATTTCATCCCACGGGCCGTGGTGACTGTCAACAGTGCCTCATACGCTGTAAATGAAGAACTCTTCACTCCTCGCCTGGGACTGAGCACTGGGTTGGCTGCCGCAAACTCAACACCCTCCCCCGACCTTACAGGATGTCAAGATAAAGATCGTCAGGCTGGGCACAGTGGCTCACGTCTGTAATCCCAACACTTTAGGAGGCCAAGGCGGGTGGATCACGAGGTCAGGAGTTCAAGACCAGCCTGGCCAACATAGTGAAACCCCATCTCTACTAAAAATACAAAAATTAGCCGGGGAAAGGGGCACACGCCTGTAATCCCAGCTACTCGGGAGGCTGAGAGGTAAGAGAATCACTTGAACCCAGGAGGCAGAGGTTGCAGTTAGCCAAGATCGCGCCACTGCACTCCAGCCTGGGTGACAGAGTGAGACTCTCTCAAAAAAAAAAAATTAAATTAAATAAAGATTGTTGAATTAATTTCTCAGATGAGAAGACGGAGGCTCAGAAAAATGAAGTGTCCTCACCACATCACAGTTGGTAAGTGGTAAGGCTGGGATTCAGACCTGGCTCTGCCTGTGCCTGGTGCCGGCAACCAGAAGAAACGTCCTAGAAGTAGTCAAGGAGCATCAATCGAGTGCCAACCACATGCCAGACCCAAGTAGGCATTTACATCAATCACTTCATGAAACCCCCTCCACGGCCCTGCGAGACGGGCGCTGTTTTTCCACCCATCTGAGACACGAGGGATCAGGCCCAGAGTAGCGAAGCCACTTTCCAAAGGCACACAGCTAAGAAGGGGCAGGGTCTGAGACACACCAAGGTGTTGCCCTTTCTAGCTCTGCCCAGATCTCCTTCCCAGCCTCCTCTGCTGTCAGGGGCACTCTGGGGGAGAGAAGTGCCCCTTGGCTGGCTCTGCAGCAGCCAGGAGTGGTGCAAAGCCCTTCTCTACCTGGGCCTTGGCTTCCTCACCCATAGGGGGCGGTGTGGACAAGACAACCCAGGGATCCTGTCAGCACTGGCACAATATCCGTGCACCCATGGGCCCTCCACACACCAGGCTCTGGGCTTGGCACCGTGGGTTGCAAAGACCTGCAAAAGTAGTGTCTGGTGTGTAGGGCATCACCAAGGGAGGCCCAGGGTGGGAGGGGCAGGGAGCCACCTGTTCAGGGCTCAGGGGACAAGCAGGGTGCAGGTCCCTGTCTGCTGTCAACACAAGCACCACAGAGCCAACAGGAAGCCAGAAGAAGGGTCATGGACATGGCTGAGCCCCCAGACACGAAGCTGGTGATTAAGTGAGAGGCTCAGCACCTCTGAGGACCCGCTACCACCCAAGAGGGCTGGAGACCCCTGGAAGGGCTGCACCCAGCTAACCAGACATTCCACATCCAGTGAGCACCTGGCCTGGGAATTCAGGCACACCGTGGAAAAGACAAAGACAAGCCAGGAACTTACAAACAGACAAATGCACCGGAGACTTCAACATTTAAAGAAAGCTTCCTGTGAATTATTTTATAAACCAAGTATCAGCCTCCAATTCCTCATCAAAAGCTTGAATTTTCAGATTGGGTCTGCTGAAAGTGAGCTAACACTCCTGGCTTTCTAGGTGCTTCTGTATTGCATGCCCCAGGGGTGGGACCAAGGCTGTGTCCCCACCATGTCCCCAGCCCCCAACGTGGGGCCAGCGTGAAGAAGAGGCTCAGCAAATGCTGCAGGAGCCAACTCTGTTAGCAGACTCATTTCCAAACCCAGGAGCAGAGCTGCTTGGGTGCCAGGATCCCCTGCTTGGCACATCTTGTGCCATCTACTTTCAGACCCTCTGGGGCACTTTGAAGGAGGTCAGAGCTGGTAGGTCCCTTAGCACTACCCAGGGCCCCTGTCATGCAGCAGGTGAGCAAACTGAACCCAGAGAGGACAACAGCCTTGAGCCCCATGGCCTCCTAGCCACGCCCCTTCCCCTTCCAGGCCCTCCCTTCCTGCCCAGACCCACTAAAAACCGCTGCTCCTCCAAGCTCTGTCCCTGGCCTGTGGCGCCCCCGTCTGGCCTCTCCTCCAGGGTGGCTGCATGCATGCCCCTGGCTGCTCAGATGGCACTCCGTCACGGCCACCACCGCCTGCCTGGTTGCTCGGGCCACAGAGCCCAGCTTTCCCATCACCTCCTGCCTCTCCCACTGGAAGATGAAGATCAGACCAGCCTCCAAGTGCATGCCAGGACAGGCCACTGTCATCACTTGCCTGTCCCTCACAGGGATCTCCTTTTTTTCCAGCCAGAGGGAGCCTTCCGCAGGGCAGCTCTGACGCTGTCTCTCCTGCTCAAAATCTTTCTAGGGCTCCCTGCAGCCCCAGGGCCAGAGACTAAGCTCCTTCTTGGTAGGTGACCACTAACACTGTGAACTCCTACCAGCTTCAGCTCGGGCATCACCTCCTCCAGGAAGCCTGCTTTGAATCCCTGGTCTGGCTTCACAACTCCACTCCACAGCACCCCCATGCTCACCAGCTCCAAGTGGCATCCTATTGAAGGGTCACTGTGTCCCCTCCAGAGGGCCAGGAAGCACGGCATGCCCCTCTGTGTCCCCTCTGTGCCCCCAGTGAGAAGCCTGGCACAGAGAAGACACCCAGGGAGTGAAAACTGAAAAAGCAAAAGAACCACATAGGCCCCCAGGCATGTAATTCCCAGCTGGCCTCTGTCTCCACTCACTCACCCCCACCCACACTGAGTGTGCCCATTATGACTGATGACAGCCAGGCCTCCCAGCTCCTTCTGGCTGCTGTGACCATCAGGAAGCCATCCAGTTTGATGGCTCCCATGCTGGCCCTGCCCTCAGGACAGTCTGGTCAGGCGGGTGCAGAGGGACAGAGAAAGGGGAGGAACGTGGACAGAGACCCTGCCGGGAGCCTCGCCTAGACCACAAGGTCAGCTGACCCTGCTGGCTTGTGGGAGCCCCGTGTGACCTTATCAGGGGACATGGGGCTCTCACTTCCAGATGAGGAAACTGAGGCTCCAACAGCAGGCAGTAACCTGAACCTAGAGATCGGCATTGGTCTCCTGCCCGCTTCTTCTTACACTGGATCCAGGAGCTTCCTAAGCGTGAGGAGGGGAACGAGTTTACCGGGCTGGGCATTTTACAGGCGTTCTGGGAGGCTGTGGGCACCCGGGAAAGAACACCAAGTCTGGGGTCCGCATAACCTGGACTCAGACCCTTATTCGGTTCCCCTCCCAGATGTGTGGCCTCGGCAGTCTGCGCAGCTTCTCTGAGCTGATGTCTTCACCAGACCCCGGGGATGCGAGGCTGCCCTGCAGGGTTGCTGTGTTAAATGAGATGGTAAGGACACAGCCAATAACAGCTGAACATCTTCCAGGCCACGCTGCGGGTGGATTATTTCATCTAATCCTCACAGTGACTCTGTGAGGCTGAGTCTAACGGGGTCCCCATTTGACAGACAATGAAATGAAGGTGCTGGGGTCAAACGCCTTACCCAAGACCAGGCAGCTGCGGGTGGCGGAGCTAGCGCTCAGTCCTGGGTAGACCGTGCTGAGCACACGGAGGGCCTCACTAAACGACATTCTTTTTTGACTCCAACCTGCCCTTTATTCCTCAAAGGCCCCTGAATATACCGGCCCCCAGCCTGGCCTCTCCCTCCTGTGAGCCTTTGTAGGGACTGTTCCAGCCACCTGCTGTGTCTCTCCTTCCACTTCCAGAAAGCAAACCTCTCACCTTTTACATTCTGATCAAATGCTACCTCTTCCACTGAGCCGCCCTGGGCTCCACTACCCCGCTCCTCTCCGGCCCCTTCCCCCGACCCCAGTAAAGTCCCCCAGCACAGCACAGCAGTCTCCTAACTGACTGTCGCCTACCCTGCCTCAGCCCATCCTCTGCACAGCAGTTGAAGGAAGCCTCCTGCAGCACAGTCATGTCGCCGCCCTGCTCTAAAGCCTCTGGTGCCTCCCCAGCTCCTCTGCTCCACAGTTTAGGCCTCTCATGATCCGGCTTGGCCCTGTCTCTGCAATGTGCCTCCAACACCATCCGGACAAACTGCTCCCCCCTTCACACACGCAGGCATGCACACACACGCATCTACACGTCACGTGTGCACACATGTACACCTCTCCAGCTGGTGCAGGATCTCCTAGGCTCCTCCCTTGCTTGGGCCCCTACCTCCACTTCTGCCCTATCCACCTTCCCACCTCCAGCCCCACCCCAGAACAGCACCTCCAAGAAACATGCCCCCCAATTCCTCAGCTCCCCCCACCAGCTCCTTCCTGCAACACAGCATCCACATGGCCTGTTCCCAAACACACACGTGTTCCAGCCTTCTCCTGGCCCGGAGGGAGCTCAGGGGCCTCTGGCCTCCTCCCCAGACTCCTGGATCCTCCCTCCCCACTCCCAGACATGGGCACTTGAGCTCCTTACCCCTCTCTGAATTCAGAGAGGCTTTTCGCATCTCTTGGCCTTTCCCCTTGAGATTCCCAGGCCTGGAGTATCCTCCTGCCCCATCCCCGCCCAGTGAGTGCCGCTTCTCAGGCGGGACTCAAAGCTGCCTCCTACAGGAAACCTTCCAGCCCACCAGGCCTCAGCCACCCTGTAAGGACTGTAAGGACTGGCCGGCAAGTCTGCCCCTGTGGTGGGCTGAGGGCACGGACTCTTTTCACACCCAGGCCCATACTGGCTTCTTGAGAACTGTCTGCTGAGGAAATACGCTCCCTCCTGTGCCGCCCCTGAGTGCCTGGAGGCAGAGCAAGCAAGTTCATCAGACCACGGAGACCACCAGCCCACCTCTCCCACCTCCACCGACCACAGAGACCACCGGCCACCTCTCCCACCTCCACCGACCACAGGGACCACCGGCCCACCTCTCCCACCTCCACCAACCACAGGGACCACCGGCCACCTCTCCCACCTCCACTGAGCCCCCTGCGTCACACATCTGAGCCACCAGCCCACCTCTCCCACCTCCACCAACCACAGAGACCCACCTCTCCCACCTCCACCGAGCCCCCCGCATCGCACACCTGGACCACCGGCCCACCTCTCCCACCTCCACCGACTACGGAGACCACCAGCCCACCTCTCCCACCTCCACCGACCAGAGACCACTGGCCCACCTCTCCCACCTCCACCGAGCCCCCCACGTAGCACACCTGGGCCACCGGCCTCTGCCCTCACCGGCTGCTGGCTCCCATGAGATTGGAATAGTATCCAAAATCTTCCCAGACTTCACTTCTTCACCTCCCACCTCACTCACTCGCTCCAGCCACCACCTCCCCGCCATGGCCGCCTTGCTCCTGCTGGTGAACGAAAGAAGAAAGGGCTTGCAGAGCTTGACCAAATGCTTCCTCAGCACTCACTGAACCCTCAAATCAGCATCATCCGCAAGGCACAGAGGAGGAAACTGAGGCACAGACAGGGGAAACAACTGCCCAAAGCTACAGGGTGAGGCCTGCAACCACCCCCTCCCTGCCTCCGAAGACCAGGCCCTCCATGTCCCCAGCCCATGCAGCAGGTCCCCGGGAAACCGGGAGGGGCAAGGGGGTGCAAGGGAGAAGAATGTAAGGGAAGGTGGGGTTATTATCCTCCGAGGTCAGGGGCCTCAACCACCCTCCACTCCACTCAGAGATGCTCACCCACCGCCTCGTGCCTACCCCCATCCCATCCCACCCCGGGCCAATCAGGACTTCACCTTCCGTCCACAGGCAGACTCCCACTGTGGACAGAGAGCTGCCCCCACTGACACGGGCCTCAGGGTAGCAGCAGGGGCAGCTGCCTCCTCCCCCCACCCCCAGAGGCCCACACACCTGTGCCTGAGGGGCACCTCAGCCACCTGGAGGGCCAGGGCTGCCTGGGCAGGGCTGGGGCAAAGCCATCCTGGCATCTTAGGGCCTCCTAGCAGGTGCCTGGTGACAAAATCTGACAACCAAGAACCACAGCCTGGCAGAACTGGGAGAGCTTAAACCTCTTCACTGTCACCCATTAGACAGATGGGAGCCTGAGGCCTGCAACAGTGCCAGGACTCCCCAAAGCCCCCTTAGCCTCCCCACCCACCCTCGGTGGGCACGCCTGCTGGGAGCAGTCCCTGAGCCCCTGGAGGGAAGGACACAGCCTTCCCCACCAGGGTCCCAGCACCCGGCCCAGAACAGGAGTTCAAGAGTTTCCTTGAACAAACAAAAGCATGAGACAGTCCGTGCCAAACACAGGCCCTGCCTTGCCTTCTTGTGGGGGATCTAAAGGTGGAGGTCAAATGAGGGCATTAGCCT
Organism: Piliocolobus tephrosceles; assembly: GCF_002776525.5. Lineage (NCBI taxonomy): Eukaryota > Metazoa > Chordata > Mammalia > Primates > Cercopithecidae > Piliocolobus > Piliocolobus tephrosceles. Next base: position 19,117,709 of record NC_045452.1, read on the forward strand.
GAAAGTGCCTTCAAACCCATAAATCACTACACACCTGGAAGGGACTCGTTATCCCTAAGTGGCGAAAACGGACACAGGTTACGTATTGCTTCCACTCATTCATTTCATACCACGTCTCAAGTCCTGGCTCTGTGCCAAGTCCTGGGGCAGGTGCAGGGGACTGGCAATGACCTCAACAGACGCAGCACTGCCCTGAGGAAGCTCACAGCCCCAAGGGATGCAGTCATGCAGGGGAGCAGGAATTACAAGTGGAACGTGTGGGGACTGTGGGGCCTAGGCCAGGTGGGGCTGCCTGGTCTTCCAGAGGAAGGGTCACCAAGCTCTCAGGTCTATTGGAGACACAACGTCTCCAAAAACACAGGTCAACTAGCAAAGGGAGCATAGCACCCCAACCAGCCAGTGTCATCTCAGGTGGGCAGTGTCTAAGAAGGGGACACACAGTTGGGCAGTATATATACACTGTCACTGTCCCCATTTTAAAGATGAGGAAACTGAGGCCCAGAGAGCCAAAGCAACATGCCTCAGGTCTCACAGCTCTTGGCAGCAAAACTGGTGGTCATGAGACCTCCTGCACATTCTCATGTCCCTGGGGAGGCTTGGAACAGTTTCCAGAACATTCAGCCAGTGAACTAAGGGCCAAGCCACTGTGATGGGATTCAGGCCAGCTGCTCCACTCCCAGCAGGCAGGGAGGAAGCCACAGCCAGGGTAGGCCAATGCCAAGCACACGGTGGGCCCTCAGGAAACACGGCCCCAGCTGGACCTGCTGAAATGACTAGAAACAGCCCAAACAAACCATCCCTGCACAGGAGCTGCCTAATGCGAGCCTGGGGGCCACCACCCTGGGAGGCGTCTGAGGTTTCCCAGTAACTGAGCTGGCCCCGGCTGCCCTCCCTTTAATGCATGCAAACGAGGGGTATAAATTTCCTGCTTACTGAACTTCACAAATGTTAACAAGCCCATAAAAAATAAGTTATTCTTCCCCAGCTCCACAACACCCTTCGTTTGTTTAATTTTGTTTCTCCTCTCCCTGCCCCCAGCCTCCTTGGCGACAAGAGAAAAGCTACCATCTTCGTCTTCTGTCTTTCCCTGCCTACAAGGTTCCTTGCCTCAACCTGCCCCAGGGAGGCTGAAGGAAGAAGCCCCAGCTAAGAAATCAGAAGGCCCAGGAGTGAGTCCTGCTCCCTCCTCCGCAGCTGTGTGACCATGGGCTCCTGACTTAACCTCTCTGTGGTTTAATTGCCTCATCTACAAAGTAGGAACGGTAGCTGCACCCTGCCTGCTTTGGGGTTCCTGGGAGGATCAGAGGAGATAATCCAAGTAAAGTGCTTAGTTGTCTCTGGCACAGAGCAAACCCTCAATAAATGTTAGCCCTTGTTATTATGTAAAGAAGAGTTAAATATCCCCCAGTTAATCCATTTGTAGAGTTTGCCTTCCGGGGCAAGCTGGCAGCTCCAAAGGCAGCCTGTGGTTCGGTTTTGTTGGCAGACTCGGTGTTGACACACATTTGAGTTTTGATGCCATCCAAACTGACCACTGGAGTTTGCCACAGGCCCCACCACACCCTACACAGACCAGACGTGCCCTTGCAGTGACCCGGCCCTGGTGAGCGTCTGAGTCTCCCACCCCTAGCTCTTGCCTCTCAAAAGCCTTTCCAACTGGTGATCTCATTAGAGGCATCACTGGGCCCAGCTGACAGAAAAGGAAACTGAGGCTCATGAGGGGGGCAGCAACTTGCCCACAGTTCCCAAGGAAGGGCCTGTGGAGCCAAGGTGAGAGTGTAGCCACCAGTCTCAGCCGGTCTTCTCTCCTGAGCCCCTGTGCCACCACGACAGTTTGAGGGAAGCCTCCCCAGCAGCTGAAGGAGCAAATAAATGGCCAGTGACACAGGTGGCAGGAGAGATGGTGTTCAGCCTCCAGGGGCTCGGTGGCTCCCAGGACCAGGCAGGAGACTGAGCAGAAGCTAGAGCATGCCCTGGGCCTCGTCCCAGCCAACCCAAGGCATGCCAAGTTAGGGTGGCACTGTTGTGTACTGAGCACAGCACTGGGGACTCTGAAGTATAGGAGACGGGGGTTAGAGGTGGCCTGTTTCCTTCAGGTCTTCTCCACATCCTCCGCTTAAGCACACCTCCAAGAATGGCCTGGGCCAGAGACTATGTCCCACTTGCCTGCAACTGCCCCCTCCTGCTGGCAGAAAAAGCCACAGCCCCAGCCTGTCCCAGTTACTACCAGCTACATCTTCTCCAACAACATCCCAAGCTGAGGCCACTTTCATTCTTCCCTCTGTCACCAATCTCAAGTCCCCCTTGACGTATCACTCCATGACGCTCCACCCCCCACCCTCAGGCAGGTCCACCTGTCCATCCATTCGTTCTGCAGAACAAAGCTAGGCTCCCAGCACTGCAGGGACTTGCCCAAGGTCCCACCAAGCCCAGAGTGAAACCCAGCTCCTAGACATCCCGACCACGACCTTCCTAATTTAGGAGGAGTCCCCAGGGGCATCCCCAGGGCAGAGGGCGGGGCCAGGCCCCTAAGGGGAGGGGCCATGTGAGGCGGGGCAAGGGGCTGGAGGGTGGGGGTGGGCCGAGAGAAGACTGGATCCTGGTCTGGGTCCCGGTTGCCTTGGCAACACGACTAATTAATTCTGACTCCATCTGTGCCTTGGCTGGATGGGCGGTTTGGGCTCGCACGTGTTTGTTTTGAAGCAAAGGGAGAGAAGCGAGAGGGCCTGGGAGGCTGTGGCCTCGGGGTCTAGCGAGGGGCTGACACTCGCCCCAAATTCATATAGCATGCCCTCACCCCCACCACAGGAAAAGGCAGAAAAGGCAGGCCAGGCACCCAGAGACCACCGGGGACCTCCTCTCCCCAACGAGGATCATCATCTTAGCCCAAACGAGGTCTCACACAGACAGCCATCCGTGGTGCCCATCATGTGTGCACACGTGTACACACACCTGCACATGCCGAGGAGACCACAGGCCCCAGAATGAGAGAGCCTTGGGTTTGGCTGCCAGCTTCGCCTTCTGAGTCTCAGCTTCCCCATCTGCAAAATGGGCAACATCACTCCTCAAAGGGCTCTTGGGAGAAAGAGAGGGATGTCCCCAGTGCAGGGACATCTGAGGGGCCTCATCTGTCCTGGGGTCCAGGAAGGCTTTGCTGAGGATGTTCCTGGCGAGGGAACCATGTACGCGGTACCCAGAAGGTGGCACTTTTGAGGAACTGTAACAAGGTCAGGAGAACTGAGATCAAGATATAGAACGTCAGAAGGAGAGGGAGCCCAAGGCCGAGCCAACTCCTTGCAGATCTCAAGGTTCTGGATCTTGGCCCAAGGGCAGTGGGAAGCCAGTGACATGCTGGGGAGGTGCCACCAATGGAAGGGTTCAGAATGCATCGGAGGGGCGGGAATGGCACCAGCAGCCTGTGAGGAGGCTGCAATGAGACGGGCCTGGAGGGTGACTTGTTGCAGGCAAAGACAGCAGGGTGGGCACATGAAGGCAGATTTGAGTCAGGCGTGGTTAAGAGAGTCGGGCAGGATGAAGAGAGAGACCAAGCGGGAAGCTCAGGGATGCCGCCCAGGGTCCGGGAGGGGGACTGAGTGAGCTGAGTGAGGGTAGTGCCTGCCCTGGAACAGGGAGCCTCAAAGAACGAGCAAATAGCAGTGCAGGAGGACAGAGGCAGAGCCCGGGTGGGACCAGTTGAGTTTTAGGGGTCAGAGGAACACCCCAAAGGAGTGACCAGTCAGCAGGTGGCCACACGCAATGTCCTATAGCCAGAGGCAGGTGACAGCGGAGGATGGAGACTCAGGCATCCCTTGCACACAGCTGTTAAGATGCTGGCCCGAGAGCAGTGGCTGACACCTGGGCTGGGAGGGTCAGCGCTCAGGGACAGGTGTAGCGGGGAGTGGATGCTGGTGCTCAGGAGCCTGCCATACCCACCTGCATTCAAAGCCGGAACCCAACACCTCACCAGCTATGGGATCCTTGGTAAGTCACTTCACCTCTCTAAGCCTCAACTCCCCCACCTGTAAAATGAGAATAAAAGCAATACCTACCACATAGGTTGTTGCGAGGAGGATCCAGATCCTTAGCTGAGCCCCAGAGACACAGGAGTTCCAGCTACCTGCTTTTTCAGGGAGGGGGGGTCAGGACACTAACCTGTGTTTAGCACCTACTATGTGCCAGGCACTTCACATGTGTAATAGACCACACGGAGTGGTGATCAAGAAGGAAGAGCTGGGTGTCAGGCCCTGGGCTGAATCCTGGGTCCCCTACTTACCAACTGTGGAACCAGGACGAGGCCCCTCACCTCCCTGAACCTCAGCTCTTTTTTTTCTGAGACAGAGTCTTGCTGTTGCCCAGGCTGGAGTGCAATGGTGTGATCTCGGCTCACTGCAACCTCCGCCTCCCGGGTTCAAGTGATTCTTGTACCTCAGCTTCCTGAGTAGCTGGGATTATAGGTGCATTCCACCACACTTGGTTAATTTTTGTATTTTTAGTAGAGAGGGGGTTTCACCAAGTTGGCCAGGCTGATTTCGAACTTCTGAGGTCAGGTGATCCACCTGCCTCAGCCTCCCAAAGTGCTGGGATTACAAGCATGAGCCACCGTGCCCGGCCACCTCAGCTTCTCAAAATGTAAAATGGGAGGCCAGGCGCAGTGGCTCAAGCCTGTAATCCTAGCACTTTGGGAGGCCGAGACGGGCGGATCATGAGGTCAGGAGATCAAGACCATCCTGGCTAACACCGTGAAACCCTGTCTCTACTAAAAAAAAAAATACAAAAAAAACTAGCCAGGCGAGGTGGCGGGCGCCTGTAGTCCCAGCTACTCGGGAGGCTGAGGCAGGAGAATGGCGTAAACCCGGGAGGCGGAGCTTGCAGCTGAGATCCGGCCACTGCACTCCAGCCTGGGCGACAGAGCGAGACTCCGTCTCAGAAAAAAAAAATGTAAAATGGGGATAGTGAAGGTATCAACCCCATGGTTCATGGGGTCACTGTAAACATGAAATAAGAAAACATGTCAGGCATGGGTCACCTGCCTGAGACATAGCAAGCACTAAATAATTCATCACTGCTGTCATTATTACACTTATTGCCGCTGCTCCTCCCAATGACCCAAGAAGGGGGATGTGCTGATGCTCGAACAACAAACAAGAAAGACAAAGGCCTCAACCTAGCATCCAGGAGCTGGACTGACCACCATGTGTTCACAGGATCCCCTTTCCCAGCCCAAACAGTCCCCTTAGCCTGAGACAGGGCTGCATGAGACTACCAGGATCTGAACCCTTTCCTGGCCTCTTCGAACTGTGTGACCTCAGACAAGTCATCTCACTTCTCTGAGCCCCACATTCCTCCCTTCAGAAAAAACGGGGGGTCCTGGGCAGGCACAATGGATCACACCTGTCATCTGAGCACCTTGGGAGGCCAAGGCGGGAGGATCACTTCAGCCCAGGAGTTTGAGACTAGCCTGGGCAACATAGCGAGAGCTATGTTGTTTAAAAACTTAGCTGGGCATAGTGAGACGCACTTGTAGCCCCAGCTACTCTGGAGGCTGAGATGGGAGGATCGCTTGAGCCCAGGAGGTTGAGGCTGCAGTGAACCACGATTGCACCACTGCACTCCAGCCTGGGCGACAGAGTGAAACTCAAAAAATAAAATAATAAAACAAATGAAAAATAAAAAGCAAGCGTCCCCTACCTGCACCATTGTCTTGAGGACTGAACGAGGAGATACCTAAAAGGTGTCCAGTCCAGTGATGGCACAGAGCAGGTGCTCAACAAGTGACAGCAGTTATGATCGGTGATTGGATATGAAGAGCTGGACACGGGGACGAATGACTGCATACAAGCACTCACAACAGAGTGCCGGGGTGTGGTGTCTGTCAGCTCAATCACACACCCCAGAGGGCTGCGCGTCTCGGGATGCACCCCAGGTGGCCCTCCCTGGTGCTACCCCATCAGGGAAAGGGCAGAGAGCAAAGGGACCTCCAGACGGTGCCTCCCATTCATGCCACCCCCACTCCCACCATCCCTGCAGCAAGCACACAGCCACGCGTGTGCCCCCCAGCCCCGTGACCAACTAGCAGCCCCTCCCCGTCCTCCGCTCTGCATCTGCTCAATTAGGGAAACTGGGGAGCGAGGGAAACAAAGACTTAATTTCTGAGCTAATCAGCCTGCCTCATACTAATTACCATCCTCCCGGGCATTAGGGCAGACTTCCTGGGGGAGGCTGAGGGGGAAGCTGGTCCCTGGAAATGCCACCTCCTTCCCCTAAAGCCTGAGAGCCCAGCAATGGGAGGGTGGTGGTGCAGGGGGACCGGGAGGCTTGGGCAGGTGGGATTTCAGGGTGGGATGAAGGAGACGTGGTCAGAAGCAGGAGACAGAGTCCACTGGGCAAAGCAGGGAATGTGCCTGTGGTCACTCGGACAGCCCCACCTTCCCAGGGTTCCCGCCCCATCCTCCGGGCAGCCACGGGCTGGGGGGAGGCCCAGAACAGGTGCCCCAGTAGGCATGCAGCCCATGGCCTTGGCCAAGAGGACAGATGGACAATTTGAGGCTGGATAATTGAGCAATGATCAGAGGGAAGCTTCTGGATCACAGCCTACTGGGTGTGTGCATGTGTGTGTGCTTGTGTGAGTGCGTGTGTGTGTGTCGTAAGTGTACATGAGCACACAGAACAAGAGGGCTCCGGACTGGGAGCCAGGAAGCCTGCGTTCAATTCCCTGCTCAGGCTCTGGGAAAGTCCTTGCCCCTCTGAAACTCAGACTGTACCATTAGCGAGCTGGAGGGCACGATTTTCAGAAATCATTTCAGACATGACCACAAGGCCACTTATTCTTCAAAAAATGCTTATTGAGCACCTACTATCATGCAGCCGGCTCTGTGCTGGCACCACAGGCACATTCGTGAACAAGACAGACAAGGTCCCCGGCCTCACGGTGCTTTCACGGTGATGGGGGAGCCAGGGAGTAAACATGAAAATCAAGAAACAAGTGCCTTGGCAGATAGAGGAAAATGCTCTGTAGAGAACTGAACCATAGGATGTGGGCAAGCGCCGCAGGTAGGGCTTATGGCAGCATTTTCAGAAAAGGCCCCACCCAGCGGCCAGGTGCAGTGGCTCACGCCTGTGATCCCAACACGTTGGGAAGCCGAGGCGGGCGGATCACGAGGTCAGCAGATCGAGACCATCCTGGCTAACACAGTGAAACCCCGTCTTTACTGAAAATACAAAAAATTAGCCAGGTGTGGTGGCGGCGCCTGTAGTCCCAGCTACTCGGGAGCCTGAGGCAGAAGAATGGTGTGAATCCGGGAGGCGGAGCTTGCAGTGAGCCGAGATCATGCCACTGCACTCCAGCCTGGGGGACAGAGCGAGACTCCATCTCAAAAAAAAGAAAAGAAAAGAAAAGGCCCTACCCAGCAATTAAACTTCAGATAATCCCAACTCACAGAGGGCCTCAGAGCAACCCCCCTCCCTTCTCTGGACCTCTGTTTCATGCACACAGCGTGGGAGCCGGATGAGACGCTGTCCAAGGCTGATTCGGTCCCACAAGCGGGAGTTCTCACGAGTTTCTCCATGCCGAGTGTGTCCACGAGAATGTCTGCGTGATCCCCCAGGGGCTGCGGTCTGGCCCACACATTTACAGAAACACACACAGATGACCACCGTGTCCCCAGTCTTGGGCCCAGCTGCACGATGGATATACCAGGTAGACAGGTATGTGCCTGATAATGAGAGGAGCAGGGCATCACATGCCCCAGGGCCCATCAGTTCCCAATCACGGGCTCTGGGGTCCCCACTCCAGGGGACACACTGAGCTCTGCTGGCACAGGCGTCCCTTGAACTGCCTCCCTTGCACCTGGTCATGGGGCCTTCGCAGTGGCCCACCATGTGCTGAGCACCTGAGCCTCACTGCATGGAATTCTCACAACAGCCCTGCCAAGGAAGGGCTGTTACCCTGTTTTACAGATGGGGAAACAGGCTCCGCTAGGTCAAGTCACTTGCTCAGTAAATGATCAGCTAGGCACTCAAATTGGGCCTGATCCTAAACTGCCACCCCTACCATGTGCCAGGACCTTCTTCCTGGACTACTCTCAAGGCTCAAACCAGGGGACCAGCCTGGACCAGCCCTGCCCAATAACTGCCTTCCAGGGATTGCCAAGGGTACCCAACACAGCAAGGCAGTCAGGTTCAGATGGCCAGATTCAAATCCTGATTCCATCACCGAGTCGCTGTGTGACCGTGGGTAGGATCCTTAACCTCTGTGTTCCTCAGTTTCCCCGTCTGTCAAGTAGGGACGGTGATAGTATCTATTTTGCTGGGTTGTCGTGAGGATTTTGCTAAGTTCTATAAAGTTCTTAGAACAGTGCCTGGCACATGGTGTGACTTGAGTGTTGTTGATAAAAGGAAGCTATGATTCCCTTTGATTCTGTGAATGGCCTGACCCTTGGCTTCCACAGAAGGTAAGAGACAGAGCTGCAATTCGAACACTGGACTCAGGACTCTCTGTCCAGCGCTCTCTCCCTACAGCATTAAGGAATCTCCAGCTTGGCCAAGGGAACAAAAACATCCCAGGACTGGTCCAGGCTCAGCCCCCAGCAGGAAAGACAGTCTGTGAGGAAGGCTAAAGGGATGAGATCCACAGGCCAGGGGCCAGACCCTGCTCCATCGCCTGCACCTCCCTCCTCTGGGCCTTGCACTCGCCTACCCAGTCCCACCCCCAGCTCCGGAAGGCCCCAGCATTCCTGTGGGCACTCAAGGACACTGGGAAGCTCCTGGGCCCTGAAGCAGCTCCCCGTAGCCCCAAGGAGCCCAATGCCCAGTGATCCTGGAACACAGCAGGTGGAGAACAGCAGGGAACAGTGTGGTCTCCTGGCACTGCCTTCCAAGTCCCTGGGTACTCTGTCCCAGAGACAGCCGGGGTCCTGGCCCTGGACCCCCACACCCTACCTTTCCCTAGGTCCCACGGAGCCAGGAGGCAGGAATCTCAGCCAGAACGGGCTCCTGCCTAAAGTGCTCAGCCAAGAGCGAGAGGAGCCCAGACGTCCACACTCAGCCTTAGAAACAGATCCCCGCAAAGCGGCCCACCCATGCCCCGGGACAGCCGGGCATGATTTGATTCTGAAGTCGGACATTTCAGATCTGAAGTCAGTGAAAGTAGAAAAAGTGCAAACGGCCCAGGCACTCATAACAGGGAAATGTCCTTTCAAGGAAAGCCCATTCCAAGGTGGATTAGGACCCAGGTCCTGCCGCACCCCTGAGGAGGGTACTCAGGGTGCAGTCAGGGGCCGCAGGAGGCTGCAGGGCCAGCTGCGAGGAGAATCCCTCCTGGGTAAGAACAGATGGTGTACATGTGTTTGTAGGTGCCAGGAAACACGGGCCAGTGACAGCCTCTGGGGAGGAGGCCTTGGGAACAGGCAGTGGCCCGTTCCGTTCTGCTGTGCACACCGAGAGCATGCGTCAGTTCCCCAGGTATAAGGGGGTTTGTATACTTGCACACTGTTTTACATGTACGTGTCCCAAAACCTAGCAAATGGCAAATGCACAGAGATCACGAGGGCGCACACACACACACACCTGCCCATGCGCGCCCAGCTTCTGTCCAGCCAGCTCCCTCCTGCGGTCTAAGAGAGAGACAGGCGGCTGCGGCAAACAGACAGGCAGGGCCAGAGAGATGGGTGGGCAGACAGAGACAAAGAGACACGGAGAGAGACAGAAACAGAACGAATGAGCTCAGCTCAGGCCCTAGGGTGATCCTGCTCAGAGCAGCCACTTCAGACTGGCCCAGGGGCTGCAGGAAGCCAAAGTGCCCAAGAGGAGAGCAGGCAAGGCTCCACCCTCAGCCTGGCCACTCACTGCGGTGTGGCCCCAAGCCAGTGCCTCACCTCTCTGGGCTGCAGCCTGCCCACGAGTGCGGGCAGTGGGTGGAAGACCTGCTGGCTCCGACCCTCCAGCCCTCCGGGGTCCTGGTTCCCTGTCAAGGCCCCACTTCCCCTCTCCCCAGATGGTCCCGAGGTCAGCGTCCAGGTCAGCTGCCATCTCAACCTAGCCAGGAAATCACTCCCAAAGCCCCTCCCTCCTCTGCCATCAGCCCCAGCACCAAATCGGAGAGGGACAAGCCGGGCACTGACCGGAAACCGCAGGCGTGACTACTGCTGTCTTCCTGCCTCATCTCACCTAAACCCCATCACAGCCCTGATCCCATTCTACCACGCGAAACAACCGAGGCTCAGAGGACGATCGGGCCAGAGCCCCACGGCCAGCAGGGGATGAATATGAATGAGCTGGGATGGAACCCACGCGTCCACTGCAAAGCCCATCGGCTCCTTCCACGACATCCTGTTCAGCAGGCAGCAGGAGGGGCCACAGAGGCAGACACCCCCACATTTCCTGACCTAGCACCCAGACCCGGGACTCCACAGGCCCCAGCCTGTCTCCAGCAGCCTCAGAGGTGACTCTAGAATGGCCCCTGAAGCCCTGCCTCCCTGCTCCGACCACCAGGAAAGCCAGAAACAAGCCCAGAACTAACATTCCTGAACACTCACTGCATGCCAGGCATGGCGCCAAGGGTTTCACAGAGTCACCCTTGGGAGGTGACTCTATGAAGTCCCATTTGACGGGTGAGGACACTGAGGCACACATAGGTGGGGCAACTTGTCATGGGTAGAATCGGGAACTGACAGCTGGGCCCATGGGCCTGATTACTGTGTCGCCCCATCCTGTAACCTGGGAGTTTTTCCACTCTGACCTGCCACCCCCAAGCCAAGGAGTGTCTAGAGGAGCAGTAAAGGCCTCACCCAGAAGCTCTGCTTAGATCAAGGGCTCTAGAGCCACTGCCATTGGGGACCCCAGTGCCGACCCCTCTCTGCTGCCCATCTCCTCTCAGGATGATGCTTGGGGTCCCTGGAGAGCCCCCACCTCCATCCTTGAGTCCCAGCCCTGGGTGAGGAGCGGAAGCGGAGAAGGTCTGTGCCCCCACAGACCTCAAACAGTGTCCTCTGGGACAAGGGCTGTCCTTTGCCTGAGGTCCAGAGAGAGTGTGAGACAAGCAAGGCTCACACAGCAAGTGGGAGACAGGAAGGGGCCCGACATCCCTTCATTTCTGCCTCCCAGTTTGGCACGGAGGGCACCCTACCTCCTATGCTGGGCAGATTGAGCTGCTGTGACCCAGTATGGAGACAGGGATGGGGCTATGGGTTCTCAGGAGCTTCTAGAACTCCTTAGGCCCTACCACGCAGCCCTCGGCAACCCTGTGGGCCTACTGTGTGCATATACTCTTATCTCCAATCCTATTTCACTCCATCCCTTCCAGGAGCCTGGCAGTATCCCCATTTCACAGATAAGCAAACTGAGACTGAGACATGTGACCACTCAGGCATGGGATCTAACTCAGGATGCCTCACTTCCCACCACCAAACAGACCTTCCTGCAGCCACTGCCCCAATCCAACCACTCCCAGCCCTCAGGGACCGCCTCTTCCAAAAAACGAAAGTCTTCCCAAAGCTCCTAGAACCTCCGCTCAGTGGACCATCTCTCCTCCGACATTCAGAAAGCAGACTGAGGCTGGGCGCGGTGGCTCAGGCCTGTAATCCCAGCACTTTGGGAGGCCGCGGCAGGTGGATCACTTGAGGTCAGAAGTTCGAGACCAGCCTGGTCAACATGGTGAAACCCGGTCTCTACTAAAAATACAAAAATTCTCTGGGCATGGTGGCAGGCACCTGTAATCTCAGCTTTCTCTCCAGCCTAGGCAAACAAGCAAAACTCCATCTCCAAAAAAAAAGAAAGAAAGCAAACTGAGGCCAGCACACCCACAGTGCCTCCACCCTCAGACTGGGGCTCCTGGGAATTGAGGCTCTATCTCCCTCAGACAGGGCACTCCCGTTCCCAAAGACTAAGAAGTCCCAGGACTCCCTCCTCCAGCACCTCCATCCACACAGCCAGCCCCCTACCCGACTGCAGGACTCTGCCTGAAGGGGCCAAGCAGGACTCCAGGCCACGCCTCAGCCCCTCCTCTCCCTTCTTCCTGGCGCTCCTCCAGGCCTGGCCAGTACCAGGCAGGCTATCCCTGCACCACCGGGCCCTGTCCATGAATCCTACCTCTGTTGGACACCACAGACCCCCCTTTCTCCTCCCCAAACAAATGGGGTCTTGAGTAAGGCACCAGGACAACCACGCACAAGGCCAGATCTATTCCCTGGACTGGCGCGGCTGCCAGCGGGGTGGGCGGTCAGGCTCGCGGAGCAGTCTGTCCCTTCCACAGGCCCTCCAGGTCCAGTCTCTGGCACTGGGAGCCCGGCACTCTAACCTCGTCCTGGCAGGGCTGGGACCAGCAGCCCCCCTCCCCAGGTGACCCAGGAGTGCGCCTGGGCCAGGCGCCCCGAACCACAATCCCCACTTCCTCCTCTCTCCCTTCCCCTGACACAGTGTGGGCAGTGACCTCTGAGCATAAGTCCAAATCTCTGCTCTGCACCTTGGAAGAGAATCTCTCCAGGCCTCTGTTTGGTCGTTTGTAAGTGGGTGTGACACTCCCCATGCTACAGGGGCTGCTGTGGCCACAGATGGGGTGGGGTACAGGCAGAAAATCCCAGCACAGAAAAGGTGCTCAGTCCAAACCGGCTTTTCTCTCTCCATTCCCTCTTCTGCCCCAGGGGGATAAGAGGTGGGGCTGGCAGAAGTGGGGGCGAGAGGGCACAGGCTGGCAAGGTAGAAAATGACCTGTCCCAGGCACTTAAAATGTTGCCTATTCCAAAATCAAAGTCTTAAATCCCTCTACAGCTGGCAGTGAAGTCTCCTACGACTAGGCTGGTTAAGGCTCCCAAGACCCCACAGCCAGCCTGGGCAACACAGTGAGACCCCATCTCTACAAAAAAAATAATAATAATAATTAGCTTGGCATGGTGGTATGTGCCTGTAGTCCCAGCTACTCAGGAGGCTGAGATGAGCAGATCACTTGGGTCCAGGAGGTCAAGGCTGCAAGGCTGCAGTGAGCCATGACTGTACCGCTGCACTCCAGTCTGAGTGACAGAGCAACAGCTTGTCTCAAAAAAAAAAAAAAAAAAAAAAAAGATCCCACAGTCCATTAATGGCAACACTGGGGAGGAGGCCTCAGAGCCAAGCCCGCAAATCAAAGCTCAAAGCCCACTGCCTCCTAGAAGCCAGCCTAGATATTATCCCCATTTTACAGACAAGTAAACTGAGGTACACAGTAGTTAAGTCATATGCCTGAGATCACACAGCTAGTGAGCATCTGGATTGATTTCTTTTGACAATTCAGGCTGTTACCAAAAGCTGTTCGTTATGGCACAAGCACTCCCTAAGAATCTGTGATTTTGACTCTGCATCCAGAGTCAGGTCCAAGTTCTTTAGCCTGAAACGCAAGGCCTCCCAGCAAGGTGGTATATATACAGCAGCAGAAGACAGCACTAGACCTCGAGTCAAATGCCAGGCCTGCCACTCACATCCTGCTGTGCACCCACAGCAACTTCCCAGGCCTCCCTGGCCTTACTGTTCCCTTGTGTAAAATGGGAATAACAAGACTGACCTCCCAGGGTGGTTGGTGGGGTTACCTATCCATGCAGTCACACAAATTTATTGAACGTCTGCTATGTGCCAGGCCCCACTCAAGGTATTTGAGATAGAGCAGAGAACAAGACAAAAAAAAAAAAAAAGCTGCCTTCAGGGAGTTGATACTCAATAGCAGTGGGAGGGCAGAGAGTAAGCAAGCAAATAAAACAGCATCCAGTTGTGTTAAGGGCTTTAAGAAACCAGAGGGAGGAGGCCAAGGGCAAAGGACAGGGTGGTCAGGGAGGACTTCCCTGAGGAGATGACAGTTAACCAGAACAGGAGACAGCCATGCACTGAGCCAGGGGACCAGCAGTGAGCACGGAAGGAACAGCAAGGCCAAAGGCCAGTGAATCAAATGAGAGCTAGAGCCTGTGGGAAAAATGCCTGGCACATAGTAGATGCTCAATAAACTGCAGCTGTGAGCATTATTACTCTAAACCCCACAAACCCCTTGCTCCTTGGTTTCCTCAGGTTGCGATGCAGCTTGAAGTGCATCCTAGGTCTCTTCCACATTCCTTCATTCATTTAAAGTAACTCTGCTTCCATTAATAGTCCTCCCAATTTGCAGGTGAGAAAATTGAGGTTCCCAAGATCCCATAACCCATCAACAACAGCATCGAGACATGAACCTAACTCTAGTGGTCTCAAACCCCATGCTTCTGGCAGCCTTGGGCGGTCTCACCTACAAAGGGCGCTCACTACATTCACCCTTCCCATCCCAAGACACCTCAGCCTGTCAGAATGTCTCTAGCATGAACCAAGGTCTGAGCCTACCCTTTGAGGCCAACCAGGACAGCCCTCTCTCGTCTTTCCCAGGTCACCCTGAAATGTTAGCAGCTGCCACCCAGATCATCTCCCAGTGCCAAGCACTGTGCCTTACTTTGTCCCCTGGCCTTGCTCTGGCAAGGTGAAGTAGGGATTCTTATCATCCCCATTGTACAGGTGAAGAAACTGAGGCCCAGAAAGGTGGAGAAACATGCCCAACGGCAGCTGTCAGGAAAGTGGCAGTGCTGGGATCTGAACACAGGCCTTTGTCACTTGAAAGACAGTCACGTGTCACTTCCCAGGCCTCTCAAATGGCCTTCTTTGGGCATCACCCTCAGTCCCTTGCCTGGCCTGTCCCCCTGGTGATGCCCAAAGGGTAGACAGGACAGGCTTCCCCTGACTCGGTTATTCTCAGGGCACCACCAGTCACATGCCTGGCATGCTGTGGCCTAGGCCAGGGCTGGCTGAGCAGCTCAGAGCACCCAAGTCCCACGAAGGAGACCAGGGAACAGGGCTCGCCTGATGAAAGTGCACACACAGGCCCTGGGGCAGGCTGGAGAGGAGTACCAGACAGGGAGCCCGCCCGCCACACCCGGCTCCATCCTGGCTCAGCCACTGGTACGCTATGTGCCTGTCAGGAGGCTCTCTGCCTCTCCGGCCCGTTCCTGTTACCATGAACTCAGGACTGTACTCCCACCACTAAGGGTCATGGGGAAAGGTACCATGCCACAGAACTCTAGTGAGATCTGGCTTCCCCGCGCGTGTCAGGAAATCATTTTAAAACGATTTTTAAAAGTAATGATGGTGGCCCTGGTGCGGTGGCTCACACCTGTAATCCCAGCACTTTGGGAGGCCGAGGCAGGGGGATCACAAGGTCAGGAGATCAAAACCATCCTGGCTAACACTGTGAAACTCCATCTCTACTAAAAATACAAAAAATTAGCCGGGCATGGTGGCACGTGCCTGTAGTCCCAGTTACTCAGGAGGCTGAAGCAGGAGAATCACTCAAACCGGGGAGAAGGAGGTTGCAGTGAGCCGAGATCATGCCACTGCACTCCAGCCTGGGCAACACAGCGAGACTCCATCTCAAAAAACGAAAAACAAAAAAAGGAATAATGATGGTGGTGGTGGTGGTTCCCAGTTACCTCATTCCCCACCCCTCCACCACCAAGAACCCCCACTTCAGCCTGTGACACCAAGTCCCCTGCAGCAGCCCTCCCCCACCACACTTCCTCCATCCTCTGGGGTGCACCCACCACCCTGCACAAGCCCCCTGGTTTGTGTTACATATCAGGAACCACACAAAGGGCATCACATCCAGGAGCCCAAATAACAGCCACCCTAGGAGGCATGTGCCTCATCTCCATTTCACAGAGGGGGAAACTGAGGCGAGAGGTCCCCCACCGTAAAAACCAGAGCTAGGTTGCAAACCCAGAATTTGCTGTTCTCCTATGCAGCTTCCTGTTGTTAGTATTTGAATGAAATGCTGCTTCAGGAGAACCCCTGGGGACTCGGGGGAGAGAGAGGACTCAACAGGATCAGACAGACAGGCTCAGGGAAGGAGTTAGGCCTGCTGAGTCCGGCACTCAGGGAAGGAGACGCTCCCCAGAATGTGCCTGCTGGGTGACCTTGGGCAAGTCACTTCCCCTGTCTGATTCCTCAAAGGCAGGTACCAATGTGGTCCCCCCAGAGAACGGCACTGGGTCAACAGGTCCTCAGCAAGCATGATGAATGGGGACAAAATCACTTGGGGGCAAGAAAGGAGTATGTGCCCAGAGGAGAGACTTATGTGACCAGAGGCCCTGGGGAGTGAGAGGGCTCAAGGAGGCAGAGGTGGGAAGACCGTGGCCATAGAAGTGGGAGGGAAGGGCTGGGTGGAGGCGCTGGGAGCAAGCATGTGCTGGTGCAGCGGGGTCTCCAGTCCGTCCACAGGGCAGGCAGGATAAGCACAGACCCGCCCACTGTGCCTCACTCCCCACCCCTCCACCACCAAGAACCCCCACTTCAGCCTGTGACAGCAACACCAAGTCCCCTGCAGCAGCCCTTCCCCCACCACACCTCCTCCATCCTCTGGGGTGCACCCACCACCCTGCACAAGCCCCCTCCTGGGCACCCATCACTACCCCTTTCCTGGGAACCTCCAACACCTCGACAGCCACAGCCCCTCCACGTGGGGACCACCGCACCTTGGAGACAGCATCTCCCTATCCTTAGCAACCACCAACACTGTGCGCAGCCAGCCAGCCTCCTTCCTCTGTCTCCTCCTCTCTCCACGGAGACCACAATGCCACAGAGGCGGCTCCCTCGCCACGGCAACCACCGTCACTCAGCGCCGCCTGGACAACAGCTCCCTCCACGTGGCCGCCACCAACACAGCCTCAGTGACAGCCCCAGCCTCTCCTCTCCTCTCCAGGGCAGCCATCAGCCCCAGCCAGGACGGAGCAGCTCCTTCTGCCTGCCTGCGGCCTCCTAGTGCCAGACGGCTCTCCCTGTGCCTCCAAAATCCAATGACCTAGGATCAGGCCCCATATCAATTCCGCTGGCATCTTCCCCTGCTCCCAGCTCACTTCCAGCCCCTCTCTCTACAATGGAAAGACCCCCACCTGAGAGAGACCCCCACCATGTTCTCCCAGGCCTTCCCCTGCAAGCTGGCTCTCCACCCCCAGCAGGTGTACAGATGCCCCCTGCCTTCCGGGGTGCAGACTAGGCCTGGCTCAGCCTCTCCGCCGGGTGATGGGGCAGGAGCTGGGGTCCCTGAGCCAACAGGGGCTTCCTACCCACCCTCCCCAATGGGCCTGTCTTAGCCCCCAACAGGCCTGCCGCTCTGGAGGCTGCCTCACAGGCCCTGTGGAAGGAAAGCTGGGTGGGAGGGGTGCCCACGGCTGGGGGCAGGGGCCGGGCCCGCAGGAAGGAACGCACAGAAGCCTGAGGCTGGGCCACATCACAGGTTTGCAAGGCCGGGTCACGTGAGCTATGCTCACAGACAGCAACACACACACAGGCAAAAGGACCCTGTCCTTACCAGATGTCTGCAGCAGAGGAGGCCCCTCCGGCACTGTCCCCGACCTGGGTCTCAGAAAGGTCCCCCAGGCAGCAGCGGCAGCAGGAGCAATGAGATCTCAGGTCCTGGCCCAGCCCGGGTGGCAGCAGCTCCTCACCCAAGTCCTCTCCTTCTGCAGGGAGGCGAGGGGGAGAGAGGGGAGGGAGGGAGGAGAAGGGGAGGAGAGGGAGGGGGGACAGCAGGAGGGAGGGAGGAGGGAAAAATGCTGAAGTCTTGAAGGGTACACTCACTTCTTTCTTGGGTTTCCCATGGCAACCGAATATACCGCAAATGAATATCAGGGTGAGACAGAGAGAGGAGGTAAAGGGAGAGGAAGAATGGAGGGAGATGGAAGAGAGATGGAGACAGACAGAGATAGAGAGACGGGGGAGCCTGGGTGGGGAGAGATGGAGAGATGCAGAGAGAGATGGAGGCAGAGACGTGAAGGCACAGAGATGCTGCAGGGAGAGGAGAAGAGATGGAGGTAGAGACAGAAGGATGATGAGGCAGGAGAGATGGGGGGCTCAGGGGTCAGGGGAGATGTCAGGGGCCACAGGGTTTCTTTCAAGCCCCTGGGCAGAAGGAGCAGGCACAGATGAGTGAGTTTTCTGGGAACCAGGGGTCCCCTACTCCCACCCCTCCACCTTGTCCCACACTCCCTACTGGGTTCCACAGGCTGGAGGTGCCTCCCAAGTCACATCCCAAACTCATACCCCACTCACAGCCATGGTCACACATGTCACACCCACGTGTGTATGCACACACACTCCCCTGACACCCAGTGCCCCCACACAGCCTTCACCTCCTCCATGCCCGACCACTCCACTCTCCTGTTGGTCACTCGGATCACCAACACCGCCCAACCCCATCATCAGCCGGGCCTCAGGGAACAAAGACACCCTCGCCCTCGGCACACCCTCTCCTCTTCAGAACTCTGCCAGGACTGGCACACGCCTTCCCCTATGTGCCCAGCCTGTGCCCAGCCAGGTGTAATGCCTCTGGCCCACCTTCCCGCCATATGGGCTCACACACAGCCTAAGAGCACAGTACCTGGCTGACCTCCACCTGCACAGACAGGCGCTCCCAGACAGACGGGCCTCGGAGGAACCTCGCCTCCATCTGCGCAAACACGTGCACACAGACACTCAGCCCTTCCCGAGGAGGCCCCTCTCCCGGTCCGGCGCCGCACCCTACCATCCCAGATGGTACTCTTGGCCCTCCCCCGCAGGCAGGGGCTCACACCTCAGCCCCCTCGGCATTGCCATTCACAAACATAGACCCACCAAGTGCTGGCAGCCAGCGGCGCCCGACGGAAAATAAACACACACTCGGGCCTCCCTTCCCCCACCCCCCACACTGTCTCAACTCCCTCACCCCTACCCAAAGGCAGAGAACTAGCAGGGCCGGCTTTCTCCAGGAAAGGCTCCCAGGCCTAGCTGGGAGCACACAATTGACCCTGAGCCCCTCAGCCAGCAGGGATGGGAAAGCACTCCAGAGGCACACGCTATACCCAAACACACACACACACACCAGTCCTCCCAGAGCACATCCGGAGAGAATCCACACAGGAGAACTTCCACACAGGGCCGCAGAGAAACGCACATCCCAGACCCAGAGACCTGCGTGCCTAGAGACCAAGGTTCACTGCACACGGCTGAACCAGAACACAGGGGCGCCCCACACAGACACACTCCCGTACGCGCAGGCCCACGCTGGTGCCAAAATGCATGGGGCCACCGCACAGACGCACGAATCAGGGGCACTGTGGACAGCCCCACCCCGGGCTCACCAAACATACCCAGAAAAACGTGCCCAGGGGCACAGGGCCCCCGACATAGACACACGCCAAAACATACATGCCCCAAGCATGCCCACACACAGGGAACCACTCCCGGACACACGTGCCAATGCACATGTGCCAACACACCCCCAGCACAGCCACGCCTGCACGCCACAGCGCTCCTAGGGCAGTTCACGCGGCGCTTCCCCATGCCGTCCACACCCACCTGGCACCAGCAACTCTCCGGGTCCTGGCTCCGGTCGCCCCCTGTACCCCCGCCCAGCGCGGCCGGCCCCACCGCCAGCCCCCGCCCCTGTCGGCCGCTTTCGGATCCGGGGCACCTCGCAGAGCTCAGAGGCTGCGAAATTGGCTGCGAGCGTCAGGGGTTGCGGATGCAAATTCTAAACACAGGCAAGTAAGGCAGAAAGCCCGGCCGGCCGGGCTAGCCGGGCGCAAGTTCCGGAGGCCCGCGGGGCGGGCGGCGAGGAACGGGGAGCCTCGAAGAGCAGCGGACTGCGGAGGACGGTGCAGGGGTGGCGAGCGCGGCGGGGTCGGGGCGCGGGGTGGCGGTGCGGCCCCGGCGGGGCTGCGATCGAGCGCTCCCGTCCCCACCAGGCCAGGTCCGCGGCAGTTCCCGCCCGCCCCCTCCTCCGGCCAAGCCGCCATCGCGCACCTGCCCCGTACGTCCCCAGGACGGACAAGCCCCGCTGTCCGCCAGACCCAGGTCTGCCTCCGCCAAGTGGATGGACCGTATCGAGCCACCGCTACGCGGCTGTGCGTCGCCTCTTCCAGGACGTCTTCTCTGCTTTCCGCCCTCTTCGCCGCTTCTCGACCCTCACCTCCACCTCCGCCTCTGGCCTCTGCTCACGTGCACAGCCGCAAGCTCAGCTCCACCAGCGCCCGCTCTCCACAGGAAGCGAGACGGAGGGCATTCGCCCTGTTCAAGGTGCTGGGGCAGGCCCGCTCCAGCCCCACTTCATCCGCACCACACTTCAGGCTGCTAACGTGCCTAGCTATAGCAACTGTGCAGCCTCGAACCCATGACCACACACTCTGCCTCCGATTCCTCAGCTGTGCAACAGGAATGATGCAGTGGGGTGTTCTGAGGATTTAATGAGGGACTCCTTAAACAGGCTTAGAGCAGCAGGCAACGAACACGGAAGATGATTAGCCAGTATTATCAGTCAGTATGGGCTCCTGTCTTGCTGCTGTGGCACGGAAGGCTAGGCACTTCTCTGAGCTCAAGCTGCTCCTCTGGAAAATGAGGATGGCTTTGCTGGCTCCGGAGGATTCTGGGAGGAGTCTCAGAGACCCCGAGGAACATGCAGCTGCCATCCAACCAACAAATGAGAGTGAATTAATCTTCGGGAAAGCATTACAATTGCAGGCTCCTGGGCCCCTCGTCCGCTCTCCCAATCAAAATCTCAGTGGACAGGGCCCAAGAATCTGCATTTTAACGAACACCCAGAGACTCTAACGCTACCTGACAAAAAGGATATTACTCAATTTCTTGGTGCAGCATGGATGTTGATCCTCAAATTACACGTCCAGACTCATTTTCTCAAAATCCACTCTGGGTTTCCGCACCTCCGGGACCCTACTCACACGATCACTCCATCTGGCACGCCCCCACCCAGGGACAGGCAAGATCTCTTTCACCTCTTTCACAATCCTCCAGCCAAAATTAAACAAGATAACAGAGAGTGCCTTACCCGATGCCTGGCACATAGCAGGTGCACAACTGAGGGAATTATGCAGAGCCCAGAGCAGAAGTCGGCACAACCTCTCCAGCCCTGACCGGGAGGCTCACTCCGCACCTGGCCACCAGCCTGCAGCAGCAACCCCCTCTCGGTCAGGTCACAGAGGGACAAGAATCACCTGTCAAGCAAGCCCTACTGTGGGCAGACCCCATGCAGGGCACTTGTCAGAGGTTCCCATGTCTCACCTCTCCTCCAGGGCCCTAAGCTCTGCCAGGCAGGGGCTCCTCTCTGGGGGTACCTGCCTGAGCCCCTGGGCCCAGCATTTCTCCCTGGGTGAAACATGCTAATAAGGGTGTGTGTGCACACACCATCTGAATGCAAAATGTAGCGATCCGTCCTTAGTAGCATGTAGATGAAAGGAATTTGTTTAATAAGTATTTTTTGAGGGCCTACCAGTCTCCGCCTGCACAGAGCTGACATGCAGTGGGAGAAATAGACAGGAAATAGGCAGATGTAGGAAATCCCCTGGGAAATGAGAAGGGCCAGGAAGGGAGGGAGGCAGGTAGGTTGACCCCACAGCCTCTGTCTCTCCAAGATTCAGGGACAATTGTAGAGGGAGAGGGATAATAGACAGGCCAAGGAGGGAAACTGAGTCAGGCCTGAGTCTTGGGACTAGGCCCACGGCAGGCTGGTCAGGCAGCCCTTGGGATTCAATCCCTACTTCCCCCTGAGAGAGGTGGGGACCAGTGTATACAAACAGTCACACACGCACAGACATGCAAAGACACAGCCTGCCCCCTCCTGGCCCCACTGCACATTCCAGCAGCGGGTTGGGGGGGTGCGGGCTGGCAGCACCCAGGCTCTTTTCATGCGTCCTTAGGCTCCCCCCAAGCAGTTCCCATGCACTTCAGAGGGTGAAAAGCAGAGAGCGAAAAGGGTAGGAAGGAAACAGACACATGTACACACAGTACAGACCCCTCCAGGAAGCCAAGAATGAATGGAGGGGGCAGATGGGAAGGGGGAGGAAAATAATGGCATCCCGTATGCCAGTATGCCAGGGGATGTTATACCCGTGCTCTTCTCTTACCTAACCTTTAGCACGACCTTTAGGACAATCCAGAAGGGTTAAGAAATCGTTTTTTGTTTTTTGGTTGTGGTGTTGTTGTTGTTGTTGTTGTTGTTGTTGTTGTTGTTGTTTTGGCCAGGGACGGTGGCTCACACCTGTAATCCCAGCACTTTGGGAGGCTGAGGAGGGAGGATCACGAGGTCAGGAGTTCGAGACCAGCCTGACCGACATAGTGAAACCTTGTCTCTACTAAAAATATGAAAATTAGCCGGGTGTGGTGGTGCGTGCCTGTAATCCCAGCTACTGGGGAGGTTTTTTTTGAGACAGAGCCTCACTCTGTCACCCAGGATGGAGTGCAATGGCACAATCTCAGCTCACTGCAACCTTGGCCTTCTGGGTTCAAGCGATTCTCCTGCCTCAACCTCCTGAGTAGCTGGGATTACAGGCATGCACCATGACGCCCGAATAATTTTTTGAATTTTTAGTAGAGATGCGGTTTCACCATGTTGGCCAGGCTGGTCTCGAACTCCTGACCTCAGGTGATCCTTCTGCTTGGCCTCCCAAAGTGCTAGGATTACAGGTGTGAGCCACCACGCTCAGCCAAGTATTCGGTACTTTTATCCCCACTTCACATTGAGGAAACTGGGCCTCGGGGACAGGAAGTGACATGCCCAGGTCACACACCGAGGAGGAAAAGAGGTCAGATTTGGAGCCCTGGAGAAAGCCTGGGCCCCTGCCCTTTCCACAAGCAAGATGGCCAGGAAGTGGGGAGTCCAGGGGGCCACGGCTGAGGCTGCAACAGACTCTGGACCTGAGGAAGATACTGACCCTGTGGCAGCCTCCCCGCCATCACCCAGGGGAGCCCTCCAAGCGCTGCTGTTCGAGGCACTGTGGGACGGCCAGGGAGCAGGGGCTGCCTTTGGGGGTGTCCCATCACTGTGGGGGAGGGGCGCAGGAGGAATGGGATGGCAGGATTGAGATGCAGGCACCACCCACGAGGCCCCTCCTTTCCTGTCTCTTCTTGCAGCCAAAGCAAAGGGTGTCCCCTGCCCCCGCTTCCCCAGGGCAGAGCCACTGGACCCATTTACAGGTAAGCAAAGCAAGGCCCAGAAAGGGCCTTCAGTGAGAGGGGTATGCCAAGATGTAGAGGCCTCCAGGCCCACCTGGCAAAGGAGTTCGGCAGCCAGTGGTGGTGATGTGAGAGTCTCCCTTCAGGGTTCCAGTCCTGGTTCCATCGCTGTGTGGCCCCGGACTGGTCTGTAACCTCTCTGTTTCTTGTCTTCAAAATGAGGAATAAGAATAGCGCCTACCACAGCTGGCTTTTGTGGGACTAAACGAATGCTGCCCGCAAAGAGCTTCAAACTGGGCCTGGCTCTCAGTAGGGGCTCAATAATATTAGCTGATGTCATTATTATTATTATCACTATAATTATTACTATTTTAATCAGCAGCATCGTGCAGCCAGCACCCTTCCTCTGGCACCCCAGGCATAAGCAAGCCTGCCCAGGTGGCTCTTCAGTCCTCAGGGCTTCTCTGGGGCTTTCCTGGGGACTGTCTGCAGAGCTTGGGGGAAGGAGAGGGGCTCAGTTATTCCAACCCCCAGACACCATCTCCAGTAATAATGTCAATGCCTCTGCCCCAGGCGGTAATTGAGCCAAGAGAAGGTTAATTTAATCAGGGATTGGGCTGGGACGGCAGGAGGCAGAGGATTGGGTTAACCTTCTAGACTATTAACGCAGCTCCTGAAGAGGTCTGACTTGCTAAGAAGGCTCAGGCTTCAAGGCAATCCTACTTCTCGGCCATCCACTCCACACAGCACACGTCACAACACGGGGCGGGTGGGGGCACCAAGAGAGAGGAGCTTGGCCCCCAGGCACTGTGGCCGGAGCAGGTGAGGGTAAGCAGCAACGTGTGCCTCCCAGCCCCGCACGCGGTTGTCACACTTTCACAGTCACTCATCACACCCGCAAGGGAAGCTGCCAACGCCCTCTTAACGAGACAGGAGAGGCTGACCCCTGTCACACACAGCCAGGATGCAGATGCGGCAGGGGTGTCACTGGAACCCAGTTCTGCCGCCAAAAACAGGCATCCTACAAGACCTCAGGGAACACTGAGGAACACGCATGGAGCCCCCAGTGACCGCCCCAGACATGCCCCTCTGGAGAAGGCTTGCTGGGTGTGCCCGTTTCTATCACCCTGACTATTTCTGGAGCTTGTGGGTAGAAGAGCAAGAGAGCACTGACCTGGGAGTCAAAAGCAGCCTCTCCTCGAGCCAGAGACCTCTTGGCCTTGGGCTCGTCACCTGGCACCCCACCCCCAATTCCTCATAGCTTCATATCTCTCCATGAAATGAAGGTACCCCTTGAGAAAGGTCTGGCTAATCAAATGTGTCTCTCTGCAGCCACTGAAGGGGCGGGGTAGGGGGTGGGAATTCACATTAAATCAACAGACAGCTTATTCCAGAACTCAGTTTACTCATCTGTCAAATACCCACATAATAGCAGCCAACTCACCCACCTCAAAGGACTGTCGTGGAAATCCAAGGAAAGAAAAGAAAGTCCTTTGCAAAGTTAGACTTAAACCAAAACAGGAAAGCAGTTACTCTGGGCTGGGGGGATAGGAGGTGAGAGGACAGAGATCACGTAGGCTGAGCCCCCACCATATGCCAGCACCAGCACCCACCCCCCACAAGGCCCATGGTCTCCTTAACCCCCATTCACCTCTCTAACCCTCCACCCCATGTTACAGAGGAGACACTGAGGATCAGAGAGGCGACGTGAATGCTTAAATCACAAAACACAGAAAGTAGCAAAACAGGATTCGAACCAACGGTTTCAGGCTCCCTGGCTATGGCCATTTTCTATTGTCACATGCACCGACACACTTACATACACATTCACTCATTAAAGCACATGCACCCAGAGGTGGTGGGCTGGCTGGGATGAAGAGGAAAACAGGGACTGGGGAGGTCAGATGGGGGGGGGCTGTAGCACGTCGGGGCAGGTGAGGTGCACTATTCAGGGGGCAGGACTTAAGGAAAGGGGTCCCATGCCCACTCAGGACACTGGGAAAGGGGGCCTCTTGCGAGGGACCACGAGTCCTAAGGCTCCATCCCTCTCCCCTTCCCACGCCCTTATACACAGGGGACATAACCACACCCGCTACACACACTTCCCTAACATCACACGCACACACTCCGGCTGGGGAGAGTGACTCCCGACAAAACTGTCCCGCTGATGTCACCTGCGGCCTGGAGCTTATGTCACACCTGAGGTTCTCACTGACGTCACATACATACTTTTTCCTGATGTCCCCACAATTAACCCTCTTTCTTCCTGCCTAGGGGTTGATGGCCCAGAGGTACCCACCTCCCCACCCACACAGCTGCAGGGCCCCTGGCTCATCAGGACAGCACTGCCTGTGCACCCCTCTCACGGGACACACATTTGCACACATGTGAATACCCACATGCTTTGCTGATGGCCCAGATGTGACACGTCCCACAGGTGTCCACGGGCCACGAGAAGAGGGGTGTCAGCCATGCACATACACATACACACACGCACACACTCCCAGTCCCGTCTCGTGATGCAGCTTGCATATTAAAACGCCCCTCAGTAACTGCGCCGGGCAGTCCATGCCTCACAGCTTCCACCACATTCCTCCAGGTGCTGCCAGCACCCCCCTCCCTCCAGCTTTCTGCCTCTGACAGCCTGGCCTGCTGACAGCGACAGCCGCAGCCCAAACACACACACACACTCCAGCCCAACACCTGTGTCTCAGCAAGGGACCAAGGCAGTGCCCTCCACCCAAAGCTGCTGGGTGGGAGGAGTCCAGGGGGAAGGGGCATAGCACAGAGCCCTGAGCTGCAGAAAGTGCCCGAGTACCACGTTCCTCCCCAGCTGAGTGCACGGTCAGCACCACCGTCCCCTCGTCTCCCTCCTTGGGCACACCTGACACACCACAGCCTAGTGGCCTCTGTTTTGGACACAAGTTCCCCAAATGTGCATGCGAACACACACACACACACACACACACAAGCTTTCTTCCCTCCAAACATTGGGAGGAAATCCTGCCTGACCACTGACAGCGTGCGTGTGTGCACTTGTGTGTGTGCAGAGAGCAGGGTCCACCCCTTGTCCACACACACACGCACACACCACACACACACAGCACGCACAATCCTCCTCACATGCACACGGCGCCCCACCGGCCAACACACCCACCTGCTCCCCCTCCCCGGACAGCTGCTGGAGCCCACACATGCACACACACACACACACACACACACACACACACACACACACGGCAATGGCCCCGGCCCTGCCAGAGCTGCAGTCTCTGCGATTTATGCCGCCTCCCAGGGCTGCCTCCCTCCTTGTCCCTGGCCAGAGCCTCTGCAAGGGTCCCCACCCCCCAATTCTGGTCTTACCAACCCCACCGCCGTCAAGCCCCACCCTGGCCCCCCTTTCCCTAGAAGACATCCACCCTGTCAACCCCTCTTACCAGCTACAGGATGAATGCCTTGACCCGACAGCACCCCGTGAAAGAGGGGGGTTAGGGCCCCGATTCGAAAAGATGAGGGCAGAGAGGTGCAATGTGGCACCGGCTGGCACAGCATCCACCATCGAGCCTCTGCACCACCCCCAGAAACGCTCACCTCACCGACCGTCCTTGGTGTCCTCCCACCGCCTCCGCCCACCGCCACCACCACCTCCCTCGCGCAGGGTGGTCCCCCGGGGGTCTCACGGGGATCCCCAGACCCAGGAGACACTGGGGGTGGCTCTTCCCGTCTCATCCCCCCTTCCGTGCCTCTCTCCAAGCCCCACCCCCACTGACGGAGGGGGTACCCTCCGGCTCCAGCCCTGACTCCCACCGTCTCCCCGGTCGCGGCGCTCGGATCCGGAGGAATTCACTTACCCCAGCCCCAGCCGGGATCCGGGCCAAGCACCGCCTCCGGGAAGCGAAGCGGCCGCCGCGGGGCCTGCGCGTGTGAGTGTGAGTGTGTGTGTGAATGTGAGTGTGAGCGCGGGTGTGAGTGCGGGGTGCGTGGCGCGTGGCCGTGGGGTGGCCCGCGTGTGTCTGTGTGTGTGTCTGGGAGCGCGCGTGTGCGCGCAGACGCCGCCGCCCCCTCCTCCCCGCCGCCGCGCCTCTGCCTCTGCCTCGGCGTGGAGGGCGCCCGGGAGGGGCCAAGCGGCGCGCGTCAGGGACCGCGGCAGGCCGTGTCCGTCTGTCGGTCCGCCCGCCCGCCCGCGCCCGGCGCCCTCAGCAGGCCTTTCCGCAGCAAGCCCGCTCCCGCCCCCGAGCCGGCCGCACGCTCCACGGACACACGCGCGCTCGCAGACACACGCCCGCGGGGCGGGGGCCGCGCCTGGCGCCGCCGCTGCAGCTGCAGCGCCGGGGGAGGCGGCGGCGCGGAGCCCCGAGCCCCGGCCGGGCGCACCCAGTCCCCCCCCGGCCCCCTGAGCTGCTCACCCCGCGGGATCCGGGTGGGGGTCCTGGTCCGGCCTCCGCCAGCGCATTCAACAGCTGGGGGCAAACTTGCGGCGTGGCTGCCCGAGGTGCGCCTGGACTCGCCCTCCCCCTGGACTCCGCCTCCGCGGATGGGCCCCTTCTCCGCCTTGTACCTCCATGACCCGCAGCCTGCGCCCTGCTGGTTGGTCCCGCGTTCAACCGCTGGCGACTGGGGAAGTGCAGCTGCTGCGTTCCCATTTTACAGGCCAGACAACTGAGGTTCAGAAGAGGAGTGATTCCCCCAAGGTTACACAGAGAGCCTGCAGACAGTATTAGACTTTACGCTCCCCTACCTTGTGCCAGGGCGCTCGCTGCCTTTCCCCACCCCTCCAGGAGTAGGTCCAAGAGATACTGGGCTCATCTGCAGCCTAGAGAAGCTTCATTAGCCGTCCAGAGGCCCAGTTCCCCACCCCTTACCCCAAAGCCCCCTGCCACCTGCAAAGGGTGTATGCTGGGGGGAGGTGGTGGAATATGCAAGAAGCTCTGGCACCCGGGGCCTATACCTTGGTGCTTGGTCAGGCAAGCACCTCCTCCCGAGGTCCTGAGAGCTGCATGTCGGAGGCCTGCCGCCAGCAGGCCCTGTACTTCTCCATCGCTTTTATAGGACCGCATGCACCGGCGCCTGTTCTCAGGTGTTGCACATCAGAAGTGAAATCCAGGCTTCAGGAACTCCGGGTCGGAGCATCTCATGCAGGTCTGGAATAAGGAGACTCCCCCAGAAGAAGCCACTGCCTGAGCTGAATCTTGGGATGCGTAGGAGTTGGCCAGCTGAAGAAGGAGGAGAAGGGTGTCCTGGACTGTGGAAATAGCATGTGCAAAGGCACAGAGGCATGAAACAGTTTTGTATGTGTGTACAGAGAACTCCACGGAGTTGGGTATTAGTAGAGCAGAAAGAAGGTCTGTCCAGAAATTCCTCCTTCCTGTCAACTAAGAACAGGGATGGGGCTGGGAGGGCAACCAAGCACTGGGTCACAGGCCACTGGTTGTTCCGGGTTATGGAGAAGGACTATTGGGCGTTCCCCATCTGCACCCCAGGCTCCCTGGCACACTCCTACCCATCCTTCAAGGTCCCTTGCTGCAAACCCAAACAAGCTATATGCTGTCTCTGCCCTTTAAACTGAGCCCTCCTACAGGGCAGGGGCGGTATCCAACACATGGTTTGTAACCCCCGCAAGGCTGGGCAAGAAGCAGGGTCCCCGCTCTGAGACCCTGCCGGAAGAGCCCCTCAGGCGGAACATAATGGCCGCTGCGCCCTCTGGCGGATCCCTCGAGAAACGAGCGTGCTCCCCAATCCAACAGCCCCGCTGTGGCTCTCAGGCCCAGACACTTTCTGAGACGGGCACTGGCAGATGCCACCTAATCCGCTCCTGCCCAGGGAACCTAACGTGATGACCCCAACGAATACCAGGCAGCAAGTGGCAAAACAACCTTTTGCGGCTCCGTTTCCGAGACGTTCCCAGTCATCTTCCAGAGTGCAAGTCACAACCCTCTCTGAGCCTGTTTACTCCTTTGTGAAAGGAATATAGCAAAAGCAGCCAGTCCCCCCAGCACAGTGCCGGCTGCTCCCTTCTCCCTGGAGACCTCCAGGTGTGGCTGGATTCGCTCAGAGTTGGTTTGAAGCTCTAAAACGGTCTAAGAATCTCCCTTTGGAGACTTTGCTTTTACTGAGCAGATGTGCCTTGACAAGAGTTTCAGCTCTTAGCTCACTTTCTGCCACCATATAGAAGACGGAGTTGGCCTGGCCTGAGGGTCATAGTGGACCACACCATCTAGACACTCGATCGGGATTTCTCTAGACCATAATGGAAAGGATACACGTCTGCACTGTTAAAGACAGTAGCCACTAACTGCATGTGGCTATTGAGTGATTGGAATTGCGGCTAGTGTGGCTGAGGAACTAAATTTTTAATTTTTATTTTTATTACTTTAAATTTAAATAGCCATAATGTGGCTTGTGGCTGCCATGTGAAATAGCGCAGCTCTAGACATATAGCAAGCTCCTTGCTAAAATCAAGCCCAGACAGACCTAATGCACACACACAGAGAGACACACACGCACATGGAACCCTGAGGACCTGGGAATGCGGGGAGCGGGGAGCTCAGAAGACTGCCTGGAATCTTTAGCTGGATGGTTAAGACTGAGGCAAACGTGAGCGGTAACATGTCCATTCCCACAGTCACTGTCCCAGGCCAGCCTTGCCGTCACCTGGATACTTGCAACAAACTCCCTCATCACCCATCTGTTTAAACCCTCCCATAGCTCCCCAGAGCCTATGCAGGGAAGCAAGTATGTTCTCTTTCTCATGACGAATGATTGGCAGCAGCTGCCTAGAGGTGCTCACCCTTTGCAGAAAATGGCATGATCGATTGGTGATGTCTGCCTCAGGAATAAACACAGAGATGGACGGTAAGCCCTCTCTGCTACAGGATAAAATCCAAACTCTTTATTTATTTATTTATTTATTTATTTATTTATTTATTTATCTATCTATCTATCTATGAGACAGTGCCTCTCTCTGTCATCCAGGCTGGAGTGCAGTGGTGCAACCTCTGCTCACTGCAACCTCCACTTCCCAGGTTCAAGTGATTCTCCTGCCTCAGCCTCCCGAGTAGCTGGGACTACAGGCGCGTGCCACCATGCCTGGCTAATTTTTGCATTTTTAGTAGAGACGAGGTTTCCGCATGTTGCCAGGCTGGCCTCGAACTCCTGACCTCAGGTAATCTGCCTGCCTCGGCCTCCCAAAGTGCTGGGATTACAGGCGTGAGCCACCGTGCCCTACCAAAACTCCAAACTCTTTAACTTGCCCAAATAAGGCCCATTGCAGTTGGTCCTTATTTACTCCTCCAGCATCTTCAATATCACCCCACAAATGTTACCACCAATATCTGCCCTTTCCAGACTATGCCACGAATCTCTCACTGCATCATCTTTACACCTTTGTGCTTTTGATCCTGTTCCATTGATGTGGAAAGCCTCTCCTCCTCTCGGATCTCTTCCCTACCTGTCTACTTTCTACCTATCCTCAGGTACTGCTTGAAGGCTACCTCCTCGGTGAAGCCTCCCCTGACCACTCGTAAGCTGAGCTGGCTGAGCTACTTCCTTCTCCACTGGCTCCCAGAACACTCTTCGGAGGCCTCAATGACAGCACACATCACATCATGTCATTATTCATTCTCTATGTGCCCACCTCCCCCAACTTATTCTTCACTTGGTCACCTCTATTAAGTAGCAACCATGTGTCAGGGGCTCACTCAGGGCCAGGCACTGTGCAGGGTCATTTTCACACATTATTCTTACTAATAAGCCACAAATCTAGACATGAGGAGGTTCTCTTCCAGGCGCACGGCATCTACCCCCCTTCCTACCAGCACCCCAATTTCTCCTCTCCCCACCACCATGTACGGTCTTGGAGGAATATGAATCCAGGTACCTCTTCCTGCCCTTAGGTGGGCTAATTGCACTGTGGGTGGAGTGACGCGTGGGTAGGAAAATTAGCCAGAGCAGAACCATCCCCGAAATGTCAGTGCCAGGTGACGTGGTGGGCTGGGCCTCTGCCCTGCATCCCAGAACCCCATCTGCTCGGCCATCTCCCAGAAGTGCACAGGAGCTGTCCCTGGCTGACAGCTCACCAGAAAGTGCCCTTTATCTTCAAGGTGAACAAGCGTAGCCCACATCCAAATGACCCCACTGCCCCGGCTATGTCACCAGAAGGACATATTTTCCAGAAAGTCCTCCTTTTTTCAAGGCTTGGAGAACAGAGGAGGAAGAGTAAGAGGAACACAGAAATGCTAAAAGCTTCACGCGTTGTTTAAGGTGAATAACAAGATTTACCCTTTGTACTTAGGTGACATTTTTTTCACTTGGTCTCCGTGGCATTTTGAGTTGATGCTAAGAAAATTAGGTTAAGTGATTCTTTCAGAGAAACACACACACACACACACACACACACACACACACACACACCCCAGAGCCTGTGCAGGGTGTCACATTCCTCCTTTGGATCCAGACCTAAAATCACATTTCTGTTGTGCCTCCAGTGCTGGAACTGAGGACATCAGCTCATTGAGGACAGGAGCCAGTGGTGAGACAGAGCCTGGAAGAAAAAGATGGGCCTGGAAGGAAAAGCATGGTCCTTGCCCACGGTGGAACCATCCCAAGTGGACTAGGAAGAGATGGGGGCTGAGCTGCCTTCTGGGGAAGGTGGGCCCTCTTATCTAGGAGTTTTGTTTTTCTGGTTACTGCGACAGGTCAGGGCAAGCAAGGGTGAAGGTAGTTGTCAGATGCTGGGGCTTAGGGGAGAATGAGTAGGAGAGAGAAGAGACCACAGGTCAGGAGGAAGGTGAGGTGGAGGGAAGCCCCTCCCCCAACCCCAGGAAGCCTAGTTGCGAAGAATACATGTATTTCTGGAAAGGATTTTGACATTCTTTTGCTGTGGTGTGTACAGTATGAGCTCCCTCCCCCCACTTCAGTCTCCCTACCACCTCCTTCCCCCCCACTGCCTTTAGAAAAGTCTGCGTGTTTCTCCTATGAGTCATTTATTGCTTTGTAATGAATTACCTCAAAACTCAGTGGCTTAAATTTGCAAAAAGACATGCCTATTATTTCACAGTTTCTGTGGTCAGGCATTTGGGAGAGGGTGATTCAGCCTTGGAATGTCTCATAAGCTTGCAGTCAAGATGTTTGGCTGGGGTTCCACCCATCTGAAAGCTGGATTGGGGCTGGTGGATCTGCTTCTGAGATGCTTCGCTCACATGGCTGGCAGGTTGGTGCTGGCTGTTGGTGGGAGGCCTCTGTGTCTTGTCACATGGACCTCTCCATAGGACTGTTTGAGTGTCCTCACACTCAAATGGCGGCTGCTTTCTCCAGAGTGAGAACAAGTAGGAAGCCTGTGTCTCTTATGACCTGTCCTCAGAAGTAACACTCATTTTTGCTTTCCTGTTAGTTCCACGGATCTGACCCATTCATTGTAGTGAGGGACCACACAGGGGGTGGAGCCCAGGAGGGAGGTACCATCAAAAGCCAGTGGATTTGAGATCTATCAATGATATTTGGGGAAGTTGAGGAAGTTCTGTATTCTGCATGCAGACTAGCAAAGATGAAAACAGATCTAGAGGAGTGGTGGCCAACACAGGATGGCCTGATTCCTTAGGAGTCCATGATTCTGAGAGCCTATGGTCTTCATTGTTTATGGACCAAGGGCAGCTCAAGGCTCATGATGCATGAAGAATGTGCACAAAGACCCTAGGGCTGGACAAGAGTCAAGGGTGGCCAAGGGTGTGGCCCCAATGAGGGGGTGCCTGTGAGGACCAGAGGCCAGGGTCACACTCTGGGAGATACTTTGAAGTGTCCAGGTGGATCCCCGTTGGTCCAGAGACCCAGTTATGGGACAGACCCCAGAGAACCCTTTGAGAGGTGCTGATGGCACCCCGCTTGCCTGGCTTGGGGCTGAGATAACAGGATGGTGAGGTTTGCCAGGTTGCCTCCCCACCAGTCTTGGTAGAGCAGCCCCGGAGTGTGCTGTCAGACAGGGAGGGGACAAGAGGACAATAGGGGATAACCCTTTTGACATACCGGCTGCCTCCACTAGAAGGTGAGCCATTTTCAGCCAATTCAACCATCTAATCCAGATCTGTGCCAGTCACAACAGGTGCTTGGAGAGGGTCCTGGTGAACTGCCCCACCCAATGGTGCAAGGGCCAGACTGAGAGTGTCCACCCCTCCCCCAACCCCGAGGCCTGCTCCAACAGAAGTGGGATCTGCCGAGTGTGTACGGCCCCACGGAAGATTGCCTACCCCCCAGCTCTCTGAACCAGGAGACTTCTGAGACAACCCCGGGAGAGCTGGAGGAGGAGGGAGGAAGGCTCAGATCTCTGCATCTGCCTGACTTATTCTGTCCCCTAGCCAGAGGCCACTGCACCCCGCACTGTTGTGCGGCTGCCATTTGGATCTGAGCACCCTTGCAGGGAGCTCTGGAATTCTGCCGTCCTGGGATTCTGCGGGAGCCACAGCAGAGGGAGTGGAGTGAGCCTCAGCTGGCTCAGCGGCCACGAGGTCAACCCGGCAGCCTGCATTATTAAACCATCTATCTGGCTCCGTCCAGGGAGATGCTGGGGGTGGGGGCAGGCTGCTGCCTGGGTCCAGAACTGGGGCAGCTGGCAGCTCCTGGGAGCTAGAGGTCACCGGCCTCATGGCTGGGCTTGTCACTGCTGACCTGCTGCCGGCTCCGAGGTTCCAGATGCTGCAGGGGCTGGAAAGGAGCTGACTGGCTGGTTTCTTCATGTTCTTTTTTTTCTGCTCAAAAGCTCCTAGTCTCTGACTCCGTAGGGTAAAGCGCCAGCTCCTTACACTGGCATCTGGAGCTTTCTGCAGCCTGGCCACACTCTTCCTAAAATCATAAGAGCTCAAAAAGGAGGTGTTTACTCTCCTTCAGGCTTGGTGCCATGTGCTCTACATGAATTAAAGTCTCTGTGAATAATGACAACAATCTACGAGGTACTTCTGTTATTCTCATTTGACTGAGGAGGCTCAGAGAGACTAAGCAATTTAACCAGGATCACACAGTGAAGAAGAGGCGATGATTCCCCCAGGCTTTCCTGCTGATGCAGCCAGGCTGTGGCCACGAGACACTGGGGATATTTTAGGCTCAAAGCCCCATTCTTAGCCCCACGATCACTTGTCACTTCCCAGAATCGTGCCTTTCCTGAGGTTCTCTCAGTGTAGAATCTGGGGGACTGATGGTCCCTGAGGAGGGGGGTGCACAGTATATATTCCCAAGACTCCATGCGGAAGGGATGGTTTGTTTGGCTGCTACCAAGTTACTCAGGCCCAAATCCCAGATGCTACCTGGATGCCATCTGGATGCCACCTGGGCTCCTGTCAGCTCTGCCTGCTAAACCAAGGCCTTCCTCTCTCCCTCGCTGCCACAAAGGCAAAGGCAGGTGGGTCCCCTTCACCTCGGTGTGCTCAGGGTCTGGCATGCAGACGGCACTCCAAAAATATTTGCTAAGGAAAATGATCAAGTGTATGCCTGAATGAACAAATGAAGGAAGAAAAGAAAAGGGAGTGGCCAGCATGAGGAGAGGAAACGGATAGGTGAGCAGGAAGGTCGGTGAAGTCGGCTCTGCCCCGGGGGCCGGGGGTGGGCACTGGGCAAAGGAAATCTTCACACAAGAAGAGACGCTCCAGGAACCTGCCTGACAGGTGGGAGGAGCACGCAGGCAGGGCGCCTGGAAGGGGCAAGGTGTGGAGGAAGCTTTGGGAGGGGGCAGTGAGAGTGGGCCAGAGAAAAGGCCTTGGTCTCACTGAGATCCTTCTAGTAGTTCTGACTGGTTTCTCCAAAATCTCCCCATTTTCTCTCATCTCCTGCTTTCCATCTGCCCTCATGCTTGGAGGTCATGGAACTCCAGCTCACACGGCCCATCACAACTCATTCTCAGAGCAAGCACTGGCACAGCCTTGGCATCTGACACCTAGCTGTGCCTTGGTTCTGCCAGGTCTGGCCAGGGCAGTAATAGGGACTTCCCCTCTCTTCCGCCATAGACCCAGCTCTGGTCACAGCCAAGACCCCAGCTCCCCACATCCAGGAGCTGGAGGAGGCTGGAGCGGGGCCTGGAGATGGGAAGGGATTTGTGAACCAAGTGGGCTCCTTTGAAGCAGGACCTCTCCTTCCTACCAGGGGCTGAGTAGGACCAGGAGGGGAGCCTGTGTCAGGGCCACAACCATGCAGGCTGGAGTTCGGGGCAGTTCCCAGACTCCTTGGAGAGGATAACAAGACCCCTCACCATGTAGGGGTGGCTCCCCTGTGCCAGGTTGTAGACATGCCACCATGTCCTCATGACAACCTGAGAGCATGTCATCAGTCCCCAGGACTCATTGGTTGTAAGTGACAGAAACCCAACTTCAACCAGTTTGAACTGGATTACACTCAAAGGTGATATATTGATTCCCATAACAGGGCAGGGTGCCTTGAGGAAGACTGGGAAGGAGGAGGAGGCCATCTTGAATGCCATCAACATCCTCTCTTTGTGCTTTAGTTCTCTCTGGCCCACTGTCCCTGTTGCAGGAGAACCGGGAGCCTCCACAGGCCCACACTTACCTCCTGACAGATTCATGGCCAGAGTGGGAAGAGCTTCTCTTCCCATTCCAAGCTGAACAATTCTAGGAAAGGACTCTGATTGGCCCAGCATGGGTCACATGCTTATCCCTTGGACCAATCGCTGTGGCCAGGGTGACCCAGCCTGGGTCAGGTACCCTCCCCCCTTGTAACCAGGGAGAGGACCTGTCAGCAGAGGAACTGGGAGGGACCCTGGCCAGACAACAGCAACAGCAGCAGTGCAGGGACTTTTTAAAAAAACATGTTTTATCACAAGAACAGAAAACCAAACACCGCATGTTCTCACTCATAGGTGGGAACTGAACAATGAGATCACTTGGACTCGGGAAGGGGAACATCACACATCAGGGCCTATCATGGGCGGGGAGGGGGGAGGGATTGCATTGGGAGTTATACCTGATATAAATGACGAATTGATGGGTGCTGACGAGTTGATGGGTGCAGCACACCAACATGGCACAAGTATACATATGTAACAAACCTGCACGTTATGCACATGTACCCTAGAACTTAAAGTATAATCATAAAAAAAAATAAATAAATATTTTTTAAAATGTATTTATCACTTCCCATTTATCTACATAAAGCTTTAAACTTACTTTAATAAATTCTAATTTTTAATTTTTCTACTAAAAAAAAAAAACATGTTTTATTTGGGAATAATTCTGGATTTATGGAACCAATGCAAAGATAGCACAGAGAGTTCCTAGATACCCTTCACCCAGCTTCCCCTGAAGCCAGCATCTTATATAACCATGGTACCTTTGTCAAAATTAAGAAATTAGCATTGGCGCATTACCATTAACTAAACTCCAGCCTTCATCCAGATTTACCTGTTTTTCCACGGATTCTTTTTCTGTTCCCAGATTCTATCTGGGACACGACATCGTATTTAGCCATCATGTCTCCTTAGTCCTCTAGCCTGGGACAGTTTATTGTACTACGCTTGCTTTGCTTGACCTTGACAGTTTTGAAGGGCCAGATATGTTGTAGACTGTTGCTCAATTTGGGTTTGTCTGATGCTTGCCTTTTTTTTTTTTTTTTTTTTTTTAAGACAGAGTTTCATTCTTGTCACCCAGGCTGGAGTGCAATGGCACAATCTTGGCTCACTGCAACCTCCACCTCCTGGGTTTAAGCGATTCTCCTGCCTCACCCTCCCAAGTAGCTGGGACTACAGGCGTGCGCCACCATGCCCAGCTAAGTTTTGTATTTTTAAGAGAGACGGAGTTTCTCTATGTTGGCCAGGCTAGTCTCGAACTCGTGACCTCAGGTGATCCACCCACCTCGACCTCCCAAAGTGCTGTGATTACAGTTGTGAGCCACCACACCTGGCCTGTCTGATGACTTCTTATCATTAATATGGGTCACGGTGGGGGAGAACAGCCCAGAGGTATAGTACATTGTCACTGCTGCGTGTCGGGGGTACAGGATGCATCACTGGTGAAACTAACCCTGGTCACTTGGTTAGGGTGGGGCTTCCTTCACTTAACAGATAGGCCTAAAACTGAGGCCTGGAGAGGTGAAGCTGCTTGCACTGGGGTGATGGTAGAGCAGGAGGTGAACCAGGCCCATCTGATTCCCATCATCCCACAATTCATTTTAGGCAGGGAAACTGAGGCAGAAGCCCAGCTCTAAGAGTTAGAAGGTGAAAAAAAGCTGTACCATGGAGTCTGTATTCGGTATGCAGCAAGAGAACTGAGCCCAAGACTTCTTTTTTGGGAGGTGAGTCCCCATCAGAATGGGCCTGGGGGCCTGGAGGTCATGGTAGATGCCAGACAAGAGGAGTGGGGAAAGGAAACAGGGGTGGGCATGAGGACTGTGGGAAGGAAGAATGAAGGAAAGAGGGAGTGGTGAGCACAACTGAGCTGGAGCAATCCAGGAAGGCTTCTTGGAAGAGAAAGCCACAATTTTAAGAATAGTCAGGAGAGCAGCTCAGGTGTGAGGTCCTTCCCAGGAGACAGGAGAGTAAAGTATTTAAGACCACAGGCCAGGCTGGGCAAGGTGGCTCACACTTGTAATCCCAACACTTTAGGAGGCCAAGGCAGGTGGATCACTTGAGGTCAGGAGTTCAAGACCAACCTGGCCAACATGGTGAAATCCCAGCTCTACCAAAAACACAAAAATTATCAGGGTGTAGTGGTGGGCACCTGTAAACCCAGCTACTCGGGAGGCTGAGTCTGGAGAATTGTTTGAACCCAGGAGGTGGAGGTTGCAGTGAGCAGAGATTGCGCCATTGCACTCCAGCCTGGGCTATAAGAGCAAAACTCGGACTCAAAAAACACACCACAGGCCCTGGAGTTCGAGAGGCCTAGGTTTAAACCCCTGTGCTACAGCTTCCTGACTGGTGATCTTGGGCAAGCCACTGCTTCCCAAACTGGTGGAGTTTTCCAGCCCCCAGGTCTTGCCTGTCCTGCTCACCTGTCTGAAACAGTCATTCCTGAACCAGCCCCTGACCTCCCCAGACTGAACCAGCTGCTGATTTTGTGAAGCTCAGTGAAAAATGAAAATACTAGGCCGGGCGTGGTGGCTCACGCCTGTAATCCCAGCACTCTGGGAGACCGAGACGGGCAGATCACAAGGTCAGGAGATCGAGACCATCCTGGCTAACACGGTGAAACCCCGTCTCTACTAAAAATACAAAAATTAGCCGGGCGCAGTGGCGGGCGCCTGTAGTCCCAGCTACACGGGAGGCTGAGGCTCGTAGGAGAATGGTATGAACCCAGGAGGCGGAGCTTGCAGTGAGTGGAGATCGCGCCACTGCACTCCAGCCTAGGCAACAGAGTGAGACTCCGTCTCAAAAAAAAAAAAAAAGAAAAATGAAAATACTGGACTCTGGACTCTTTTCTCAAAAATTTATTATGAATTTCAAGACAGCAATAGCAGAGCATTAAATCAAGCATGGGATCCTTCCAGGTGGGAAGCCCTGAGCGACTGTGCAGGTTACATACCCTTGAGGCTGGCCCCGTCCCTGGCCTCAGTGACCACCTGAGCCCTGTGATCTGATGTCCATATTTTCTCTGCAGTTCCTTGTTAATCACAAGCTGTCTGCCGCAGCTGCTCAGACCATCACATCAAACGGTTGCTTCACTCACACATGTTTTTTCTTGTCTTGCCCTGGGTGGAAGGTTAGATGCGATGGACTCCAAGGGGCATCCAACAGTTAAATTTGATGTCCTTTAATTTTACGGCTCTAATATTTTTCACCAGGAAACTTCTGAGCTTCCATGACCTAAAATGCTAAGAGTTAAGGGGTCAGAGCTTCCCCTGTGTGGTCTCAAAACTGTGATGATCCCCGGGCAGTTTGGAGGTTTTAGATGAAAGAAGAAAGGTTGTTAGAATTTCATTTACTGATGTTTTGCAAATTTGAAATGTGAAATTAATTGTGATTTTTGCAGGAATTTCTCAGTTCTTAAAGGTGCTGTGTGTACTATACAGTCCACCCATGCAAAATGGGTCCAAAGGAAACCAGATGCCATGGCTTATAACTATAATCCCAGCACTTTGGGAGGCCAAGATGGGAGGATCATCCAGCTCAGGAATTTTAGACCAGTCTGGGCAACACACCAAGACCCCATCTCTACCAAAAAACAAAAACAAAAAACAAAATTAGTCAGGCACGGTGGTATGCATCCGTAGTCCCAGCTACTCGGGAGGCTGAGGTGGGAAGATCACTTGAGCCCAGGAGGTGTGGCTACAGCGAGCTACAATCGTACCACTGCACTCCAGCCTGGGGAACAGAGCAAGAACCTGTCTCCAAAAACAAAAAGAAAAACAATGGATTTCAAAACAGCCCTGAGCCTGGCTGGCACATTTTTACATGTTTTGCATAACCACTTGTTAACTTTGCGTTTTTCCCCCTTATTATTGTCAAGAGGCAGAATATTAGAATCAACTGTACTCATTTCTTATCTCTTCCCTGAGAACATGTGCAAGTTGCTTAATCTCTCTGGGTCTCAATTTCTTTATCTGAGAAATGGAGATTAAATGAGTTCTATGTCTTCTGGTGATCGTTGCTAATTAGAAATGCTAGTGGTGCAAAAAAAAAAAAAAAAGGCACAGCTGCTTTATTTTGCTCAAAATTCTGTGGGTCAAGAATGGAAGGGCTTAGCTGGGTTGTTTTTGCTTAGGGTTTTCATGCAGTTGGCCTCAGATGTCTGCTGGAGCTGCCATCATCTGATAGCTCAGCTGGGATGGGTGCAATCAAGACGGTTCACCCGCACAGCTGGCACCTGATGCCTGCCATCGGTTGGCAGCTCTGCTGGAGCTGGTGACTGAAGTGGCTATCTGCAGCATAGCATAACCAGAGGAGCCAAGCTTATTACACGGCAGCCGGCTTCCCCCAGAACAAGCATCCCAGGAGAACCAGGAGGAAAACACTTGGCCTTGGAAATGACAAAACATCACTTCTGCTGTTTTCTATTGATTATAATCGAGCCAGTAAGTCCAGCCCACATTTAAGAGGAAGAGACAAAGACCCCACCCATCAACAGGAAGAGTGTCCAAAATTGGGGTCATGTTTTAAAACCACCACAGTATTTATAAAAAGCACTTAGAGCCGGGTGTGGTGACTCACGCCTGTAATCCCAGCACTTTGGGAGGCCAAAACCTGAGGCCAGGAGTTCAAGATCAGCCTGGCCAACATGGTAAAACCCCATCTCTACTAAAAATACAAAACAATTAGCCGGGTGTGGTGGCACGTACCTGTAATCTTAGCTACTCGGGAGGCTGAGGCAGGAGAATCACTTGAACCCGGGAGGCAGAGGTTACAGTGGCCCAAGATCATGCCATTGCACTCCAGCCTGGGCAGCAAGAGCGAAACTCTGTCTCAAAAAAAAAAAAAAAAAAAAAAAACCACCTAGAATAGTGCCCAGCACAGAGTTGGCCCTATGTGTTCCCTGTCGTGTTAAGCCCCAAATGACAAAAATGGATGGATAAGGCAAAATGATTGTTGAAACATCAAAGTGGGGATGAAAATATTAACAAAAATTCTATGATTCAGAATACAACACAATCATAAGTGGTAAGTAGGATTTTTATATGCCTGTGGAATGTGCTGGTTCGGAAATGTATGATTTTGCACAAACAAAGAAGAAAAGTAAAAATAGAAAGTGCAACCCTAAATACCTGAAAGAGGAGACGCATCATACCTCTGGCCAGTGTGGGCTCTCTTATCTCAGGTGGCTGGTGGTGGCTGGAAGCCTTTGAAATGTTTTCATCTTTCCCCTACAAAACAAGGTATCACTCCAGGGAACCATTGTAATTTTTTTAGAACAAGCACAAAATAAAACTTTCCAGTACAAAATTGATGACTTCCATCACTAAAGGCAGAGAAGCGACCAAAAGCACAGAGGTATTATTCAAAGTGGTGTGCCATGTAGAAAAGCCAGGTACAAGCCATTCTATTGCCAAGACACTTATAAAGCTAGTCACACAATGAGTGACAAGTCAGAGAAAACAGGTTAGGCTATTGGCAAGTAACATTACTGGTGGAGGGGCGCTTGAAATTCATGGCAAACAATATGGAAGGTCCATAATTCTCACATGTGCATGCCAGCAGATATTTCACTAGCAGATGAGCAAAGCTGCTGGTGAACAGGACATATCAGACTTGGGTGGCAGGCACATCCCCCATCTTTCTCTTAGCGAACCCATCTTTCTCTTAATGGAACCCTCAAGGAGGCAGTGCACCCTGTTCTAAGCCAGTCTTGAGATCCTGGTTCCTGATTTCCCAGCCTCCCTTGCAGCTAGGGATACCCATGTGACCCAGTCTGACCAATGAGATCTAACCAAAAAGCAGCTGGTGCATTTCTAAAGAAGTTTTTTCCTTTTCTTTTAAAAGACATGAGACACAACCAGTGGGGCCCCACCTTTCTTCCACTTTCTTCCTGCTTGGAATGCTGGTGGTGATGCCGGAGCCCACTGAGGAAACTGTCTTGTCCCACCTTGAGGCTTGTTGTCATGTGAGGAAGCCCCAACCCCTGCAGCAGAAACACACCTCCTCTGCCCCAAAATTTCCTACCGCTCTTCCCCATCTTTACTCAAGACATCCATGACCTTGCTTCCCATTTCACTGACGGAGCAGAAATTATCCAAAGAGGCTCCACCAACACCTACATTCCTCTTTCCGAGGCTGACTCGTCAATTCTGCCCCTCACCAAGGTCCACCTCCTCTGTGCCCTATACCCAGCCCTCTTACTTCCTTAAGGAGGGCACTCCTGCAGTGTGTACCCCTCTTTCTCCTCTTTCTCCTGCATTTTCATTTTTCTTTTTTTGAGACAGGGTCTCTGATGCCCAGGCTGGAGTGCAGTGGCACCATCATGTTTCATTATAGCCTTGAACTCCTGGTCCTGGGCTCAAGTGATCCTCCCACCTCAGCCTCCCAAGTAGCTGGGACTACAGGTGTATGCCACCATACCTGGCTAATTTTTTTTTTTTTTTGTATTTTTTGTAGAGACAGGGTTTTGCCATGTTGCCCAGGCTGGTCTTAAACTCCTGGGCTTAAGTGATTTGCCTCAGTCTCCCAGGTAGCTGGGACTACAGGCATGAGCCCTGTGCC
This sequence comes from Piliocolobus tephrosceles, assembly GCF_002776525.5. Classification (NCBI taxonomy): domain Eukaryota; kingdom Metazoa; phylum Chordata; class Mammalia; order Primates; family Cercopithecidae; genus Piliocolobus; species Piliocolobus tephrosceles. The sequence goes on from NC_045452.1 coordinate 19,159,794, forward strand.
CAGCCCTCCAGCATTTTCATTTTTCCTTCTCCAGGAGGGAATCATTCCCATCATAACCACATGCAATGTACTGCCATTTCTCCATCTTAAAAACCTGTCTCATGCACACCTATAGCCCCAGCTACTCAGGAGGCTGAGGCAGGAGAATCGCTTGAACCTGGGAGACAGAGGTTGCAGTGAGCCGTGAGCTGAGATTGAGCCACTGCACTCCAGCCTGCTGACAGAGCAAGACTCTGTCAAAAAAAAAAAGAAAGAAAAAAAGAAAACCTGTCTCAACAGCACATCCCCAGTTCTCTCCTTTCCTTAATAGAAAGAAGATACATCCAAAGAGCTGCCTTTTTTTCACCCCAATTCCTATGCATTAGGTACTAGACTCCCCAGGCTTTGCCCTTCCATGTCACTGATATGACTTTGTCAAGGTCTCCAGGGACTCCAATGGCCAGACATTCACCCTGCCTCTCTCTGACGCGCTCATCAGCTACAATAGACTCAGCTGGTCACTCCCTCCTCCTTGAAACGCTCTCCTTCTGGCTTCCAGGACACCAGGTTCTCCTCTCACTTGAATGTAAGCTCTGGGAGAAACAGGATGTTTGTCATCTTGCCCACTACTGTATCCTTACCACCTAAAACAGTGCTTAGTAACAGTGGGGGCTCATCTCTCTTCATTTAATTCATGAAGAGCCTGCTGGTTGTCCCTCAATATCCACTATCCCTTTCTTCTACAGTAATATTAATAGTTTTAGCTGAGTCCATGGCTGCCTAGACAAAGACTACATTTCCCAGCTTACCATGCACATGGGCATGGCCACATGACTGGATTCCAGCCAATGAAATGAGGGCAGAAATGAGCTGTGCAATTTCCTGTTCAAGCCCGCCAAAGAAAAGGTGCATTCTTCCCTTTGTTTTTCTGCCCTTTCCATGGGCTGAAATGCAGATGTGATGGCAGGAGCTGCAGCAGCCATCATAAACCAGATGGTGAAGCCACCTGCAGGTTGAGGAAAACGGGTAATAAAAGGGGCACCCGTTCAGCATTGGTCACATTATGTTCAGATTGTCACTGACAGAGAAGTAAATGTCTATCTTATTCAAATCATGGCGATTTTGGCTTTTGTTACAGCAGACAGACCTGTACTCTGAGGAATGCACTGTTATTTATTAAACCAATTGTAGTTTGATTTTCCCTAACTTGCAACTTGATCCATCCATCCAGGAGGGAAATGGGTACCACTATGTATTTGAGTCCTGTTCATCACATAACAGTGATGCTGCAAGGGAGGATGTTTACGGGGTAAGTTAATGAATACTTTGTGAGCTGGAAAGGGACTCTGGGAACCGGACCGGCAGAGTGCCCACCATGTGGGCTGCCAGGAAGGGCACTGCTATGTGGATAGAGGCACCTGCTCCAGAATGCCAGCACTCGGCACTTATTCACAGCGAGCAGCTGGTGGGCAACAATGTGCCTCCCAATCTTCATGCAGCACAGAGAGAAACTGAGAACATTACAATTAAACCCAGGCCACTGGGTGGACGTCGTTTTAGCCAGCTGTCAGAAGAGATGGGAAGAACAAAACTGCTTTTCCAACCTGAGCAACTCTCACTGTGGAATAAATGTGCATGTCAAGTTTTTTGAAATGGGGGCAAGATTTTTTCAATCTTTTTAATCTTGCTTTTTAAAAAATTTTTTAATTTTTTTGTTTTGTTATTTTGTTTTATTTTATTTTATTTTGAGACAGAGTCTTACTCTGTCACCCAGGCTGGAGTGCAGTGGTGGTGCAATCTTGGGTCATAGCAACCTCTACCTCCCAGGTTCAAGCAATTCTCGTGCCTCAGCCTCCCGAGTAACTGGGATTACAGGCATGTGCTAATTTTTGTTTGTTTGTTTTTGTTTTTGTTTTTAGTAGAGATGGGATTTCGCCACGTTGGCCAGGCTGGTTTTGAACTCCTGACCTCAAGTGATCCACCCACCTCAGCCTCCCAAAGTGCTGGGATTACAGGCATGAGCCACCACACTCAACCTAAATATTTTTTTAATTTTTTAAATCTTGCTCTACCAGGCACCATGGCTCACGCCTGTATTCCTAGCACTTTGGGAGACCAAGGCGGGAGGATCACTTGAACCCAGGAGTTCAAGGCTTTGGTGAGCTATTACCACATCACTGTACTCCAGCCTGGGCTAGAGTGAAACCTGTCTCAAAAAAAAACAAAAAGTCTCTGTATGACACAATAATGCCATTGAAAACCATTCCTTTGATTTTAAGAAACATGACTCAATGACACAGTCAGCATCTTCAATATCCTGCCTCTGTCGCCTTGAAGCTAAAGCACAATTTTCACATTTGATCAACTGTGGGGCAAACTTCTTGATCCCCGACAGCCTGACTCTATCCCAGTACTGGTTGTTTTTGTCCACTGCTCAGGGGAAGAAATCAATGACACAGCAATGAACATCTTAAAAACCACATCCAAATACTGCTGTCAAACAAGAAGGAATCCTCTCGAGTGTGAAATATTAAATACAACCAAAGCAGGGTCCCGGCCATTTGTCTGGACAACTTGCCAGTTCCTGAGTGTGCTGTGTGGGATGTCTCCTCTTCTGACGGGTACTGGAAGGATGCTTCCATGAGAAATCACCTTTTTGTCACTTCTGAGGCTGTGTCTAATCCGCAAATCCCAGAACAGGCATTTTCGGGTGCCATCGCTGACCACCTGCAGCCTAGCAAGGGGCTATTGGCTTTGGGGAGATGAAGAGTGCAAGGAAAGAAGCTGCCTGGATAGGAAACATGAACGGCTGGCCGAATTAGCTTGCCATGGTGCCAGCCGGACCATTTGTCCACTCAGCAAACAATGATTAAGGATCTACCGTGTGTTGGGAACACAGAGCCTGGAGGCACGATGGTGAACAGAAAAAAAAAAAAAAAAGACAGAAGGATTGCAAACAGAATCATCACTCTCAGTGACACAAAACCTTGTTTAAAAAATTATGATAGGCCAGGCGCGGTGGCTCAAGCCTGTAATCCCAGCACTTTGGGAGGCCGAGGCGGGTGGATCATGAGGTCAGGAGATCGAGACCATCCTGGCTAACACGGTGAAACCCCGTCTCTACTAAAAAATACAAAAAACTAGCCGGGCGAGGTGGCGGGCGCCTGTAGTCCCAGCTACTCGGGAGGCTGAGGCAGGAGAATGGCGTAAACCTGGGAGGCGGAGCTTGCAGTGAGACGAGATCCGGCCACTGCACTCCAGCCTGGGCGACAGAGTGAGACTCCGTCTCAAAAAAAAAAAAAAATTGTGATAAAGGGCTGGGCGTGGTGGCTCACACCCATAATCCCGGCACTTTGGGAGACCAAGGTGGGCCGACCGCTTGAGCCCAAGAGTACAAGACCAGCCTGGGCAACATGGTGAAACCCCGTCTCTACAAAAAAAATACAAAAATTAGCCAGGCATGGTGGTGCGTGTCTGTAATCCCAGCTAATCCCAGCTACTTGGGAGGCTGAAGTTGGAGGATGACTTGAGTCCAGAGTCCAGGAGGCAGAGATTGCAGTGAGCCAAACATTGTGCCACTCCACTCCAGCCTGAGTGATAGAGCCAGACCTTGTCTCAAAACAAAACACAAGCAAAAAAAAAAAAAAAAATTGTGACCAAATATACACAACGTAAAGCTTACCATTTTTTCTCTTTTTATTTATTTATTTTTATTTTCATTTATTTATTTATATATTTATTTTTTTGAGATGAAGTCTCGCTCTGTCACCCAGGCTGGAGTGCAATGGTGTGATCTCGGCTCACTGCAACCTCCACCTCCTGGGTTCAAGCGATTCTCCTGCCTCAGCCTTCTGCGTAGCTGGGATAACAGGTGTGTGCCACCAGCCCAGCTAATTTTTGTATTTTTAGCAGAGACAGGGTTTCACCATGTTGGTCAGGCCGGTCTCAAACTCCTGACCTCAGGTGATCCACCTACCTTGGCCTCCCAAAGTGCTACTGGGATTACAGGCATGAGCCACTGCCCTCAGCCAATTTTCATCATTTTTAAATGCACAGTTCACTGGCATTTAGTACATTCGTGTTGTTGTGCAAACATCATCGCTGTGCCTTTCCATGCCTTTTTCATCATCCCCAACATAAACTCTGTACCCACTCAATGATAACTCCCCAATTCTCCCTCCCCACCGCCCCTGGTAACCTCTGTTCAACTATCTCTATGAATTTCACCATTCCAGGTACTTTCTATGCATGGAATCATACAATATTTGTCCTCTTTTTTTTTTTTTTTTTCTTTGAGATGGAGTCCCACTCTATCACCCAAGCTGGAGTGCAGTGGCACGATCTCCGCTCACCGCAAGCTCCGCCTCTTGGGTTCGAATGATTCTCCTGCCTCAGCCTCCTGAGTAGCTGGGATTACAGGCACCTACCACCACGCCTGGCTAATTTTTGTATTTTTAGTAGAGACAGGGTTTCGCCATGTTGGTCAGGCTGATCTCGAACTCCTGACCTCAAGTGATCCACCTGCCTTGGCCTTCCAAAGTGCTCAGATTATAGGGATGAGCCACTGCACCTGGTCAATATTTGTCCTTTTATGTCCAGTTTCTTCCATTTAGCATATTTTCGAGGTTCACTCATGTTGTAGCATGCATCAAATTTTCCTTTTTAAGGCTAAATAATACTCCACTGCATGTCTACACCACATTTTGTTAGTCCACCCTGTGTTGATGAGTATTTGGGCTGTTTCTACCTTTGGCTATTGTGAACAAGGCTGCCACAAACATGGGTGGACATGTATCTGTTTCAGTCCCTGCTCCCAGTCCCTTAAGTTACATGTCTAGGAGTGGGACTGCAGGATCACATGGTGATTCTATATTTAACTTTTTTTTATTTTTTTATTTTTTTTATTTTTTGAGATGGAGTCTTGCTCTGTCGCCCAGGCTGGAGTGCAGTGGCATGGTCTCGGCTCACTGCAACCTCCGCCTCCCGGGTTCAGGCAATTCTCCTGCCTCAGCCTCCCGAGTAGCTGGGATTACAGGCACCCACCACCACGCCTGGCTAATTTTTGTATTTTTAGTAGAGATAGGGTCTCGCCATGTTAGCCAGCCTGGTCTTGAACTCCTGACCGCAAGTGATCCACCCCCCTAGGCCTCCCAAAGTGCTGGGATTACAGACGTGAGCCGCCGCACCCAGCCCTATATTTAACTTTTTAAGAAACTGTTAAACTGCTAAACTGTCTTCCACAGCAGTTGCACCCTCTACATTGTGTTTTGTTTGTTTTTGTTTTGTTTTGTTTTTTTGAGATGGAGCATCACTCTGTCGCCCAGCCTGGAGTGCAGTGGCCCGATCTGGGCTCACTGCAAGCTCCGCCTCCCGGGTTCATGCCATTCTCCTGCCTCAGTCTCCCAAGTAGCTGGGACTGCAGGTGTCCGCCACCACGCTCAGCTGATTTTTTTGTATTTTTAGTAGAGACAGGGTTTCACCGTGTTAGCCAGGATGGTCTCGATGTCCTGATCTTGTGATCCAACCACCCCAAACTGCCTCTCTACATGCACAAGCCTTCTCGGAGGATCCTGAAGGTGAGACGTGGGAAGGGACTGACACACACTCCACAGAATCGGAGGTTTCCAAGTCCTCTCAGGGACGGCACCACCATCAGTATCCCTCTGTCTAGCCCCCCCAAGCTGTCTCTGGGTCCCCCTTCCTTCTGCCCAGATCCCTGCAGCACCCACCCTACCCTCTGCAGCAACAAATTTCTCTTCCTTCTGGAAAGCAGTGGCTGATACGCCCAACCCACCATGGCAGCCTCCACGGAAAGCTGGGCTCTGAAAGCAGTCAGGGCTGCTAAGAACAAACATTTTTCCCCTTTGTCACATAGAGTAATAGACTCTTGAAAAATCACATTCTGGGAGGCTCATGGCTGAATCTTATAATCTGAGACTCTCCATCAAAGAACCTCAGAGCCACCGACTAATAGAATCTCGAAGTCAGTGACCGGAGAATCCTACGATGCTGTACTCTCTCCATCACCGACTGGACAACAGCTGGTGTCACAGAGCAGGGCAGGCAGGGAGGCTGAGGGATGGCAGAGGCAAGAAAACCTTGGGGTACAGAGGACAGGGTGGGGTGCTGGAGAGAGGCCCAGCCTGTTGTCATGCTGGAGGAAGCAGTTGGTGGGTGAGGTCTGGCTTTGTTACTGATGGTTTTTAATTATGTAAATCAGCCCAGGGCCTGCGCCTGGCACAGGCTTGGCATTCATCAGCTGGCAGCAGAATTAATCAATAAATAACCAGCTGGATGGGCCTCAGCATGAACACCCAGCCACGCCCCCACCACCCCTCCAGAGGGGTCCTCCCAGGTAGGCAGGGGAGGAGCTACATGGAAGCTGCCACTCCCAGCTCTCAGTGCAGTTGCACACACGTACACACACGCACGCACACGCACGCACATGTACCACACATGCATCAGCAGCTTGGACTCGCTGTGCATACGCACAGGTGAATACACCTGCACATACAGAGAGGCGTGGCATGCAAAGCATGCACTGAGACCCTGCGCCCCCGCAGCCCAGCACACATGCACGAATACAGCCATAAGAGGCGAGGGCCTCATTACAGCCTTACATTTCTCAGCTCACAGCCACACCATTCCCCTCTACAACCCGCCCTGGGAGGCTGCCTGGGCTGGGCTGGGCTGAAGCCCTCATTTTACAGATGAGGAAACTGAGATCTAGAGAAGGGACTTGCCCAGGGTCCTCTCCAGGGGTCCTTCCTCCCTACCCACCTCACTCCAAGGTACAAAGGTGCTGCAGGCCCAAGAGAACTGAGGAAGGAAAGAGCGGGACGCAGGTGCTGGTGGCCCCAAAGCTTCTGAGGCAAGGTCTCCTCCCTGAAAGCAGGGCCTTTGGTGACCTGGCAGAGAACAGGGCAGGGCAGGTGACCCAGTGGGGGAACAGGTGGGGGCCGGGCAGGAGCAGGCAGTGGAGCTGGGCGCCAAGGCCCTCTCCGCTCTCCAAGGAGCCGTGATGGATGGCTGCCTCCCAGCCTGCACGCTCACTCCTGCTCCTGGGGCTGCCCAATAAATCAACTCCCTCTTCTCTGCCGTGGCTGTTCCTTGATCACTTTTCAGCATCGACGGGAGAGGGGGAAGTTCACCATCCCTAGCAGCAGGAGGGGGCTAGCAGAGAGGATCATAAAATTAATAGAAAGGTTTTCTCGTCCCCTTTTTGCCTTCTCTCTGCTTCCAGCTTTCTGCCAGCCTCTACCCCTCTCTGGCTGGGGCTCACTAAATACTGAGTGAGGAAATAGGACCTGAGGCATGGATGAATCTCCGAGACATCTAGCACTGTGTGTCTCTGTCACAGCCTCAGCCATGGGGTTTTCTAGCAGCCCCCAAAGACCAGGAGAGGAAGCAGGATGGTGCCCTTCCTTGTCCGAGCAGATCTCAAGTAGCTCTGGAAGGAGGCCAGGAAAGGGCCTTGAGCACCAGGGACTCTTTTTAGAGACCAGCCTTTTGGAGCCCCCCGCCCCTTGGAGAAGCCGATGAAGGCTGTGGGTGTCTGTGAAGGCCCTGGGAACGCGACGCCACACAGCGCAGTAGTTAGCAGTTCAGCCGCTGGGGCCAGCCTCCCCAGTCCAAGTTCAGGTTCTGCCACTTAGTAGCTGTTTCACCATGGACAAGCTGCTTCCCCGCTCTGTGCCTCAGTTTCCTCATGTGCAAAGCAGGGTGACTTACAGGACCTGCATGCTAATCAATAGACACATATTCTTTAGAAGAGTCACTGGGGATTATAGAGTTAAATGCTCTAAATGTTATCAAGCGTTATCATTATTAAAGACACTGGCTCTCAGACCTTCGTGTGTATTCGCTGGAGGCTTTTCAAACCCTATTTGCTGCCCCCTGAGTTCCTGTCTCAGTAGGCCTGGGGAAGGGCCCGAGGTTGCATTTGTAACAAGTTACTGACTGATGCTCAAACACTGGCGGGCCACACTCAGAACCCACTAGAGCCCGTGTTGGTGTCACTGATCCAGCTCAGCCTCCTCAGCACTCCACATCTTAAGAGCTGAGGCCCAGAAAGGTGAGCTTGTGCCCAGGGCCATACCCAGTGAGGGTGGCCTAGGCCTCAGTCTACCAGGGGGACGGGTTCTCAGCAGGAAGTCAGAGGAGGGGACCTGGAGGTGGAGGCGGCTCTGTCACAGCCACCACCCGCCCTCCTTCCTCCCCCATTCACCCCTAACCAGCTCCAAGAGCAAAGAGGCAGAATTTGCCTTCCTGGCCAGAGGTAATCTTTTAATCTCTTTGGCTTTAATCTTGCAGCATAAACCCAAATCTGTACAGGGGAAGGAAGAGGGTGGGAGATACAGATCTCCTGTCCTGGGGAGGGGGTAATCTAGGCTTTGCCTTTCACTTTGCCACAGATCTCCCATACCATCTCCACCTTCCCCACTCCTGCTTCTGGGAGCACTGGGCTGGGAGGCAGATCTAATAGGGCATGAGGAGGCAGACAGAGCAGCGAGATGGGGTGAGGCAAGGGAGAGTCACTTGTTAAAAGCACTCCACTTTGATAGGCAAAGCTTTCTTAAACAAGACATGAAAAGCATTAGACATAAAAGGAAAAAATTACAAATTGGGCTTCATTACAATGAAAAACTTATGTTCAGTGAAATACACCATCAAGAGAAAGAAAAATCAATCCACGTATGCAGAAAAGGTATCTCAATACATATATGTGACAAAGGACTAGTAGCCAGCATAAGTAAAGGATTCCTACAAATCAATAAGAAAAAAAATAATTTTTAAGTGGGCAAAAGATATGAACAGGCACTTCACAAAAGAGAATATCAAAATGCTCAATATATACTTGAAAAAGACATCAGCCAAGAGCAAGCAGCAGAGATACACAACTTGAAATTACCTCAAGCTGTCATTCACACTCGCCAGACTGGCAACATTTAAAAGAACAAAAACATCAAACGTTGGAAGGATGAGGATCAACTCTCTTATACAGTGAGTGGGAGTGTAAATGGTTCAGCCACTTTGTAAAACTGTTTGGCAGTTTCTTCCTGCTATGGTTTGAAGGTATGTGTCCCCTCCAAAACTCATGTTGAAACTTAGTTGTCAATGTGAGAGGACTAAGAAATGAGATCTTTAGGAGGTGATGAAGCCATGAGGGTGGAACCCTTCTGGATGGGAATCATGGTTTTATACAGGAGGTTCAAGGGACCTGTTCATCCCTTTTTGTCCCTTCCACCATGTGAGCATGTAATAAGAAATCCCAGGCCCTCAGCAGACACTGAATTTGCAGGCATCTTGATCTTGGACTTCCCAGCCTCCAGAACCATGGGAAATATATTTCTCTTATATGAATTACCCAGTCTCAGGTATTTTGTTGTAGCAAGAGGAAGGGACTAAGACACTTAAAAAACTAAATAAACATCTATTCTACAACCTAATCATTCCATTCCTAGGTATTTACATAAGACAAATGAAAGCAGGCAGACACTGGCTCACACCTGTAACCCCAATACTTTGAGAGGTCAAGGCAGGAGGATCACTTGAGGTCAGGTGTTTGAAACCAGCCTAGTCAACAGAGTAAAACCCCATCTCCACAAAAGAAACGTAAAAAAAAATTAGCTGGGTGTGGTGGCATGCACCTATAGTTCCAGCTACTCAGGAGGCTGAGGTGGGAGGATCACTTGAGCCCAGGAGGTCGAGGCTGCAGTGAGCCAAGATTGTGCCACTTGCCACTGCACTCCAGCCTAGGCAATAGAGTGAGACCCTGCCTCAAAAAAAAAAAAAAAAGAAAAAAGAAAAAAAACAGAAGAAAAGAAGAAATGAAAGCTTATGTGTATACAATGAACACAAATTCTCACGGCTAATTTTAGTCCCAAACAGAAAACAGCCCAAATGTCCATCAATACGTGAGTGAATAAACAATTCTGGTCTATCCCCACAGTGGAGCTCCACTCAGCGATAAAAAAGGATCGATTCCTGACATACGAACCACAACCCAGATGAACCTCACAAGGCTTATGCTAAGTCCAAGAAGCAAGAGAACGCACTTTATGAATCTATTTGAGGTATAAGAACAGGAAAAAACAATTTCTAGCAAAAGGGGTTAGAAAAGTGGTTACCTTTGTGGAACGGGAGGTCAGTGACTGGGAAGGGACACAAAAGGGACCTTTTAGGGGTTTTGTTTTTGTTTTTTGTTTTTTTGAGGTGGAGTTTCCTTCTTGTTGCCCAGGCTGGAGTGCAATGGTGGGATCTCGGCTCACTGCAACCTCTGCCTCCCAGGTTCAAGCGATTCTCCTGTTTCAGCCTCCCAAGTAGCTGGGATTACAGACGCCCAGCTAATTTTTTGTATTTTTAGTAGAGATGGGGTTTCACCATGTTGGCCAGGCTGGTCATGAACTCCTAACCTCAGGTAAGCCACCTGCCTCAGCCTCTAAAAGTACTGGGATTATAGGCGTGAGCCACCGCGCCTGACCAAAAGAGACCTTTTTGGAAAGCTGGGCATGTTTGATAAATGTATGTATATCAACAAACTAAACACTTAAAACCCATGCACTTTCTTTGCTTTTCTGTATGTAAACTATATTCAGTTTTTTTTAAGTTAAAGTAAAAAAGAAAAGGTACCACATTAGGAAATGCACTCAGGCCATCCCCAACCCCCTCAGGAATGAAGGACGCAGGGACCCAGCCCAGCTCTGCCACCATGTGCCTTCCACCTCATTCTTTAGCCTCCCTCAGCCTCTGCACCTGCACAGTCTTCCCATCTGTAAAATGGGGATGACAATCTCTGCCCACCATACCCAATGTGGAGAGGACCAATGGGAAAATGGAGGCGAATGTTCCTTCCTGATTCAATGTTCCCTTTCACTGTCACAACCCTCGTGACGCTTTCCCAGGGCCCAGCAGAAAGAGTGAGGAACCAGGAGCATGGGCTTGGTCACTGGCCCTGCCGCAGAATCTCAGGAGGCCATTCCAGGCAGCCTGCCATCTGCAGGTCACCACATCCGCAGGACCCTGGGGTGCCTCTATCCTGCCCTCCCAGATGGGCCACCCAGACCTCCCAACTCAGAGCGATGCCTGCAGTGCCAGATGACTATACTGCCACTATCGCCACAGTTCCTCTCGGAACATACCTGCAGGGCACAGCCCCGTGCCTGGTAGCCTTCTCCTTCTCTTCTTAGACCCCTTCATGACTGTCCACAGAACCTCCCTCCCCAAGGCTGGAACTGCCACGGGATACTAAGGGAGAAATAAAATCCTGAACTCACAATCAGCTGACGGGGCGGGTTTCCAGTGCTTGCCTGTGGGACTCCTTTCCCCTCACCTATCTGGCTATTTGGGCTGAAACGGTCACAGCGCTTGGACAAACAGACAGGTTGCACCTTGGGATGCACAGGAGTCTACTGGCGTGCCGTGGCAGAGACTGTGGGGCGCCCCTACCATATCCCGTCTCCAACTTGCCTTTACAACAAACACTTGGATGGCAACGTGTCTGGCCAAAAGGTTCTGTTTCTCAGCCTCCCTTGCAGCTAGGAGTGGCCAATGAGGGCCAAGTGTAAGTTATCAAGTAGGACAGAAAGCAACATTGGGCTAGTGTGTGCCCACTCTCTGCTGAAAGTTAGATGTGATGATGGAGGCCCAGCAGCCATCTTGGAACATGAGGTGACCTTGAGGATGGAAGCTGGCTGCTAAGGTGGGTGGGACTGAAAGAGAGGAGCCTGGGTCCCCGAAAACACCACTGGGGCCCCCACCAACCCAGGACGCCTACCCCCTGACCTGTGTTAGGTGAGAGAGTGGGAAGTCTGGATATGGTTTAAACCACTCTTATCGATATTTCCAGCCTCTGCTCAGCAATGGGAAATAAGCCCTGACTGATACACAAACCCTGTGAGGTAGGTATTGCTGTGCCCCTGCCTCTCACACCCCCATTTTACAGATGCACCCCCAGCCTCTCTGCCTTCCTGTATGATGTCCACGATGCCCAAAAGACCAGTGTTCCATTCCCAGTCCCGCGACGCTGTGAGTCAGCCTCTGCCGGACCTGGAGCGGGTCGCTCGGCTGCAATGTCAACGGTGCTCCATGCAGACGGCTGCGGCTCGAGCTGGTGATACGAGCACTGTTGAGAAAGCAAAATATTGTCATGGACAGCGTGCCCTGCTGTAGAGATCAAGGGGAAGCCGGAGAATATTTACAAACTACAGAGAACAGACACATGAAGCGAATACCAGTTGGGTATAGTAAAAGCCTCTTTTAAACCTGTCCTCCTCTTTCTCTGCCATATGAAATCAAGTCATTGGCAAGAAGCTCCCCGGTAAGACTAAGGTTTGCGGTTCTGCTGCAGGAAACACCGTGAATTCCACACCGTGACCATGTGTGGGGCTGCCCTGCAATGCAGGGCACAGTGGCTGGGTACTTGGCAAGGACCCTAGACAGCCTGGGCTCACATCCCTGCTCCGTGAACTGGTTAATCTCAGAGCAAATTACTTTACTTCTTTGTGCCTTAGTTTCTTCATCTGTGAAATGGGCAACAGAGGGCGGCTGATCTGGGAAGAGCTGCTACACAGGAGAGGCTATTAAGGATCAGCACCATTCTCGGGTTCACGGTGAGAACCTAATTTCCTTATTGTCTGTTTGTTATAGGAAACTGAATTTACTCACCAGTGTTGGAACATTCCATCCGCTGAGTCACACTCACTTCTCTTATCATCATTAACCCCACGTAGGGGCTCCTGGCGCCAGGAGGAACCACCCAAAGCTCTTCGTCTTGGTGAGGCTGATGCAAGTAAAAATAAGTGGTGATTGTAAGTGATTCATTTGTCAAACACTAGGTCAAGGGTCCCAATTTGTACATGTCACTAAGGCAGCATCAAGAAGCTCCCCACATCCCAAACTGTCTCCCCTCTGACACTAGTGGAAATTTCACCATCAGAGCCAGAGAACTCCGAGGAGGAGAAGCGATTTCAGAGCACAGCGTCTTAGAGTAAATGCACGTATCGAGGTCAGCTGCGGTGGGGGCGGGGCAGGGGGCGTGAATCATGGCAAGGAAAGGGAGGGAAGGCCACGGGCAAGTATTTGGACCCTCTCAGGGTGGTTGAGGATTCCGCAGTCACTAAAGGCGCGCGCGCGCACACACACACACACACACACACACACACACACACACTGGTAATCGCTTTACCCCAGTAGTAGAGGCTTAAGCCTCTATCTAGGCTAGCCCCACCCCCGCCCCCAGCTGCATTAGACACCTCTGTCCCAAGGCAGGATCCCCAGAGGTTCAGCAAGGAAACCCTGCAGAGGCTGGAAGCCGAATGCAACAGAGAGTTAGCAGCCACCAGTGGTCACAACAACTCACACGCATACACACTCATGCACTCATACACACAGACAACACACTAGACTCAGACACCCACCGAGCTGTCCTCCCAAAGTCGCGACAAATCCAGAGAGATGTCCACAGAATTGTCCTATCCCAGAGAAAGCCGCAGAAACACAAGAAGCTGGGCACCGAGATGCTCATACTCTGCCCCCTGGATCTCTCTGCCTGGGTGCCCCCATTCCTGCCCCTGGATAGACATTCTGCCCCCGGGAGCCAACCCCAGTCAGGGTTTCCTCTCCCCACCTCTCCTTTCCCAGGTACGCAGGCCCTCAGTACATTTTCGCCTCCCATACCTCCATTCGTGCCCCTCCTCGCCCAGGGACTGTGAGAACCCAAGAACAAGGACAGTCTACCATTTTCCTGCGACCTCCCCAGCCCCCATGGCAGGAGCCGCAAACCTCCCCCAACCCTTCTCAGGGTTCACGCCTCATTCCAGCTCCTCAGAGAAGCTGGCGGCTCTTCTCATTTTCCAGTGAGTGCGTGAAAATACAGATTAGACCAATTAGGGAAAAGCCATCAGAGGGCAAGGCCAGAACCACCACTGCACCTAATCATCAGGTCCAGCAACGCACAATGAGGCAGACTCACAGATTACAAATGCACACAAATTCCGGAGCAGGAAGGGGGTGGCGGGTGGGGGGCGGGCGAGCGCCATTTTAGATTCCCTTGTTTTTGTTTAGACGGCTCTCCCCTGTTGGCAACACACTTCCACGTTCATGCTCCCAGGAGAAACAGGTAGGGTGGGAATGATTTCAGTCCCATCTTGCAGAAGGGGAACATGAGGCCCAAGGGACTGGTAAAGGACAGTTGCAGAAGGCCCAGGCCACCTGGACTGGTCTTCTCCTGGCTGGGCTGGAGGTGGGATTAGGGGGGCCCGTCCCCAGGAGAGCCCCCATTGGCCCGAAGTCCTGCTCTCCGGCCCACTCCTCTCCCTACAAAGAACCAGCATGTGCCGAGAGGCAACCTTGTCCTTCACCAAACGGCAGGATTATTTAACTGATGGCTGCTGTCCCCCAGATGGTCATGTTTGTTAAGTCTGGTAAGGAGATGTGCTGTGCGCTTTTCCTCCCCCTGGCTGGGGAGGATTTTCTCAGAATCTGAGTGCAAGGGGCCCACTTTCATGCCCTTTTATCCCATAAGGCCCCTCCCAAGCCTGGCCTGGTACCCCCCAGCGGCACCCCAATCATCTTAACCTTCCAGCCAGGCTTGCCTTGCCCTGGCCCAGGTGAGAAGCCAGTGGTGATGCATGAGTGCCCCCTGCTGGTGATGTTCTGCACTGTCCACTGGGACTCCAAGCCGGGATCCAGCCAGGTAGCAGCATTCCCCACACACACCTCCAGGACTGCCTGGCTGGAGGGAAGGAAAGGGTGAGCACCTGTGGGAGGAGCACAGCGCTCTAAGACTGTGCTTCCTAAAGGCCCGAAGAAGCTGGGAACAGCTCCATTCCTGTTCCAGCAGCAGGAAGTGTGACTGTGGGTGGCAGGTAGACACTGAGCATTTTCCAGCAGGGGGCAGGGGAGGGTGCCTGTCATTGAGTATGAACTGCCAGAGAGACTCAGGATATGTGGGATGGATGAAGGAAGGAATGAGTGAATGAGGAATGAATGAACTCATTATTTCCTAAAAGGTCGTGTGAATAACACTAGTAAACGATCAGGGTAATTTTTAGATAATAGCGATGAACTTCTGTAAGAATTATGTATCTATTTTGATTGTATCTGACCCATCACATTTATTAATATTTAAAACAAATGTCTTTAGATACAAAAGCGTCCATGTAAAGAAAGATATTAGGTAAATAACATGTATGTACTCTCAGCTCCTAGCATAGGTATTCAATAAATGCTAGTAATGAATGAACAAAGAAGAAACAAATGCATGTACAGCTGACAAGGCAGATCATGGATGATCATTACAGGGCAGTCGGTCCCACACTAAGCTGTACCTTGATATCACCTGGGGAGCTTTAAAAATTATCTCTGGGCAACTCTGTCTCTGAATCTCAAGGGGCTGGGGAGGAAGATGGTGTACCCTGGACAGCCCTAAGAGGAGGAGAAAATCACGGGCACCCAATTTGGGCAGCGAATCAGAAGAAGCATGGATTAACTGCCTTTTGAAATAGTGAGGCCGGGCGTGGTGGCTCACACCTGTAATCCCAGCACTTTGGGAGGCCAAGATGGGCGGATCACGAGGTCAGGAGATCAAGACCATCCTGGCTAACACGGTAAGACCCCCCTCTCTACTAAAAATACAAAAAATTAGCTGGGAGTGGTGGCAGGTACCTGTGGTCCCAGCTACTCGGGAGGCTGAGGCAGGACAATGGCGTGAACCTGGGAGGCGGAGCTTGCAGTGAGCTGATATTGCACCACTGTACTCCAGCCTGGGCGACAGAGCGAGACTCCGTCTCAAAAAAAAAAAAAAGCCAGGCGCGGTGGCTCACACCTGTAATCCCAGCACTTTGGGAGGCCAAGGCAGGAGGATCACGAGGTCAGGAGATCAAGAACATCCTGGCTAACACGGTGAAACCCCGTGTCTACTAAAAATACAAAAAATTAGCCAAGAGTGGTGGCGGGCGCTTGTGGTCTCAGCTACTCGGGAGGCTGAGGAAGAATGGCGTGAACCCGGGAGGTGGAGCTTGCAGTGAGCTGAGATCGTGCCACTGCACTCTAGCCTGGGTGACAGAGCGAGACTCCATCTCAAAAAGAAAAGAAAAGAAAAAAGAAAAGAAAGGAAAGGAAAGGGAAGGAAGGAAGGAAGGAAGGAAGGAAGGAAAGAAAAGAAAGAGAAAGAGAAAGAAAGAAAGAAAAAGAAAGAAGGAAAGAAGAAAGAAAGAAAGAAAGAAAGAAAGAAAGAAAGAAAGAAAGAAAGAAAGAAAGAAAGAAAGAAAAGAAAGA